>NW_022280035.1:7613084-7792371 GCF_004355925.1 Anarrhichthys ocellatus | reverse complement strand
TTGTGTGTGTATATATATATATATATATATATATATACACACACAATGATTTAAGAGGCGCTGGATTATTTACACAATATTAGCATATGTGTATCATTAATATGATATCAAGGTTTCATTTTTAAATATCAACTTATTGTCAATACCGATATATCACGGCACTTCTACTCTGCACAAATAAAAGTGTTGGATTATGTTTGCCCACATTATAAATTAACTCTATAGATTCAGGCTTATTGATATTAAGTCCAAGTCAAATCTGTGTTTCCATGTGTCTTGTTGATTTTAAATGTTTTCTTTAGTGTAGGTTAAACAGTATGGCATGAAGTCATTCTAGAAAATGACAGTCATTTCATACATGACTTGTTAAAACCCTTCGAGACTGTTGCAATTAAGCGTTTTATTCTGGGTTGTGTTGTTTTTTTATCCTCAGAATTTGTTACCCACAGCAACACCACAGGATGCACAACAGTGGCTCTTAAGAAACCGCTTCTCACCTTTCTCTCGGCTCTTCACCAACTTCTCAGGTAGGTAACGGCTTTTGAGTACAGACTTGCAAATGAACACTTGTTCCTTGTCGTATCAAAACAGCTGGACTGAAGCCCCTGTTCATGGGCTCTGGTCATTTGTCACAACAGCAGTTGGACCTTTTTTTTAAAAATATTTCTGTATCAACATGACACAATGCAGTGCCGTCTTCTTTAACACAGAGGCGTGAGGTAAAACATGCACAAAGAGAAATTCCATGCCCTTTGTGTGATTAATCCTTTACATGCATCTATGACGTTATTTTTATAATTTTGCTGCACATGTTGCAACTGCTGAGGCCCCTGAAACAAACTTGTTGTGTAATTCTGAGAGGGAAGGATTTTATGCTCTTCAGCAAGGTCTTGTTTCCGTGTACCAGGGGCAGATCTGTTGAAGCTGACCAGGGAGGATGTCATTCAGATCTGTGGTCCAGCTGATGGTATCAGACTCTTCAATGCATTGAAGGGACGGTGGGTCTTCTTTAATCGACTCCCATCTTACAAACTGTCAACTTCTTAATATATCAAGAATGAAAGGTTGGTTATTTTCCTCTCTGTGGACGCTGTTGACAGGGTGGTGCGCCCGAGGCTGACCATTTACGTCTGCCAGGAGTCTCAGCAGGCGAGGGAGCAGCAACCCAAACATGAAAACGGAGACGCTGCCGCCAACACGTTCTTTGGTCAGTGCCTGTTCTACATCAACATGTCAAACACTGGAATAATAAAATAAAACAATATTGTTGTGAATATCCTCAAACGCATGAAACTATTTGACAATATCTTGTCAATGCAGCCATTGCTTTAACGATGTTTCACACTGCCCCTCACCCTCATCACTTTGAAACAGCTGTTGCCAAAAACTGTGACGTTTTATCTTGAATTTCCTGTTGCTGACATTTGAAGTCATACTTAATCGTTTTAACAAATATTGGAAATATTTGCCTTCTTTCTGAGAGTTAAATGAGAAGATCGATACCAATCTGACGTCTGGACAGTAAATTTGAATCGTAATTACAATTCTTACAGTCCTGTCATCACATTTAACCAACTGAGGCCGTGGAAATAGAGATAGTTGTGCATCAAAAGTGCAATAATTGAGGAAAAAGATGCGATATCCTAACATTAAAATAACCACATAAGGCAGAATATAGTAGTGAATTGACAAATATTTCCTCCACACGGCTCTGAACAGGGCGATGGCTTCCAATCACATCTGAGAAGCTCATGGTTATTATAGGTGGACAATTGACAACAAACCCCACAAGATATCAGAAAATGGCGATGCAGCAGTGAGACCAACTTGATGTTTTTACACTTTTTTTGTACAGATAAAACAAACCAGATTCATTATATAACTTGTTAATTATTGAACTTAAGATGTGCAGGTATGCAGATTCTGTTACCTTTGAACAGAGCTACACTAACTATTTCCAAGCTTCCTGGCGGCTGGCTGTAGACACAGTCATGATAATGGATCTTGTCATCCAACTCATGGCACGAAACAAATATGCGCATTCCCCAAAATGTCAAACTATTCCTTTTAGTTTAAATGTATCTCTAGGTTCCCCCTCAGGTATACACTGTTGGCTGTATCAGCACTTTCGCTTTAGTTTGCACTGTTAGCTGTGGGCCACCGGCTCGCAACACATACTTGTGTGAGAAGTTAAAATTTGTGTTTTTGTACCCGCTTTTCTCTGCAGTATATCACGCCATTTACCTGGAGGAGCTCACATCTGCTGAGCTGACGGAGAAGCTCGCCCAGCTCTTCAACATCTCACCCAGGCAGATAAATCAGATCTTCAAACAGGGTCCCACCGGCATCCATGTGCTGGTCAGTGACGATGTAAGTAACCCTGCTGCTCACTGCCTGTAAGCTGGGTATACACTGCACCATTTCAGATAAAAGGCACTTCAACTGTGCGAGAGCCTGACGACGGCCGAGCAAAGTTTCTGAAATTTCTTCACATTTCAGTCCCAGGTAACCTGGGACACGCGCACACGCTTGTAAACAACTTTAGCTTGTTTCCCTCCTACATTAAACACTTACACTCTTTTTAACAGATGATTCAGAACTTCCAGGATGAAGTATGTTTCGTTTTGGACACAATGAAAGGTATTTGAGTGTGGCATTAATGTGTTTCTATATTTAACGTGGAGCCTTGATGAACTTATCGTTGCAAGTTTATTTATACCGCCCTCCCCTGCTATGCTTTTCTTTTCCTTTTTTCTCTCCAGATGACACGAACGATGGCTACCACATCATCTTGAAGTGAATACTGCGCAGGAGAGTAGCGCTGTTCTCTTCTTTAGACCCGATCCAGTCAGCCCCTCTAGAGCTTCATATTCTTCGCTGTTCCTGGAATACATGGGGACGCCCCCGAGAAACGTCTCGAGGCTGCTAGGAGGACCGTGTGACTAAAGCACCTGGCCCTCTCCTCACTCTACCTTATTGTCTTACTTATGAGGTAGTGACTGTTACCACAGTGAAGTGAACAATCTCCTTGTCGCCCTGCCATTGTCTCCCTTAAGTGGTTGCGTTTTCCTTGATTGCTTATGTCTCGTGAAAGACATGTTCAGCACTACAGCTGCCATCACTGTTTATTTGTTAGCTGAGCGTCTGGCGTGCCAAAGCTCTGTGCTTCAGAAACAGTTTGTCATCTCTTTAAAAACCAACAACCAAATATGCAAAATAGACATAAAAACGACATAAAGTTACTCTGACAGTACTTGACTTTCAGCCTGCCATGCAGCGTGATTGCTCCTCTTCATGCTAGGTTGAGCTTACTGGGATCCACTGAAGCCAGTCTGCAAGAAATGCGGTATAGCAAACACAATCACACACATCAAAGAACCCCGAGAGGCATCAACTCAGTAATCAGGACATTAAGGCGAAACGGTTGGAATCCAGCTGTCCTCAATCACATCCGTTAGTCCTTTGAAAGTGAACAATGTCAGTCTTTCACTGGTTTGAAATGTTACTTTTGAGGAAGAAAAAGCTTTTTTTTCCGGACTCCCAAACACTGTAAAATCCTTGTAGTTGGTGTAGAGCGCATACTGGCGCTCGTGGTTGTTACCGATGATGATGATGATGATGATGAAGAAACACTGTCTGTGTTAGTGATCTCAGTGGCTACACCATCAAGCTGTCTCCTGTCCACGTGTTTTAAACATTATTTGTAAATAGATCATTATTTTAAAATGTTTTCATAAGGAATCACATGTTTCTTTGGCAGTTAAAATAATTGTTTTTGGACGTTGCCACATCCAAACACTACATGTAATTGAGCTGTTGGTCACATCAGAGCTGCATGTAAGGAGATATGGTTAGTTTATGTTCAGTCCATTGTACTGCTTTAATGAAATTGAAATTTTAGATCCCAATTTTAGCCCCATATTGTCAGCATTATTAAAATGCTTACCCATGTACTGGCCACCATCTGTTGTCTGTGTCCTTGAGGTGTTTGCAAAAAATAAAACTTTTTTTTTTTTTTAACTATCGTAAATGTTCTTAATCTCCTCAGGGGAAAAAAAAGGAGGGTCTTATTATTTTCTTCATATTATTAAAAGCACATCTTTCCCTTTACTGGACAGATGTGAAGGACATGCACATGTATCGAAACTATCTTTAACACAATATTACATTCTGTACATCAGAGTGAGTCAGGTTTATGTTAAATGCAATTAATATCCAGATGCTTTCGAGTTTTACACGTCTGTTTCTGAGCAATATGAACAAAGAAGCAAGAAAAAAAAAAGTCACTTCATTTCCCAGCATGCTCCGGGGCAGGGCATGCCTGTGATGTCACAATAAGTATATATACGGCTTCAGGGAAGAATTTCTTCCTCCATTGTTACATTGTAACAAACGGGGCCGGGGCGACAGCGAAACGGGGAGAAACGCGTCTTCTCGTTACAACATTTGCAACATTTTGACACCAATCTTAAGAGAAAAAAAAGCAACCACATTCCGCGTTAATGCGAGACAACAGCGAAATAAGCACCGCCGACTGAACCCGCCCCGGCGAGAAAAGAAGGATAAACGAACACAGATGTCAGCGGATTTCTCCATCGCAAGCTAATTTCTTTTTTTTTTACATCAGGAAGATAAGACATTCGGCTCATTTACGTTATTCACGTTGCACCGAAAATGTTGGGAAGTGAATCGCATATGACGTTCCCCTCTTTCTTCAGTCTGTCCTTTAAATAGATAGGCATGCAACATTTACATAAAGCACGCAGGTCTAACAGACAGCCCCTGCTTTCTCTCTCCGCGACATATCAGTGTGCAGAACAATGAGCATGGAGCCCAAGTAGCCTAATTTAGTCCGATTTAAGGGTTGCACATTGACAGTCACGCAAGCTTTCGGCCAGATTATTTTGGGTAACCGTTGCACCACGGTTGCAGTCTGGATACTCGGTTTTGACACCAAAAAAAAAAAAGCAGCTCATAGGGCGTTGAAAGATTGATGTGCAGCTAACATTGGAAAAGGGAAACTACCTACGAGTTGGTTGGAATAAGGGTCCCTGTTTCTGCCCCAGGTAAGAGAGTTTAGTATTTCATTAGAGGTTTGCCATTGTGTGTGTGTGTGTGTCTTTATTTGTGTGTGTGTAAACTGGAAAGAGAGGGCGGTTGAGCTGTTGCCTATTAGACTTATACTATTCAACCTCCCCCAACACAGTCAGTCGCTGCATGTACACAGTTTACCAAATACCTCACCGACACTGCACATCCCTGAAGGTGAAAAACGTTGTACTATGAAGACACAATGGTGTGTAAGCGTGCTATTCAACTAAGTCCTTAAAGGAACAGGAGTCTGATCTCCACAAGGGAAATGAGCCTGCCATCAAAATTCAGCCCCCTGCTCTATTTGCCCTATTAATGTTGGGAGTCCCCAGGTGGAACAAATGGTTCACATTCATGCTTTAAGCATGATAGCATCTCGACTGAACATTTAAGACATTGCAGCCTCTTCAGATGTGTTAAATAAAATATAAGCGAGACAAAAAAAACAACTAATTCCAAAGAAGAACATGGATGAAAAATCCACATAAAAACTGAATTTGTGTGCAATTTCAATGATTTTGCACAGTGCACAACACATCCACCCTATGCATCAACACATTCATTATAACACGGGTGGTCTTATGATTTTAGTTTCAGATGTCACATCCTATTTTAGTTTTTTTTTTACTTGTTCACACATCTCCACGGCTGCAGCAGTTTCATTATTCACCGTAAGCTCCTGGATCTGTCTCTGTGGCATCTTCTCAACATTGTCTCTCTATTACACTTAAGGACAAACTACACTACGATAGCATACAAATGTTACATATTAGTCCTTTTTAAGGCTGGATTTGTTCTTCGGTAATGTGGAAAATGCCTAATTTGGAGTTGTCCCAATTAGGAATGAAGATGCAGCCCGTTGCTGTCAGAAGCATGTGACGTGTTAACCCAGACCCAGTTTAAACTGTGTCTCGTGCAGATGGAGAGTTGCATAGTGAACTAGTAATTACCTTTGGAAGCGCCTGATTCATAGACGATACTAATATGATGAGCTGGATCATGGGCACACTGTCTTTATGGCATGTCGTCATGATTTTTCATTTATTTGGATTGAAAGCACAAAAACATTGTGAAATGCAGTTTAACCACAGACCATAATATAACATGCTGCCTACATTCACCTTATTTGCCCTCAACCCGTCGGTGAGATTGATCAGCCTCATCTTTCTGATTCACTCACATCGACCCCCATCTGCATCCTTTCTAGTGGAACTACACGCGAGAGAGAGAAGAGAGAGCGAGAAGCCATCGAGACCGTTTGCTTCGAGGCTCTGCGCGTTAACCATGCTTGCCTAGTTGCCATGGTGACGTTTCTAGACTTGATGATTTCAAAGTAGGATTTCATGTGAGGGGGGGGGGCAGAGGGAGGAAATGATGGAGCTGGAATACAGATGAAAGGAGACCATTTAGCCTCTTTTTGTGTTTGTTTTGCCCCCTTTATTAGTCGTTGCGAGTCTCTTTGTGAGTTTTATGTCTCTTTGTGGTCATTTTGAGTCTCTTGCTGGCCGGTACGTGTCTCTTTGAGTGATATTTTGTGGTTGAAGGCCCTGACACCTTGAGCCCCCCCTGGGCCTGTACCCAGTAAGCCCGTTCAGTAATCCACTCACGCCTCTGTGCCCTCAGACACCAAGTTTCCATGGAGGCAGGTTCGTCCCTCAGCCTCAAACGAAGATATGAAGAGGTGGACCACAGCTCTCCATTCTCCACACCGAAAGACTCCGACGATGACATCTCCAGCAGCGACAGCGCTGATAGCTGCGACAGCCTCAACCCCCCTTCCAGCACTGCATTTACCCGTAAGGAACAGCAGGAGACAAACGTTAAAGGCAATACACTCTAAAACCCACTCAAAACAATTCATTATCAAAAGTATTTAATTACTCATGTGTAACATTGCATACCAAATGTCCCCCCCCCCGCCCCCTTTTTCCCCACTTCAGCCACCTCCATCCTCAGACAGCACAAGCCGTCACCGGGGGGGAAACGGGTACGTTTTGATGTGGTGACGGTGTATTACTTCCCCCGGCGGCAGGGATTCACCAGCGTGCCCAGCCAAGGGGGCAGCTCTCTGGGCATGGCCCGTCACCACTCCTCCATCAGGCACTACACGCTGGGCGAGTTCGCCCGCGAACAGGAAACAAGCCACCGGCACACGTTACGCCAGCACCTGCGCCAAGAGAAGCTCAACGCCCGCAAGATGAAGGTATATGTTTCAAGTAAATCAAGGTGTCTTGTTTTGGGTCCCAATGGCACACATAAAAATGGCCGCTGCTCTGACCATCCTGCTACGTTGATTTAAATGGGAATGTCCGTTCTTCTCCTATTTTATTTCTATGGGTAAAACCTGTTTCATGTTCCTCCTACCTAATTACCCCATTAATTATCTCAAGACTCCCCAGATTTATCTTGTGAGAAGTCACAGCCCCCAGGATTGGAAGCACTGGAATTAGCTATGAAAATATTAAGTTATTACAACTCAAACCAGCTTCAACAGTAAAATGCTGCTTATGAATCAGTTACAAGGCCTAATATTCTGCAGAACAAGTACTTTATACTTATTGTTATTTTCTTAAGTGGGATTCTGATTGAAGGACTTTTAATCGAGTATTTGTACATTGTAGCGTTTGTACTTTTATTTAAATAAAGGATCTGAGGTGAACTTCAATATTCTACACATTGGTAGCTGTGTTGTAATCTTGATTTAACATGAGGCTCTCTTAATCACATTCACTCTCCTTTTACACTGCTGTGTGGACAACATTTGTCCGTCAGTTTACTTGTAACTGGAAAAGTTGGAAAAGACAAACAAGTAGATTTATGTTTTTGTCACTTTTATGCACAAAATCAAGTGCTGCATACATGACACCGTGCAAAAGAATTTCCAAAGAGCTGGAGTTTTGGTTGAGTCATCCTTATTTCAGACCAAATACAGCCACTGCCCTTTAAATGATGGCTCTGGTTACAAAATGCACTTCCTTGCTTTTCCCCAACATTGTCCATTTGAACGTTTTAGTATGAAATGATGAAGCTGTTTTTGAAGTCTTCAGGATAACTGTGATGCACTTGAGCTTTAAATAGGGATTCAGTCTCTTGTTGTCTCAAGCTCACACTCCTACACTGACTGTCGTCCACAGCTGACGAGGAACGGCACGGTGGAGTGCGCTCAGGCAGACCTGCTGACTCTGGAGGACGTATCGGACGAGGACCTCGACGTGGACGGGGTGGAGGTGGACGACTGTTTCTTCCTTCAGCCGCTGCCCACAAAGCGCCGCCGAGCCCTCCTGCGGGCCTCCGGCATCGCCCGCATAGACGCCCGGGAGAAAGCTGAGCTCAGAACCATCCGCCTCTCGCGGGAGGAATGCGGCTGCGACTGCCGCTTGTACTGCGACCCTCGCCACTGTGGCTGCAGCCAGGCTGGCATTAAGTGCCAGGTAAGGGTTGTTGGCTTGTCTGTGTGTGTGTGTGTGCAGAAAGAAGAGAGCCGCTGTGCAGTTTGCCGAGGATCAAATGAGTCTTCAATGCTCAATACAATGTGTTCCCTGAGAGCCATACCTAAAGGACTGTCTGTGCGTGTGCACTGTAGTCTTGACTGATTTTACTGTTTCCATTTGGTAAAATAAATCAGCCATTATTAGTTATTTTTCTTATTAGAAATTGTGAATGTTGTATTCAAAGTATTTCTGTATGATAGAGGGCTGCAGAAAATATGATGCATTGAGATTGAATTTTTCTTTCATAGAGTGCTGGAGGGACGACATGTTTTTGTCGACCAAACAACTCATTCCTGCAGCACTCTATTGATCGATGCAGTGAAATCTGCAGAATTTATATATCAACGCATCAATACAGTGAATCAATTAATAATCAATTTCATCATCATCATCTATTTGTACAGCTCATTTCAAGTCACTGATTTTGAAAATGATAAACAAAATTGTCAAAGCATTTTGACACATTCAGAATATTAGATGCTTTGTGCATAAGTTTATGTGCATGACTGTTTTCATAAACAATTATTAAATAAAATATATTATTTCACATTTGTTAAAAATGAAAGAATATATTACATGAAAGTCTGTATCTCTCCCTCTATTGTTCATAGCTACACCATTTAAAAACAAATAATTAGCAACTATTCTGATGATAGATTAATTTGATGGTTCAAATGTTCAAATTTGACAATAATGCAAATAATCGTTAGGTACAGCCCAGGCATTGTTGATGTTGTTAATAGTGGCATACCTGTTAGAACAATTATCAAGTTGTTTGATATTAGAAAAAGTTAGCTTTTTAACTTTCTCCATCTCGACCCGACTTACTACACAGTAACCAGATATTCTCTCTCTCTCTTATCTCTGTGTCATCTGTCTTTGTCCTTTGCACATACAGCTCATATACCACCTATCTAAATGAGTCAGTGACGTGTTAGCCTAGTTGACTGGAAGTGAAATGACCGTGGCTTTCATCCCCAGGTGGATCGAATGTCATTCCCGTGTGGCTGCTCTCGGGATGGCTGCGGCAACGTAGCGGGCCGCATCGAGTTCAACCCTCTACGTGTCAGAACTCACTACCTGCACACCATCATGAAGCTGGACCTGGAGAAAAGGAGGATGCTGATACAAGGTACAGGGGACCAGTACACTGAATCTGACCAGATGTCCTCCCCCTCCTCCACTTGCCCCACTTCTCCGGCCCTGTCCTCGGCCGCTGGCCTGGACTCTGAGCTGGAGGAGAGCGAGGTGCAGACAGTGGTGGAGGTTCAGGATCTCCTGGCAGAGCAGGACATTCTGGAGCGGGAAAACGAGACAGCCGTATTGCACCTGCAGAGCGCGGAGGAGCAGGAGAGGAGGGAGAGGGAGGAGGCTGCGGGGGAGACAGTGCAGCAGGAGCTGGGCGCTGGAGGGCTCGCGGAGCAGCGTCTCTGCCTCCTGCCTGGTGCTTTGGGAGGGGAGCTGCCCGAGCAGGCGGAGGTGCCGGGTGTGGAGCAGGTCCTCCTGCAGGGGCCGTTCCCCACGGGGGCCACGGTCCTCTGCATCACTGACAACCAGGAGGAGAGTCCCTCTGACCTCCTCAAAGACTCCACGTCTCTGCTCTACTATCAGCTCAGTCCCATAGAGCCTGGAGACTTTGAGACCCCGCCCAGAGATTCAGGAGGAGACAACCGGAAACAAGGAGGAGGAGAGGAGGAGTCAAAGCATGATAAGCCTGAAGAGATCAACTGCAGGCAGAGTTTAGGCAAGTCTGTGACCAATGTGATTCTGTGCTCGGAGGAATGCATGGCAGCAGTGGAGGAGAGGCCCTCGAGTCCCCAGCAGAGCCTCCCCGAAATGCAGTGCCAGCGGGAGTCGTGCTTGGAGGGAGAAGTAAATCCACCGCCTCCTGAAGTTTAGTTCTAGCTTCTCTGCAGATATTTTGCACAATAGCTTCATCTAAGATGAAAAAAAAAAAAAAAAATACATGTTTCACATTTATTACTGCTATCATCAAGAATTATTACAGGTTGCAATCTCTTGTAGTGACTGTCATTGGATTATGTGGAGCATGAGGGAAGGGGGGATGCTGAAAGCACATACAGATCACTCCCCAGAAGTAATATGGATGCAGTTACAAGGCAACAGTGAACATAATTCTGTTGGAGGGTGATGGATGCGGCCTTAATGGAAAAAAACAACATGAAAACACTTGTGTGTAGGAGTCATTTGTCGATGAGAAAGTACAGCAAGTAGGGCTTTGTTAATTTCCAACGTAGCGAACAGAAAAACACAATGTATGAATGCTGACATAAGCCTTTTGTTTGATGATGTATAACACTATCAACACTAAACACTTACTTTTTTTGCAGCACGCAAGAAGCTGGTAAATTCAGGGCTCGACAGTTAAGGGTCGCCAGGTTGCATTTGGCGGCCATTTTGAGAAATTTGAAACCAATTCTTAACCTGTAAAAAATAAGGATAACAAACAGCCAAACGTGCACCCACGAATACACATTTGTTAATAATATTTGTTGAATTTGTGATATTCAAATATTGCTGTTACAGTCAGAACCACTTTGCAAGTGCACAGTCATCTCTTTAAGAGACGATGATTGACTGTGAAAAGTCTGACGAACCCATCGACATCACTAATGAGTTACTGATAAAGAACCAGGCGAAGTATCCCAGCATCTTTGAGCTGGACCGAGAATTATGCTGCAAAGCATGAAGTCCTCTAACTCACAAACATACTGAGGTGGAGGCTGTGAGAGCTGGCGCAGCCATTGGTGAGCCGATGAACCGCCATTCGCTAGATTTTCATTATTAAGCTGACGTGTAACTTCATCGTATCTTCTACTCAAAATATCAAATATGGTAACCATATTTCCAGTTTCGGTAACCAAAAGCTGCTTTCACAGTTAAGTGTTGAGCCCTGTAATTCAGAAACCTACTGGCTCACTTTCCACTGTGGCAAACATGTGCCATCAAGCCAAATGAAGGCCTCCGATAGGATCATCTGTTGAAAATAGACCTAATAATCCTGGAAATACTTGTTTTTGTGTACTGTATATGTGTTTGCAATGTGCAAGACAGAGCCGAGGTTGCTGCTTTTTTTTTTTTTCTATCTGCACGCACATTGTGAACTGAGGGCCGCGGGTGTTGTGGCTCTGCTGTAATGAAGGTAAACCAACACAGAGCGGCAGACTAACACTGGCCTTAGTTGTTGCTCTTGCTCACCTCGGGCTGCTTGTGCAAATGCAGTCGATATCTGTCAAAAACCTAGTTTACCTGTAGTTACAATGCCTATGATATAACTTATCATTTCTTTGAGTAACATGTCTTTTGTGGATTAGATACTGTCGGTTTGAAGTCCTCACAGTCTTTATCTTTGAGTGAAAAGAAACCTCTTTCACAGGCTACTGCTACACTGTAAAACCATGTGTATATACATGTTGTGATGAAATGCCAGAATAGATCTTCCAAGTCCTCTCCTTTTTTAATAAGTTATACTGTAAGGAAGAGATGAATCAAGTCAAAGTCAAAAGAAAATAGCATTTAAAGAGTCAAAGAAAGTAATTATACAAAATGATGTGATGTTGCTAATTTATGAAAACAACCTGCATTTGTATATTTTATGTTTAACCTGTACAGTGTGTGTGTACTTTACATTAGTGTGTCTTAAGTGAGAGAGAAAGTTGAGTGTGTGTCTGTCTGTGTGTGCATGTACATGTGTATGTACTGTATTATGAAAAGGAGGAGGGGGAGTATATTAGTGAGGATACATATTTTATTCCTGAAAGGTGCTGATGTTACAGATTTACAATCCACTGTTGTGTTTTCCCTCCCCACCCTCGTGAGAAAATATGATTTTCACGGAGACACTTCTTGATGACTAATGTGTTGGAGAGCAAAAGCTACCGCACTGCACATCATTCATGTGGCGACTCTGGAACGAGGTGTGTGTAAAGGCAACATTTCCTGTCTTTAAATGTCTTTTTTTTAAATATATGTCTGATTAATACTGATCTGCGTAACTTCTTCTTACACAAAATCAGTTCTTTTGTTTTGCTGCCTAAAATTGCAGCTGTTGCTTTTGGGCCGTCCGAACACACAATGTAATGTACGAGATGTCTGATGTATTTCTTTGCCTTTTTTTTTTTTAATCGTCTTAATATAAATCTGCTTAAGAGTTGCACCAAAGCAGTGGTTTCAGACCTAATTAGACGATGCTCTCAAGCATCACATTTTAACAAAGCGGTCTCCTGTAGTTATTGTGAGGGTTTAGATTTATTGTGAGCCTTTTCTGTGTTCGCGTGACTCGCCTTCACATCGTGCCATCTTTAAAATGGTGATGATTAGAAGCTGCCTATTGTTGAGCTTTTGTCCTTTGGCTTTCTATCGGTAGTTTTAGGTTTGGGACCACTGCATCCAATTAACTCCAGTACACTATGTGATTGTGTGTGTCTCTGTGTGAAAGGGGTGTGCGATTGTTGAAAACAATAATACGTTTAGACTTCATATAAAAGCTATGGGAACTACTCTCATGCTAACTGTTGCCTAAAGTGGACAAAAAGGTTTTTTTATACAAAAATAAAAACAATAAAACACTCATTTTAAAAAGGATAACATTCCATGTCTGTTGTGTTGATTGAAGTATCGAATCAATCTGTTGGCATATTTCACATGATTTAAACCCTACAGGTTATTGATTCCCTTGATTTGGCTAAATGTGGATCATGACGCCCATGATTATGATCCATTTTGGCGATTTCACTGTTTTCCGACTGTATAAAGGAAGGCAACAGGAGAAGCTTTGGATCTCATATATGTTCCTTGTTAATTTAAGGAGAAAGCTCCAATGAAACTATGTTTTGTAAAGCAAGGAATCCCTGTCTATGTCCTTTGCATATCTCGAGAACAATTCATCTCTCGTGAGTAAAACTGTGCTAATATCTCCAATGTTACTGTCAGCAAAATAGTCACAGCTAGCTAAATCCATGGTACTTTGTTACCGCGGTGTTAATAATCAAGCCAGCCACATTACCTCCATTAAGTGTATTTTACTGATGTTTCTGACCGTGAGTGTTTTTCCAGTGTTTTTAAAGGCCCTTTACACAGCAGCCATTTTGACCTGTTGCAGGGTAAACACAGGCGTAATTGATAAAGGCAAGACGAGTTTACATTTCAGCAACAAGGCAATTCAAAGTGTATTCCATAAAACATCAAAAGACAAAGTGCAAAAGAAACCCATAAAAGGACATTTAAATACAATTGGAAACAGTCATTTAGTGCCAAGAGAATAGAAAATACAAACAAGCTAAAAAGAGTAAGAGGCAGTTGCAGCTGACCTGCAGTTCTCTGGGAGTTTGTTCCAGATATGTAGTGCAAATAAACTGCACGCTGCTTTTCCATATTTAGTTTGAGTCAAAAATGAATTATGGTCCCATTCTTTTTAGTGTGCCACGCTTACCAGGGCCCCGGCCCACCTACATGGAACAGGGCCATAATTAATGTTATTAATTACACCTGTGTTTACAATGCAATGACGTCAAAGCGGCTGCTGTGAAAAGGGCCCATTTCTGAACTAAGAGTAGGCTAAAACTATTAATACTGCACAGTAAAAGTCCAGCGTTCAAATGCCGAATGGAAGAGCACTATCGGTTCAATTTACTTCAAGGTGCTAAGTACGAGATTGGGAGCATTTCTGTTGCCTTTCAACGGCTCTCAACACGGTGACAAGCTAATATAATGCTGGATAGTTTGATGAATAATACTGAATTATACTTGAAGAGTTATATTTTGTGAGTCAAATCTGAATCAACAAAGTACCCAGTATTTCTCTGGCAGTTAAATGTAGTTCCGATGTTTTCCTTTAAAGTAGAAGTGTACAATAAGTAATTAGGCCCAGTATACAGTTGAGTTAGGGGCCTATCTGAGTTACAATTATCACAAAAATATTCAGTATTTTTCACATCTAAACGTCTTAATATATAGCTGTTTGGGGCCTTTTTAGTTAAGTTGCCTCCCTTGCCTAACAATAAAGTCTGCTCCTGCTAGTCTGGCATTCCCCACAATGAACCACAGTGTATTTCCCTGTGTTTGTGACAGTTAGTAGCTGTGACTTGGGTGTGTCACGCAACTATGTCATGGCGGCTGTATCGCTCAGGACCTAAGGAAGCTCAGTGTTCAGTGTGATGTTGTTTTTTGGGCATATCTTGAAAAAGCTGCAAAGCAGCAACACCACAGGCCGAGCCTCCAGCCCCGTACTGATCAGGTATGTTATGATCGAGCACTGCACTAATTGTTTCTAATTTAGAAAACAAAAATGGTCCGATGATTTTACTTGGTGTTTATCTTTTTTTTCGTCACTACAATCACTCACTGCAAACTGATTAGAGTGATGACGTGTAGTCGCTCTAAAAAATAAAACGTGTCCTTGTTCAGACCCTGGAGGTCATGACAGAGACTGTCTGCTGAATGCAGTACATTCTCTGACCACTAGATGGCAACATGAACTCGGTGCACTCCTCAACACAACCTGCTCTTCTGCATATGTGTCACAAGGGTTCATTCACTGCAGTTGTTCCTCTGAAATTTGAGGCTTTTCATCATATCCACGCCAAAGGATTATAGTACATCTGGAGATGGCCTATTACATCTCAACTGGTTTCTTTTACTATGTGATGCCTCTTTCGCAACCTGTTGTTTTCCACTCTTACTGAGCTGGCTTTGATTCCTCCGAATACTCAGTGGCAGCGAGTAACATCTTTTATAGAATCGCCCATGTTATCTTACAGTTTTAGGGGTCCTCTCACATTTCACTGTGTACAACAGCTGACCGTGTAAGGCAAGATATTTGCTCTCTTCAATGGCAGGAAGTTGCTAGGTCTCTACTCTGGGATGCAGGATGCAGACTCACTGTTCTGACGCATACGTCCCTTCAAATAGCTTTGAAAACCAAATACTCATGACCACTGGTACAGACAATAGTCTCATAAGTGATTGCGAGAATTCATACAAGATTTCTATTATCTTAAACAGGGCGATCGACCCTGAGGAGTATTACTCAGCTTGTGAAAACAGAGTGTGGAGTTTAGTGGAGACGTGAGCATTTATCAGGCGGGAATGTTTTAACAAAAGATGCTGTTACGTTGCATTATGGGAAGTGTAACATACATAGTTTTTTGGAGCTTGTCTCATGTTAACAGGAGTGCTGCTTCAACGTGGACCATTCAAATTTTCAATGTGTTTCCTACAAAGTTTCCCAACCTCTAAGTTGCTGGTGTACACATTTAAGTGTGTCTCTTAACTCAATGTTACCTGACTAAAATTCCCCTATTCCTCAGTGCCAGTCACCGTGTGCCATTATTCAGTCTGAGACACAAACAAACACCACAAACATGCAGAAACAAATTACCTCTGGAACAATTGGGGCAGCAGTCCACCGCTCTGAGAACTATGCATCATCTGTTTAACCTTTCCGGCCTGTTGCTTTCTATTGTTTAACCCATCCAATGGCCGGAAGAACTCAGCCGGGCCTGATAGCTTCGGGGCTGATGAAGGAGACCATCTTGAGCCTGTAGAAATATTTTGAGAGGACATTAAAAAAACACAGATCACAATCAGAGGAGAGAATTCTCCCATAGCCATCTGAGTGCGTGTTGACAGATGTGCGAAATCACCAGCTTTATCTGAGCATTAATTTGGCTGTTGTGACTGGACCGAGCCTTTGAGAACAACTGGGCCTTAGGAGTGACGTATGTGAAGTGGAAAGTTGCCACACCGCCTCACTCCAGTCTACCAGTCTGTAAGTGCTGCTCCAGTGCCTGGAAAGAATGCTCTCTCTTTCCCTCTCTCTCTGTGACGCCAGCGCTATGGCATCATTAGGCCTTCACCGAAACCAATCCCTTTTAAATGGCACTATTCATAAAACCGGCTCATGGTATTTTCGCTAGTCTGCTGCCGTGCTCTTCACATGCTGGTTGAACTGAGGAGGGAAATCTAGACCCTCCGACACAAAGTTCACTCTGTGTGCTCAGGAGACAGGATCCGAATATCCCGAAAGTGGGAAGAAAGAAACAATGAGGGCAGTGAAGGTCAACACAAAACCCAAAGCTGCTCAAACTTTCTCTTTGGGCCTTTCAGCGAAAGGACAATATATCAACCTAGACTTGTCTACATATGTGGTGCCTCTATATTTGTAAGACATAATTATCTGTTATAGTCTGTATTCTCTAATATATAAACTATTGATTATCTTTTTGAGGGATGCATTTTAATGATAGTGAATGGATGTATGTATAGTAAGGATGCCTTAAAGCAGTGGTTCCCAAACTTTTTGGCTTAAAAACAAGGCGGGGTTAAAGAAAACGCTAGTGCGCTTGCTCTATGGGAGGACACCCAAAATGTTGATCCATCGCATGTATTACTAAGGAAATTGGAAGGGCAAGCCGCAATTCCCTTTCCCATTTATCATAATTTTTCCAGTAACATCTGCCTGTTGGCGCAGAGAGAGAGAGAGAGAGGGGGGGGGGGCTGTTAACAGAAAGTAGTATTAAAGATCAGTAGGTTTTCAGGCGGTAACAGGTAACTGAAAGTATAGCACTCAATTGGCAGTTTATTAGGTATAGCTTGCACTCCAACAGTCCTTTAATACATGATGATGATGATAATAATCATTTTGGAGGATGCAGTTTGTGGTGCTGTTGAATTGTATTGCTTTATACTGAGAGGTGTATCTATTATTCCTCTTAGCACCCTCATTTATATAAATTGGTTGGATTATAAGCAAAAGCTTCAAATCTGTCATTTGGGATAGTCTCTCTGTAGTATTGAATGCAGTTCTGAGTTTGACATGTGCAACAACATACTGAGGCCAAAACCAGAAGATTTCTATTAAGTCATCAGGCTCTGGGTATAAGATGGCACCGCCAGAACTGGCAAGAAAGGAAACTGAACGAAAGCAAAGCATGGCAGCATAGTCAAGTGACTCCAAGCAGAACCAGAAAAACAGCTGTGTGTCCACAGCTGTGTGAAATATGGTGTGTCTTCCTCTGCCTGATGGTCCCCAAGGACATGTCCATCTTGGTTACATCCATATTCCCCAACAAAAACTCCATATACTGTGGAGGTTGCTGAAAAAACATAGCATTTAGTTTCAGTTCAGTGCATGTTTTATTTTATTGTTCCATGTTCTCGCTTCCTTTCAGTCCTGTAATAAAAACCATCCCATTAGCTAAGCAACAGGCTGTGGGCCCAGCTTTCATCGAGGTGGAGGTTTAAATATCTGTATGCTTACGTAGCCTCATAACAACAACCAGCGGGGAAACCTCATGTTCATGTTTTCTATCTTACCGTAGGAGGGAAAAGAGGTGACTTCATATCAGAAGTATCTGGAGAAAGAGGAATCTGCATCTCTTGTGTGACCTCGCTTGAGGATCATTTTAATTGATGGAATAAAATAGTCAGTCTTTACAAAGTAATGTTGATTATTGACTGTTTTGTTCAAGGTTTTTCCATGATTTCTACTCTTTATTTAACTTCTCAACTGGCAACTGAGTAGTTATGCCAAAAGTGGCAAATTCAGGAACTGGTGGATTATTGATGATATTCCCCTCATGTGGTAATTCCATTCCATTATCCAAACCACTTATCCTATTCAGGGTCGCGGGGCGCTGGAGCTGATCCCAGCTGACATTGGGCAAAGGCAGGGTACACCCTGGACAGGTCGCCAGTTTATCGCAGGGCACATGTAGAGACACATTCGTACCTATGGGCAATTTCGAGTCTCCAAATAACTTAAACTGCATGTCTTTGGACTGTGGGAGGAACCCTGACGGAACCCACACACTCCACACAGAAGGACCACCCGGGATCAGGGATTGAACCCCAGCCCCTCTTGCTGTGAGGTGACAGTGCTAGCCACTACACCACCGTGCAGCCTCATGTGGTAATATTAAATCATTAAAATAATTTGTTGCCATATTACATGCAGATGTGGGAGGTTTTCATGGGCTATTGATTTTGTTAAAATATAATTTATAGCTGGTTTAAGTTCTAATTAGCAAATGTCAGCATGCTAACACACTAAACTGAGATAATAAACATTACCCGATAAACATCAGCATGTTAGCATCGTCATTGTGAGCATGTTAGCATGACGGCGTTAGCATTTAGCTCAAAACACTGCTGTGTCCTGGAGTGACTCTAGTAGACTGGGAATGAAAGAGAAAAGGAAATCAAAGTGTTTCATCACAAGTGTCTTAGTCCAAATGCACTTTCTAACAATGCTGTTACAGCTCTGTTCTGCTCTTGATCTCGATGCTGCTGTCGCCCCGGGCTCACGTGATCGATAGCATGTTTGTGGGGCTCAGACTTTGTGTTGCAGACGTAGTGGGAATAAGAAGGATATGTTTTTGCAAATCTGGGAAAGGATGTAGAATCACTTCCTGTCCATGTGCCCTAGTCCCTAATGGACAATTAAGTGAATCATGTAAAATTCCCTCATTGCTTGTGGCCAATGTCAAGCCCCCAACACGGAGCCCTGGGAAGTCGCTCCTCAACCTTAATTAATACCATATTCCTACAGTACTTTTGTGTTTTTTTTCTCTTGCTTGGGCAAAACTGGCAGTGATAGTCACTCTCAGCAGGGGCCAGGCTGTGGTGAATTTTATAGTTCAGTTTTCAGTAGCGCTCTTGTATTTTGATTGTTTTATCCAAATGACCTCATTTCCTGTAACAAATGGCTTTGCTGGTCTACATGTAAAAACAATGCTTTGCCCTGTAGTTTCTGTGGCTAAGAGTTTCCATACTGTGTGTGTGTGTGTGTGTGTTGGTGTGTGTGTTTGCATAGCCCTCGCTGTCATGGAAACATGTATGCAGAAGCAGAGGAGTGTGTTTAGGGAAGGGATGTTGGAGGGCACTTTCCATTTGTGGAACAATCTGAAAGGGTGGAGTCAGGAAACGTGTCGCTTAAGGTTACAGGTGCAGTTTAGTCTGAAGCTGATAAACAATGTTGTATTTTGGCTAATTGCTTAGCATTGGAGTTATTAAAGTGATGAGATAAAGTATCAGAGATTTTTTTGTTAACCCTCTATAGTATCTACATTCTTTTTATCCACATACTAGCTTTTTTAGTGTTTTGCCACATACAATAACTCCGGTTTTAAAGGAAAAAGTTTCATCTGTGCTGAAATGAACCTGGCTAACTAAACTAAAAATTATCTGATCACATATTAGATCCACTGCCATTAAAATACATTAACAATATTGTTGGTGTTCTAAATGTAAGTGTAAATGTTTGTCGTACACAAGCTGTCTCATGGGTGCCAATGCATGCTGGGAATGAGGGCCTGGTCTCTATTGAGGACTAAAACTGCCATTATAGTAAATAAATAAATGAAATAATGAAGAGTTAAATGTAGACAAAAAGCCTCAATTATCAAATCAATGTGCAGGTTAATCTGTAAATAAATGAATATGCACAGAAAATAGAAAAATAAATTAACAAAATATATAAATTAATTTTGATATTTCATTATTTGCCAATTTATTTTCTGTTTACATGTATTTCTGTTTTTATTTATTTCCCTATTTATTCATTTCTCTATTCATGAATTTATTTATTTCTGCTTTTATTTCTGCTTTTATGAATGTTTTTATGAATGTGAACAAATAGATTAACCAATAGTTGTTAAGTAACCATCAAGGCATCCCCCTTCATTAACATATGGATTAAGAAATACAGAAATAAATAAATATTCACAAATAATAAAACTGTTAAAAATGAATAAAAACTTAAATACATATTTTCAAATTAACCTGCACATTTATTTGGTAATTGATACTGTTAGTTCTACATGTCTTTCTTTATTATTTCATTTATTGAGTCATTTATTTATTATAGTGCCAGTTTTAGTCCTCCGTAGGTCTCGGGTTACTGCTGGGAAAACAGGCGTAGCGGGAGTCCAACAGGTGATGGGCTTGATTGAGTGGCTTGTCATAACACTGCAGCGCTTTATCACTAGGGAACTACTGCTGAAAATTAATTACACATCAAGGATGACTTCAGAAGATTATTTATAGCCTCTCTCAGGGGTTTTAGTGGGAAGGGGATCCCCTCGGAGAGAATGAAAGTATCAGTGAACTGCTCTGCTGGACACTGAGCAACATCCGTCTGATTAAGTAACATTCATTCATAGTTTGGATTTTTAACGATCTGCTCTGCATGTGTGAGCTGATGTCAAGTTTTAAGTGTAAGCAATCAGTAACAGATAGCAAATAAGTTCAACCAAACGAACGTGAGGTCAAGCTCTAACGCTCTGGAATGCCGAATTGGTTTCTGTTTACTCTGTTCTTCCTTCCTTCTGGGGCGTTTTTTAGAGTTTATGTTTCAGATATATCATGAACAAGCCAACCAGGTGCGAAATAAAGACGACAGAACAGAAGGAAACATATTTCTCTCTCCTAAAAGAAAACTTCTATTGTCTCTGCGGGACTCAGAAGATATCAGTACTGGCACGCAGAGTCACCTGAGCTGTGTAAACTGGTGAAGAGGGGAGATTATGCGGCAGCAAGAGGGCAGAGTTAGAAGGTCATAACACTGCTGAATGTCAATTTGATCTCCTTCTTCTTGCTTTAATGACCAGACACTCCCAGCTGCTCCCACATAAAATGTTATGGTTCAGCACTTCCGTGAGATGCTGATGGCTTTCCCACTGACCCCTCTAGGGAATCACAAAGAAATCTTGTTACTGGGGATCTTCATTTGTCTGGGTTATCAAGAGTTAACTGAGACTGATGAGGCATTCCTGAAAAACATCAGCGGACTCTGCTGTGATCTTGGTACAGATTTACTTGACTCCCATGTCAGACAGCATACTGGGAGCTGATCAAATATTTCAATAGAAACCCAAAACTGCCCTCCCAGAGATTAAGCTCCAGTGGAGAGAGAGAAGGAGATGAGGAGTTCAAACTGTCATACATTCTTGGCAAAGTAACGTGAACTGGAGAGCAGCTAGATGGTTAATGATTAGAATACGCAGCGATCTGCCTCATTTCCCCCTGTGATGCTTTTTTCCCACAGGCCATCACTTTCCTTGAGGTTAAAGCACTGAAAAGTCATTGTTTGGAGTGAGCACAAAGGCTTGAACTATATGCAATTACTCTTTTGTTCCTGGCCTGATAAAACATTCAGATTTGCCTGTGTATATTTGGTGTTAGACTGCTCAGGGATTTTAAGTGGATATACTTGTATTATGCTCGCTCCTTTTTGAGCAGATGCCATGGCTGCCATCCCAGTAAGTGAAGGGTATTCCCCATATTTCATACCCTAAGCTGAAAGGTTTCTTTCCCAACTGTTCCACTAGTAAAGTGATTTTCCTCTTTAAAGGAAGTGATTTAGACACAGTGGTCTTTAAAGGGAGGGTTCACCCTAATTATGAAAGACCATGATGTTTCCAATGCAGTGAGTTTAACTGAGAAAACTCTATCTGCGGATGGACATGTGATGTGATGATTGTGTGATCAAATCTGGTCTGGTTCTTGGGGTGAGATTTTTGCCAACAGACAACTTTGGTTTTGTTTGTCCAGGCTTTGAGATATTCGTAAACAGGTGACTGGAATTCAGATCATCTCTAGAAAATGACTTTGAAGAAAAATCAAAAGCAACATTTCTCTCCAAAAGTAGTTTCACTATTACAGTCCTACTTTCATTGGAACTTCTGTCTACCAAAGAAACAGTAGCCATGAAAACTGCTGAAGGAATAGTTCAACATTTTTGGGAAACTATTTGCTTCACTCTAGCTTCATATTTAGCATACAGACAGATGACAGTGGTATCGATTTCCTCATAGAAAGGCCTTTACACACTGTGGGCGTGACGAATAAACAACATGAAATTACGAAATACTCGCCTGCGAATAACTTTAAGAGCACTACAGCTAAATCATACATTTACCCATACATGCACATGTCCCGTTGTTGGGTGTCTCTAGATTAGAGGGCTCTGTAATTTCCCACTGACATCAGACTCTGACCCTGTAGGTCTTTCTTTGCATTCAGGCCCCATCATTAAGCTCCTGCAGAGTGTGGCCACTCACCCAGGGAGGGGAGGTCATCTCCCAGCCTTTTACTAATCACAGCCACAGACCAGCCTCACCAGCAGCTGGCAGGTGAATCAACGCGCTCTTTGTCAGATCACCTGAAGGTCTGTTTTCACCCCCTGAATCGTTGTTTTGTTTCTGATTACGGGGTAAAAGCCAGTGAGTCAGAGAAGTGCCCTTGTTGGGTTTGGACGAACAGCTGCTGCTCCTCATTCATTACCTTAATGTTTCTTTTCTTTCTTTGTCATCGTGGAGGAGTCTTGTGATGTACGGTCTTGTATTTATGTGGTGGATGTGTGTACTTGTGTGTTCATGTTTAGAACAAGCAATCCTTCAATTTCTCTTGCGTGTGTGTGTAATCATGAATTTATGGCTCACAAATAGAGAGTGCTGCAGGCCGGACGTATTTTTTTAGACCAAAACTCCAGAACGTAGCAATGGCACCGTTTCCCTTGACAAAGAGCCAGTGGGATTTTCTATTGTTTTTAGGATTATAGCAGAAATTCAGCCCGGTGGCAAACAAATGTTTATGATACTTACACGTTTAGTTCAGCAAGATAAGCTTGTGTAAACCACAGACCTTATTTCAGGCATCTAACCAAAAAATCATTTAAGAAACCCACTGACTTTAACACGAGGGAACCGCAAGTTCAAAAACTCATTTCTGGGGTTTATGACTCTTTTCCCCCAGCACTCTGTTGTTAATGCAACTAAAGTTAGGGAAGATAATGAATCACCTGTAAAGGAAGAAGGGTGGAGCTTCAGGGGAGGAAGGAGAATGATAATTGCAGGATTGTGACAGGTGATATATGAATGTGGAAGGTTTAAGAACTCTAGCCATCAACGCTTGGCTTTAAATCACTGTAGGCGCAGGGTGTGTCTCTATCAGAGAATACAGGAAGTTAGAGCCCCATGCTGTGCTAATGAGGTTGCCCGGTGCCTTGACCCAGCATGGGTGCTCCTGCTTGTGGAGAAGGTTGCAGGAAAATTGAGCTGCAGAGTGAGGAAGTCCACCGGATCTGGGTAGAGATACCAGAAGCACAGAGAAAAAGTCTTAAAAAGTTGGCTGAGGTCATGATATATGTGTGTCTCTCATCTGGATGGTTCAGTCATCAAACATATAAATGTTATAAATGTTATTTTTTAAAGTAATAACATTTGGGTAAAGTACGCTTATTCACAGTTATGAAGCTACATGAAGCAACGAGCAGAGGGTCAGCTTAGATCATCACAAAGACTGAAAGCAGCCTGGCTCTCTCCAAAGTTAGCAGAATGTGCCCACCACCAGCAAGCTAATCAACATGTTTAATCTTGTTTGTTTTATCCCCACAAAGACTGAAGTGTAAGAGCTTTAGAGGTGCTGGTAGGTGGGTTTTCTTGCCTCAATGCAGACAAAGCCAGGCTAGCTGTTTCCCCTTGTTTCCAGTCTTCATTCTAAGATAAGATAACCGGCTTCTGTTAGCGTCATACTTACGCTAGCAGGCACTGTTAATTGGTAAAGAAAGCAAATAACCGAAATATCTAACTATTCGTTTAAATGTATCTTTGTCATGTTGGGATGCTTTCACCCTTCATTTCTTTAGCTACTGTATATTTATATATAAAGAAGAATATATTGGTGTGATTTCACACTAGTACGCTTAAGATAAAACGTTATTGCTTTTAATGCACTGTAGCCTTTATTGCATTAAATCTGTCTGAAGCTTATTTGTCCTTCATAAAGGGAAATAAAGTCACAGACTCACATTGACAGCTTTCTCTGGATGCCCTCAGTTGAAGGAAAGTGTTTAAGTAACTATGGAAGGATAATAAACCACCTCTCTGCTAGGATAAAGCTGTTTTGAACATAAACGATAAGTGTCTTCATGGATACAAAGTCTCACATGTTTTGATGCTCAGCTTGTGGTTGCAGTTATACCAGCAAAATGACACCAAAAAAAAAAGCTTCTGTATTGACCTCTAGGAGGTATCCAAACATTACACAACATGTGAGAAAGATGGAACCTCCAGGTGATGTCTTCTCACAGACGTGTTAATGAAACACAGGAAGAAACGCACCCTGATTTTTAGCTTGGTTTTGCTGTTTGTGCTCAAACCACACTGAGGGTGTTTCAACACTTTGCTTTTTCGCAAGTGTCCAGAGGTTTGCAGGCACACAGGGCAGGGAGGGCAGATGAGTAACTGAGTGTCTACATTTGAGATAAAAAGATATTTGTTTGCTTAAAATGCGTAAATTATGAATTGAGTAATAACAATTTCTCCAAAAACGTATGTATGTGCTTGCAAGGAAAACTTTTTTGATGTGCTGAACTTATGCTGACCTATATTTTGCAATACTGTTGCATCATAAAACACATGACATGTTTTTTTGTAAAATAGGGAACGTTTCCTTTTAACTTTCCCTGCCCTCACAGTTCTAAAGGAATCATTTTCTCATTTTCAACATTTTGGGAAATTAGTATATTCGCTTTCTTGCTTAGATTTGATGAGAAACTCGATACACCACTCATGTCTGTCGGTACGTATGCAGCCAGAGCCAGGAGACGGTTAGCTCCGTTTAGAAATACTGGAAGTTGGGAAAAACAGTTGCGCGTGGCTCTGTTCAAAGTTTAAAAACATCTGGCCCTAGCACCACTGGACCTCAGTAATCAACACAATCTATATCATTTGTTTCGAGGTGCTTGTAGTTTAACTTTGGACAGAGTCAAGTTAGATGCTCCCCCCTGTTTCATGTTTTTGTGCTAAGCTAACCAGCTGCTGATGTTTACCTTGATATTCAGGAGTCATGAGAGTAATATCAATCTTCTCTTCAAATCCAGGTAAGAAACCCAATATGTGTATTTACCAAAAAGTCAAACTATTCCTCTAAGTAGTTTTCTGATGGTAAGATGCTTGCTCTTTTCTCGTCTGGTTGCGGATATTTGCTTTCCCAATGTATCTTCTGGGAGAATATTTTTCACTCTGTTAAGTACGTTCAAAAGGCAACCACAGAAAGAGTCAGCAACCTCCCACCGATGACAAGACTCCAGAAAGTCAATGTGTCCGGTCAAGAAACACGTACAGCACGTAACTTGAATGTGTTGCATCACTGATGTGTCGGAGTGCAGTCACAGACTGATGACACAGACAAAGATCTGCATCTTTGTATTACATATCCTCATCTGTAAGGCTGCCTATATGGCCAAACCCCAGTTATCAATGCATTCAATGGTGTTATTAACAGATGATCATGAGCGTTCAATCTGTGGTGAATATCAGCAAAGAAAGTGCAGGCCATTGTCAGATCAGTGGTGATGTGGTGAGACCACATCCCAAGAGTGGGGAACAAAGTGAGCTGCTGTTCTCATGAAGTGACTGTTGTCTTGCTCGAGTTTCTATGTGATGTTGGGTGAGACAGACGTTGGTCTTTCAGTTTTCAGTGCATTTTCATTTCGCTCTCCAAGATAGACGCACATTTGTCCTGGTGCCACCTCCGATCTGCTCCTATCAAAAGGCTTCTTCAGAGAGATGGGAACACCTGGCAGATCGAGGTCAGAGGAACCAGATGGTACCTGTGGAATTCAGCCTCCTCACCGGCTGCCACGGTGTGGAGCGCCTAAACACCTGGATAGTATAGTCTGGGCACTGAGATCATTCTGTTTGTCTTAAAATATCTGGCTTTGACTGTCTGGCTGAAAGTTTATCAGACTATGTGTTGATACTTGAAAAAAAGGATCATCTTTAGAAGCCTCTGCAGAGCCACGGATCAAATGTGTCTCTTTAAGTGGAAACATAATACTTTATAAATCATGTGCAATCTGTTTCAAATCAATATACAGTCAGGGCCAATGGACCGTGACACAATATTTCTAATTTTGCCTCTTAACAAGGCACATATGGATTTGCAATTAAGCAGTCAATATGTGGTTGAAGTGTAGACTTTCAACTTCAATTCAATGGATATTACAAAAAAATCACAATAACCGTTTAGGAATTGCAGCCATTTTTACACAGCCCCCCACATTTTCAGAGGCTCAAAAGTAACTGGACAAACTAACATAATTGTGAATATAATCATTATTTTTAATACTTCGAGGGAAATTATTTGCAGTCAATGATTGCCTGAAGTCTGGCACCCATAGACATCACCAGACGCTGAGTTTCCTCCCTTGAGATGCTTTGCCAGACCTTTTACTGCAGCCTTCTTCAGCTGCTGCCTGTTTGTGGGTCTTTCTGCCTTCAGTTTTATCTTAAGTAAGTGAAAAGCATGCTCACTTGGGTTCAGATCAGGTGACTGACTTGGCCATTGAAGAATATTCCATTCCTTTGCCTTGAGAAGCCCTTGGGTTGTTTTCACAGTATGTTTTGGGTCATAATCCATCTGCACTGTGAAGCTCACGCCAATCAGTTTTGCAGCATTATGCTGAATCTGAGCAGATAGTTTAGCCCTAAACACTCATCCTGCTACTTCTATCAGCTGTGACATCACCAATAAACACCAGTGACCCAGTTCCATTGGCAGCCATACAGGCCTATGCCATAGCACTGCCTCCACCATGTTAGACAGATGATGTGGTTTGCTTTGGATCATGAGCCGTTCCTTTCCTTCTCCACACTTTTCTCTTCCCATTATTCTGGTAAAAGTTAATCTTAGTTTCATCTGTCCAAAGAATCTTTTTCCAAAACTGGTCAGGCTTTTTTAGATGTTTTCTGGCTAAGTCTAATTGGACCTTCCTGTTCTTCAATGATTCCAGTGGTTTGCACCTTGTTGTAAACTCTCTATATTTAGATTCTTGAAGGCGTCTCTTGATTGTAGACTTTGACAATGGCGCGCCTACCTCCTCCAGAGTATTTTTGACTTCAGTAGATGTTATGAAGAGGTTTTTCTTCACCAAGGTAAGAATTCTGCCATCATCCACTTTAGATGTCTTCCGTGGTCTTCTGGGCTTTTTGGTGTTGGTGAGCTTGTCAGTGCATTCCTTCTTTTTAAGAGTCTCCCAAACTGTTTAATTGGCCAATCCTAATGTTTCTGCTATCTGACTGATAGGTTTGTTATGTTTTTTTTACCTAATAATTACCTCTTTCACTTGCATTGACACCTTTTTGGTCCGCATGAGACCAGCTACCAACTGCAAATTCGACATTTTGAATCCTATTATCTGCATCATTTGTCATGAAATAGTGACAGAACAGGCCACACCTGGCCATGAAACCGTTTGTCAGACAATTGTCCAATAACTTTTGAGCCTGAATGTGGGGGGCTGTGTAAAAATGGTCGTAAGTCCTAAACGGTCATTGTGACATTTTTGTTATATCCATTGAATTTAAGCTGAAAGTCTACACTTCAACCACATATTGACTGCTTAGTTTCAAATCCATGGGAGTTGTGAAAAAAGGAAAAATTGGAAAAATTGTGTCACAGTCCAAATACTTATGGCCCTGACTGTATCTACATTTCACATCTGAGGGCCTTTCACAATTCACTGCGCCGAATTTGCCTCATTCCTTTTTTACTAACAGCGTGGTAACTTTAATTGGCTGTAGGAGGTTGCGGCTCGAGACGTAAGGACGCCTGCCATGACTGCTATGGAAATAGCACATTATAAGCAAAGGAAAGCCTTACTCATAGAGAGCACACAGAGAGATATTCTCTCCATAGCTGTGTCATCAACGTGCAAGCCCCTCAGCTGAGAGAATGGGTCTTCCACAGCCAGTAAATGACCCCACCCAGCTGGGCTTCGCTGTCCTCATCCAAAACCTTCCCTCTCCACCTCTCTCTAACATCATCAGCATGGCCTGCACCACAACTGAGAGACATGGAAGCAATTATAGCAGCAGGCACGGGAACAAAACTGTGTAGGCAGGGTGAAGTCGAATCTGGGTTAGAAAAGCTCTGCCTCTGTGTTAGCATGCCAGGGTACTGATCATTGATTCAGGAGGTCGTCAGGAAAAGGAAAGAAAACTACTGCTTTTGATGAATGTATCAGAAAATGCAGAGACTGTTGGAGCACATGACTACTCAGCCTTAGAAAACTGCTGTATAATGCTCTCTGTGGCTCTGGAGAAGCTTTATAAAGTGATAAAAATAACACTGATGATGTCATATGGGTCATCTCAACCTGGAGCCATCACACTTTCAGCGGAAAGCCTGCATTTCAAACTGTGGACGTAGACTTCGTAAGACGTGGGTGTTTCTCAGGAAGGGAGGGTCTGATGAGAGATGCTGAGAGGCAACCAAGTTGGATTATGGGAACTACGTTCCAGATTTTTGGAGCTTGACTCATTTTAGGACCTGTGTCTATTTAGCGATATGTATGTATTTTTTCAGTTTTTCCCAATGACCGTATGCAAGCACTGCACCCAGCGTCTGTTTTCTGAGCTCTCCGCCTTTTTTTATGCAGTGTATGGGGTTGTTGAAAATCTTTCCAGAAAGAAATTGGTGATGTAACTTCACAGTTCACATATTGAGCAATATATTGGCATATTGAGGCTTCAGCGGTCCGGCCGAGACAAATCAAGTGAGTTCCTTTTTTAAGTACCAAATTCCCTTTTTCTCTTATTATCTCACCACTGTGCCTCAACAAGGAAACACTGCAGGTGAGGAAACGCAAAGAGGGAATATTGTTCTAAAAAGTATATTTTGGAAGACACCCACCCTCTAACTCAGACTGCTGAAGCCTCATATTAATTTAGGAGTATATTTTTGTGAATAATTTTTTTTAGAACATAATGGTTCTGAATGGGTTGATGGCCAGTATGGACAGTTGGAATGATTAGGATATTAGGATATTCCAGATTAATCCATCCTTTTGTTAACAACCCTTTTCTGGTAATTAAGCAGTCAAAGCAGTCCTATCTAGCATTTGCAGTAGGATGAAACAATATCAATGCCAGTGTGATTGAATGCCTATCCCAACAAACTTTCTAGTCTCATTCATAATGTAATCGCTTGCAAAAAGCATATACATTTTAAGAACGCTTTGAAAATGGTCAGCAGTAATGTATAATATATAAAATTTGCTTGTTAATGGGCAAA
Source organism: Anarrhichthys ocellatus (assembly GCF_004355925.1). Taxonomy (NCBI): domain Eukaryota; kingdom Metazoa; phylum Chordata; class Actinopteri; order Perciformes; family Anarhichadidae; genus Anarrhichthys; species Anarrhichthys ocellatus. The sequence goes on along the minus strand of NW_022280035.1, from coordinate 7,762,690 downwards.
ACAAAAAAGAAGCAAGGCCAATGATATCGTCCTTGAAATCACTTTTTGTTTCTGGATCCACACCAGCGGCTTTCATTCCCACAAGATCCATGTAATTATTTCCGAATCCAGATAATAATTTTTTCGCAACGCTCACTTCTCACAGGCTCCTCCAACATTTCCTGTGATCCTCCCAGCATACAGAGGTCATTATCTTTCACATCACATGGGGGGTATTACAACACAACAAGGTATTTTTTCCGAACTCCTCAGGGGCTGATGACTGACCAGATCCTGATGAGCTGAGGTGGGTCCGTCCAAAGAAAGTGGACGCGCCCATGAAAGCAGCTCCTCAGGGAGACCACCCCCCCGTTACTCATGGAAACCAATGTAATAACACAACCAACTTTACTGGGACACTCAAATGTTCCGGGTTGTCTTCATGTCCCCTGGCTGCAGGGACGTGACAGCGGATTTGTACATTATATGTACTGCATGTGCACATGTGTGTGAGTCAAAGTGAGAGAGACAAGCTGAATGATGGGGGGCGTGTTGTAAAAGGGAAATTTCTGCCTTAACAGCTCCCGTACCTAGGCAAAACGCACGCAGAGGCCTCTGCCAAATCTCTAATAGAAACCAGACACATGGCGCAAGAGGAGTGAGCCTTTCACGGTACAGCTCCAGAGGGAACCACTGGAGGAGTGACGCGGGAGAGGAGGTGGGGAGGGTAAGTTAAGCAGGCAGAAAGAAAGAAAGAAAGAAGTGCGTAGATAACAAACTTTTAACCGTTATTTGCCCTCAGAGTTTGCCTGAGAAGGGAGCGTTAACTCCCTATTAGTATCTGAAATGTCTCCATCCACTCAAAAGATGAGCGCACTGACTGATAAGGGGGAAGCCAGAATAGCACTTAACTGAGATAACTCTTTAAAACTCAGCTTGCTGTAAATTTGAGAAAATACTATTTTTCTTCACATCTTATTGATTTGGCTTAAGGGCTAAATCAACCTAATCACCACCACATGCACACACACAGATAGCCACCCAGCTTCAGCTTTGATCTCACAACTGACAGCATATTGAAATCTAGCCAGCAGCGTGTTAGAAGATACACATGGACAGAGGAAATGTGAAAAGTTGAGTATGGTGTAGTACTGTTTCTTTTTTTTATTGGACAAAGTACGCCTGAAATGGGAATAGAACTGGAGTCCTTGAGTAATGTGTGGCATTGGGACTTCAGATCAGATGATTCATCATCAACATTTTATGAATCAGAGGTTTTCTTAAGAAAACAAGACCTTTTAATCTCCTTAAAGCTGCCTCTCCTTTCCTCTCTTCTCCTCTGCCCTCGTCTCTCATTTTGTATAAACCATCACATTTTCTACCCTATACTCTACTTGTCTTGTCTCATCTTCTCTTCTCTCCTTTCCTCTCTTCTCATTTTTATGTAAACCATCCCATTCCCTACTATCTTCCCTCTCTTTGCCCGGAGAAGCTCCATGCCGGTCATGTGTGAGACATCGGGCGACTAAGAACAGAGGCTCCACTTCAGTCTGCTTGAGCTGCATGTCAGGCCATAAGCAGGGACAGTGAGTGCTAGTGAGGTGGGAGTGCTACTGAGAAATACACTGCCTTATTTAGAATCACAGTTGAAAGGGGTTTTGAGTCACAAGGCATCGGCAGCACAGTCTCTCCCAAGGGAATTCATTAGGGAGAATGAATCAGCATTTAAGCACAAACATTAGGTGTTGGTGTTGACGCTCAGCAGTCTCTGTGTAAGAAAGGTATTACCATGAATGGTCAATTTCTATTCCTAGTGAGACATTTAGTCTCCAGGTGGAGGAGATGAATCAGCTTCCACAGCTGTGACATCACTTCCAGAATGAGTCTTAGAAGGTGGAAACAAAATGGTAATATTTTATTTTAGTTACATTTTCAACAGCTTGTAGTGATGCTTTGAATAATAGAAAACGTGGAGGGGAAGATACAGCAAAGACCTGGCTGAGCTGATCATTATGAACTTTATTGGGTCACTTAAATTGTGAAGAACATTTCATTGTCTTCTTTTCTCCAGTTATCAAAAATGGCTAGTTTCTATCATTATTTTTTCTTTTGGCAACGGCCCCTTTCCCACTCACTACCCCCCTACTTCCAGTGCCCTTGCTTGGACCACACTCATCTTCGAAGTCAACCTTCGTTTTAATCTAAAATACACAAGGTTGACTGGGGAAAGAGCATGGCGAATGAAGAAAGCAGCGCGGAGATTCACGACCAGTTTGCTCTCTGTCCCTTGGAAATAGTCTCTGTGAATAGGGCTTCAGACAGTGATTGGCTTTTAAATTTGTGACATATCAAATCTAGCTTGCCTGGGGAACGTGAAAACACCTCTCTAGGGATGAATTCAGACATTTTCGGGACCTAAACATTAAAAAAAGAGGAGATCTTGAAGTAATCCCATATCCTTCCCAGATGTAATTTCATGCATTTGTTTTCAAACTGTACTCATTAGTCAGTAGGGGAGGTTTATGGGAAGTTGGCTACTGGCAAGATAATGTTTTCCTGTTGTTTTCCACCTGGGTGTTCCACGATTAAAAAAATGTTTTCAGTGAGAGTTAAATCTCTGTTTTTGAAAATGTCCTGTTCCCCACAGGAAAGACACCACTGCTGCTCCGGTATGTTGGTGGTCCTTCGCTAAGCCCTGAGCTGTGTTATATTACATTACCAGTTTTGCCAGTTATGTGTGGTCAGAAAAATGCGTTTTGTCAGTGCTATAACCATAATGCATATAATTGTATAATTACAGCACTATGACGTAAATGCCAGATTAAAGTAAAGTGGGTGTGATTGTCGTGTTTTTACAATAACAGAAATAACGCAGCATTAATTTTGGCCTCAGGGAGAGCATTCGCAAATTGGAGACGTCAACACGTTGTGCCTGAACAACATGTGACATAAAATAAGCTGCAGACTGACTCTTTTACTTTGAAGAGCAGGCGATTCATCAGCAGCTCCAAAACACAACATTCCTCAACACAAACACAGGAAGACTGGGATTGTTTGTGCTCAATACTTGGCTGTGGCAGCATGGCACTTTTTAAATAATGCAGCATAGTTTCCTGGATAAAATATGCCAAGAGCGGCCAATCAATGTCGTGTTCACAAAATGAGGGTTAAGCAGTGCTGAATAGGACCAGGCACTGTGCTTGGGATGTGGGTTTGGATAAATCAACCTTTGCATGTGCGAAATAAAAGTCAAGCGCTATTTTTAGTCCAGCGCAGGCTGTTTGAGCTGTAAATTCCTTACAGCCAGGCGAGTAGTCGTACAAGTATTAACGACTGTCCCAAAAGCAAAAAGGCCCACTAAAAAGTTTTTCCATGGAGACGTCCCAGAGCTAGATGCAGAAGCAATAAAAATACCTGACTGGATTTTTTTTCCCCCAACACCAGCTATTCTTTGAATTTCAGTGATGATTTAAAAATAAATGTTCACGTCATATATTCTGCTGCTGCTCACGATATCTGCTCACAGGCTCTTGTAATATTATTGAACAAATAAATGTGGAGAACAGGTGAAGATTTAGTGGAGATCCTTTTCTGATATTTTAACACCTGAACCTGCGATGTGTCCGATTTCAAGTGGAGGAAAAACCTGCAGTTGAACCATAATACCGCTGACCTCGCACCCTTTCATTAGAGACGACACTTCCCCTCCGCGCTGTTTGCTTGTGTGCATGCTTTTGGTTTGTTTGGGATGTAACCCTATCCAGGCAGAGGACATGCTTTGTGCCAAGTCTTCTCTAACGCCTTCATCTATCTCGACCCCCACCAAATAACTGACCATGCCAATAATTTCCCAGAAGCCCTCATGCTCTGCCTTTCTGGGACCCTTACTCATATAAGGGAGTGGTATAAGCTACTTCACCAGACCACCACGGGATGTGACCTTACCATGACTAGTACATTAGCAAGATGACAGAATACCCTCTGCATGTTGGTTCACACCGGCTGATACTACTAATGCACTGATCATAAACCTCTGACGGCTTCTATATAAGGCTGTGCAAGTGTGCGTGACACCTTGGTGGTCTGGACAGCATTAACATCAACATTGACTTATAAGGAGGAGCAGCACAGATTAACGGGAGCCAGGGGGGGAAGGTGAAACATTTTAACGGGCATTGTGACTCACCATCTCAAACATTGTTTTTTAATGTTTATGGAAGGTGACACAGCTGAAGACCCACTGTGTTATTCATCAGCTTCAGACAGGACACACATTAGCAAGTAATAAGTGAGAGAGTTGGAATAATAGAGATTTTAAAGTTTGAGTCACCAGAACACATCTCATATTTTTAGCCATGTTAGCATAACTCGAGGGATGGCGATGTTCGGCTAATGGTCAGTACACTACTTTAATCCAGACTGAAATATCTAAAAAACACTTGAATTTTATACAACATTCATGGTCCCCAGGGGATGAATCCTAATTACCAGCTGCGACAGCGATGCTGGCATTGTTTTCACCTTGTGAGTCCTGTAGACACCTACTGTAGCGGGAATTACCAAAGAAGCGGTTTTGAGTACTTTGCCAGGTGTTTATATGTCTGTCTGTGGACAGATCTTGTCACCGCGATAGCATCACAACCGTGCAAGTTGCATTCAGAAAACTTCACAGGTGTGTCTTTGAGATCAAAATGAAGGCCAAGTTAGAAGATGTGTGTGGTCCAAGCAAGGGCAAGTAGGGGGTTGGACGTAGGGAAGGAGCCCCCCCCCCCCCACACACACACACACACACTTTACTAACCTGGCCCGATTTGGTGTCGAGGCTTGGGTGTTCCGAGGATGTTCTCTAGTTGCTTTAGCGATCCCCAGATTTTTCCTCTACAGTGCAGGTTTTCCAGCTTTCACTTACTTTCTCTACTCGATAGATTGGAACAATATTTTGAAAAGACATGCATCGTCACGATGTCATGATGAATCCTCATGACTTTGGTGATCCTCTGACTTTTTCTCTTGCGCCACCATCTTGTTGACATTTTATGTTTTGAGGGAAATATTCAGACTTATTGGATGAATTGTCATAACCTTTTGTACAGACATTAATGCCCCCCTCACGATGAATTGTAACAACTTTCGTGTTCTCTTCACATTTTCCATTAAGGCCAAAATTAAAAAAAAATTCCATTGCTTTGGTTTATGACCGCAAACCTGCAAAACTAAAAGAAATCATTCAGCCTCGGCTGTACATTGTGCTGTGGTAATCATCCATAACATGATTTATAGAACACTTTATCTCTAAAAACATGGCTGTTAACAGTATTCACTGATTTATGGAGTGATAAAAGGAGATATCCAAAAGTCCCTCTGTAAAAACACGCTTAGCAAAGATTTGGAGCATGGTAAATGTTATGCCTGCTAAACATGACAGCATTGTCATTGTGATATGTTAGCATGCTGATGTTAACACTTGGCACCGCTGTGAACAGCCTCACAGAGCAGGATGGTGGCTGGGGGCTATTGTCTTCTTACTATACAAATAAAAAAAGAAAACAGTAAAGGTGTCGAAGCATTTGGCATGCTGTGTTGAGGGACCCTGCACTGCTTGACGCTGCTTGACAAAAGTGAACCTCCACCACAGGAAGGAAGTTAAACATATTAAACAAGAAACATTCAGGAAACTAGAGTAATGCGTTCCACCCATCGGTGGAGATGATACATGATGATAGCAAATGTTGCTCTTTGTCAACCTGTCTTACTGCAAACACGTAGAGGAGACGGTTTGTTGTTCTACCATTTAGAAATGTCTCCCTCAGTGGAGGAAGTGCATGTCGCTCATTCAGCTGATGAAGTGTTGAAAGTCACCGTATTGTGTCTACTGGTCAACCGTCCATTACCATGAGATTTCTCAAGTCACAACACAAGTGGAGCAGCCAAAGGCCTTTTTAAGGATCCTTTGCCCTCTTCAATCATACATCTAATACAGATTTGTATGTGCTTAAAACAGCAGTGGTTGATACTCTGTCAAGCTGTTCTTGTAACAATAACATGAGGCTGTAAAAATACAGAAGATATTTATGTTTATGTCTATGACTATAAGAAGAAGCAGTATCTATAGTCATCTATTTTCACCTTAAGTGCAGTTTGTTTTTGTCATGGGAAGTCGGGTGCGACTGTTTCCATATGCCTTGTCTCAAACATGTGGCGAAGCGAGTGGGTGTGGAAAGCAACGGCGGCAAATTGGATTGAATGTATGAATGGTTATACGTGTGTTTATTTGCTTGTGAAACAATACCCAGAGGCTCTCCTGTGATCACATTGATTCACTGCCCTCTCCTGCTGTACCCCCAGATACACATTTTACAGCCGCATTCCTTCACTCCGAGGCCCGGCGGCGGCCCCGCGGCACGCCCGCCCCAACAGCAAAACACAGGAGGAGGTCACAGGGGGCACACCATTACTCTGAGAGACAAATAGGCCATCCAAATAAAACATGACACCCCGAACACGGGACCTGGATGCAAAACCTGGGCGACTGGCTGTGCACACATGGCTCGTACATTGTCATCTTTCAAAGCAAACATTCCTGTTTGCAAGTTTTCACAGCGTATCAGTTTTGAGCTGGTTTTGGAATCGCACCCTCTGAGGTTTTATTTGTTGCGCTTTCATTATGATAACCTGCACATATTGCCTGCTGTGACTCAACTTTGAGTGTTACCAGTTTTATGTTTTGCCGTTGATTCTGGTATTTAAGAGGATTTTCTTGCAAGCACACCTTGCTTCTTTTTTTTGTGTGCATCTTGTCGTGGATTGTCAGCCGGGCCACTCTGCCTCAGTGACCTCCCATTAAAGTATGTCAAGCATTTTATGCCACCTCTTAAGCAGTTGCGTTTTCAAGCAAACAAGTCCAGTGAGGTTGAACAGAGACTAAACACTGCATGAAGCAGAGTGCTGGCTGTAATTGCGGGCAGGACAGGGGACACTTGTGTGTGTTATGGATTGTAGAGCGTGGCTGCCAGCGCTGGTAGCGCCTCCCAACAGCTTGCAGACGGCTGCTTTGCTGCTCTGCACCCTTCGACTGATTAGCAGATGTACATAAAAACACAACAGGTCATTTTCAGGCGTTTTGTGGCTGTTTTAACAAGGCAACTAAACAATGGACACTGTTTGGATCATCTTGCTCCCCACACACGTTGTCTGGATTGACAGTTAAAGCCACAAGAGGAAACCATAATGCAGAAGGGCGGGTGGACTTTGCCTTGTAAGGAGCCTACGGGATGATTTCTCCGTCTCAAACAATCATATGATTCACTCAGCTGCTATGTTGCTAAGAGCTTGTGTTGAAAACAGTGGACAGTGGCTGTAGCAACAGGACTGCTCAGGACTTCCACCCCTTCATGACAAATCTGTCATCCAGTATGCAATGCCTCAGACTGGCTGCAGCGATCAGCAACACCTCACCACCCTTTCCTCCTTGTACATGGGGAATGTTACAGAGCTGAGGGGAAAGCAAAGCAGATAGGAACATGGTGTGTGTTTATGTGTGCGCGTAACGGAGCGGCAAAGAGTAAAGCATTAGCTGAAACAGGAAGCACAAGCAGGCTTTTACATTGGAGGAATTTCCTGCCTGTAAGATGCGTATCGCAACGTTTTCTATGGTTAAGGGGAAACGGAGAGGTGGATGAGGAAGAGGAAGGAAAGTTTGCTCAGTGTTTGAGAAGGCCTTTCATGGCAGGTTTCAGGCTTACTGTTTAGATCAAGAGCTGGTTTGAATCCAAGCCACAGTAGCCCATTCTTCTCAAAGACTAATACTGTACATGGGAGCTGACACAGTATAGCCCCATGTTCAGAAACCACGTTTTCCATCAGTACCTTCAATTTTCTTTCTCAACAAGACATTTGATCCGAGTGAGTCCCAAATCCAATACATCCGAAAGGAACTGGCTTAAAGGGACAAACACAAGTTAAATGCTCTTTGCCTCATTGTTCTTTCTGTTGACTTGTGCGTGTACAAACTAGTAGCAAGTGGCCTGTTGTGGCCTTTTATTTGCTGTCTGTTCCCGAGTGGTAAAATGATGTTTATTCTGAGACAGTTGACTAACGGCAGCCATCAGGGTGTCTCCCCACCCGGCTCCCGGGGAGCCCATCGGTGTCAGCTCACTGTTTGTGCTACAAAGAGAATTGAGATGGTCGGGGGTTGGTGCCTCGAGGAGTAAAGATAATTTGAAAGTTGCAGATAGATGCAGTTTTGCTGAATTAGAGACACAGACCACACCTTCATTTTGAAGTTTAGAGTTTTAAAGGAAGAGTTTGACATTTTAGGAAATCTAATCACACGTCAGTTAAATAGAGTAAACATTTTTACAAATATACTGTATATCACAATTAAACTTCCCCAGTTGATTGCTTATATTAAGCCAATAATTTCTTTGTACTGCAGGTTTTCTGAAATATTATGTTTAAATATTCGCATGAGGCATTATCTTATTATATATGTGCTAATTTGCATACATTTCTGGAACAGAAATCGGAACATTGAACAAGACGGGTTCAAAATTCTTGTTTCATTTTGTTGACATAAGAGGGAATTTTGGATATCTCTTTTTATCACTGCATACATCAGAAAATACTGTCAACATCTAAAAATATTATTTTCACCATGTTTTTAGAAATAAAATGTTCTATAAATCATGTTATGAATGAAATATGAACGAACCCCTCAGCAAAACCATTCAGAATATAGATAGGAATGAACCTGGAAAGTTTGGTGTATGTCCGTGCTAATGAAGGGAAGATTGCTGGGTCAGAGTACAAACAAAAATTTCACTTTAAAAATTTCAATTTTGAGAAAACAAGATATGGATTATAAAATGTCATGCATTTTGACACTACAGATGAATACAGGGTAAAATGTTTAACTCATAGAAATGTTGGCTTTCTTGCAGAGGGTGAGGTGAGATGAGAAGATCAATACCCCAACGTGTTTTGAATATTAAACTGCAGCCAGGAGGTGGTTAGCGTAGCTTAGCATAAAGACTGAAAGCAGTGTGAAACAGCTGAAGCCTGGATGAAAAGCAGTTGCATGAGCACACTAAACTCACACCTTCATATCATGATATAACTGTGAAGATAAGGGCACTAAGTGGCCTTCTGGTCGTGCTATTAATAATTTGTCGGAAGGCACATGCTGTATGTGTGCATGTGCCTGTACATATATATGCCTGGCTGTGCAGAAGTGCCAGTGTGTCAGGTCTATATTTAAAACAGTTGGCCAGCTGTGTAGAGTCCTGTAAAATGTTCTCTAAGTGTTTTGCTGCACTTCAGATCTGTTGCCATAGCGGCCAAATGATGATGTCAAAGCAGAGGCATTGGGATAAAACCACACCCCCTTTTTCAACGGAAATCAGTCGGCGGGAGATGGAAAATACTGTTCAGTTAGCCAGACCCAATTCCGCTGCACCAAAAAGCAGAACAGGCTTTCTGGCTTCTTCACACACAAAAACATGCTTAACGGAACACACTTGTGTACACTGGCTTGTAGGTTAAGCTGCTACTGGATGACACACATACAGAGAGGGAAGAGAGAGAGAGGGGGCAAAACACTTGAAAGGAATAGCTCTCCTATCTCCAGCTAAATCCTGATCCTTTACGATGTCAAATAGATAAATGTGGGTGGCTAGATAACATTCGAGCTGTGCTGTTCAATCAGGCACTAAAGAAGACAATGACTGAGAGCTGATACCAATATTATCTATGTCCAGTGTTTGCTCGCCCCCTTCAACTAATCTCATACATGAGGTCTGTATGTAAATGACTTTGCAGCTGTGGCTGCAAAATGTGTTGGATCCAAAATGTGTTGGATTTCACATTTGAATGACTTACTCAGGAAAGAGAGCGCATCAAGGACTAGCTACCATTTATCGTATCGTATACATGACCAAACAGAGACTTAACAATGGACAACATCTACAAACATTTTACCCAGAAATCATCATTGCACATCTGTGTATGGCATACCAAAGGTCTGTGTATCTTTGGATCTGTGTATGGAATACCAAAGATAATAAGAAATGATTCAATTTATTCTATAATTGTATATTTTATTCATAGTTTTAATAGTTTAATAGGGCCCCGGTGCTACCACGCTGCCTGCACAAGACATTCCCATCCAAGGCATCAAACTCTGACTTTCCAGTACGGTAGTAAACATGCGTTTAACATTGTGAATTTAAACAAAAACACTTAGCTAGGTTTAGGTTAAACATCATGTTTGGGCAGAATTATCTGAACATAAGTAAACACCACACAAACATCACTAACGTAACTGCAAAATAACTCAATACCACTTGGACACAAACACCGGTGTCCTGTTTGAAAGTCCTGTTTGTTTGATCAGCCTGCCCTGTGTGGTTTTTTTCTAAAGTACGTCATCACACTCCCGGTGAGTTTTTCTTTGAGCGTCTAATAATGACGTAGTTGGGTTTTTGAATTCAAGTTACTTGAAAACCTGGTGCGTCTCATACAGACACTAAAGGGAGCCTTATGCATCGGTATCAGACGTGAAGGGGCGTGACAAATTGTTGGTATTTGGCACCCTGGGAATAAGAACAGGCTGGTCTGCACTGTCTATACATACACCCCTGCTGTGATGACCTCCAATGGCTTCAGAATTTCAGAAGTGTGTTTGTGGCAGATTGCACAAACATCCTCTCATCTCAGAGTTAGCATATGATGGGGAGTCTGAAAACCAAACCGTGACTTCACAGGGAAAGTTTCGACTCTAAATAATGTTGATGGCTATATAATCTTGCTTTCTGTCAACCACGCCTTGAATACTGCATCATCTACAACTCATCTCGAGGACCTAAAAACAGAGTGAGAGACCCCTCAGGGATTAAGGCTTTGAACCATCAAGTGCCCCCAACAGCTGTGAACTGCCCCCCCACAGACACTCTGGATCTCTTCCATCAGTCTACGGTCAGGCTTCGCTCCCTGTGTCGGGCAGCTTCAGACAGGTTATAAATACGAGCAGCACTTGACAGAGAGTTCATGTTGCTTTACTGCCACACAGCCAAATTTGGCCCCTGTATTCAATCCCAGAGGCTTCAAGTGAATCAGCTAAACCAACAGTCACTAATTCCAGCCGGCCGGGATAGGTTTATTAAAGGTCTCATTTCAGTGAGTAGTTGCTCTTTCGCAGCCTAACCACTTTCCTCGATCTCGTGTGACTCAGAGGCAGGAATACGAAATCCATCACATGCACAAATCAGATGAACGCTGCCTGTAATTAGATAGAAATACATGTGGATCACACATTGAGATGCAAGGGTGTGTGAGAAATGTGTAATTAGTATGAAGTTGTGCAAATAAGTCTTTACGAATTGTATATTTGGGAGGTTTATTTGACCTTTGGAGATGTGGCAGTTCATATTCCTAGTTTTGTCACGTTAATGGAATTAATGAAGGATCTGAAAAAAAGTGTTTTTTCTGACTTATCAGTGAAAACCTCAAACGATAAAGATCCAAAAAGAGTACCATGTAATTCACAGCTCGGCATCTAAATAGCAGAACTGTTGGTTGTGAAGTTTCATTGACCTCCTCATCACCTGTCAGCAGCAAACAGTCACAAAAGCTCAAGATAACCGTGAGATAAAATCAAAAGGAGGAGTTTTTTGATCCATTGTTCCTTTTGGTTAATAATCTTGTGTCACCGATAAAAAAAAAAGTCTCTGAACTCAAAAGTGACCACATTTACACCGCATTGGTAAACATGATAGATGAGCCGACGAGAAGTGTCTTTTTTTTCTTTTTAGGGAATCACAGGCTCCTCCTCTTCCAAACTTTGTCACGGGTGTGGGAACTCCCTGCTCCTCCGTGTGTCGTGAGGAGGTGAGCAGAGGAGGCGTGGGCCTGGAGAGAGGAGCGAGGGCGCTGAGAGGAGCTGACGGAGCATTAATGAGACACTGGCCGGTTAGAGCTACAGGGATGCAGTTTTAGCCGTAATCCACAACAATTTTCAGGCTTGATCTGCGGACTCGAAAGCGCCCAAAAACTGGGACAATTTCGACATTTAAAAGCAATTTCAGAGGATTCATTTATTCTCAATAATGGGCTTGGAACGGTTTCGCGTAAAGACGCCGGGGATCGAAGCCCTCCTCGTCCGATCTCTCCTTTGTATCAGCGGGCTATTACTCACTTTTTCTGTCTGCGAGGCGTTTAACTTGGACGTGGAGAACCCAGCTGTTTACAGCGGACCTAACGGGAGCTACTTCGGATATGCTGTTGACTTTTATCTGGCCGATTCTTCCAGGTGAGTTTTTTTAAAAACATAAGTACGACTATTTCTCAATTTTTTATTATCATAAAAAAGTGACAAGAGGCTTCTCAGCAACAAGCTCCAGTGCAGTCTGAAAGTTGTTTATGAATCTTTCTGGGCGCCTCAAGATACCCAGTTGTATACAAATATGTTGCGCGCAGCGTGCAAACTTTCCATGGGGGGACTTGGATGTTTGCCAAGAAATCTAAATTTACAATTCCCCTGTTAAAGTTATTGAAGAAGTTTCCAAAAGGAAACACGGATCTCGTACGTGGGATGTTGTTGTGTCGGCTCTGGCATTAAATCCAGAGACTGTATATCAGAGTTTTGTGTACTGTGTTCTCTGGAAGGACACATGCCCTACGCACAGCGCACACGTCTCAGTGTGCACACAACTTACTGCAATTTAATATACTCAGGAAATTACATTAGTTTTAAAGTAACTACATTATAGCCCAGATAGTGCTATCTGTATTTATCATAAAAGTATGAACCAAAACCTTTTTTTTTTAAATCTCTCTTGAAATCCTAATCTTATTGCCCTACAAAATGACATTTAGTTCTGGCCTTTTAACCTGCCCTCGCCTTTAAACGCCAGGGGGAAAAAAGCCTGTTAACTGCTACCTTTAGCCATCAAGTCTTATTGGTCTGAAATGCTGCTGCTGATTGTGATGCTTTCTGGCTCAGTGTGGATGTGATCCCTGTGACACCCAGCATGCTGTGATCGTCTGGGATTCTTCCTTGTTGGCATCGGCCCTTTTGAGGGACTCATGCATACATGCCTGTGGTCAAGTCTAATAGTAGTATGAGGAGAAAATAATAGTGTGGGACATTCTGGCTGTCCTATAGGAGCATGTAGTGTTCATATCAACAGGGCTGCAGCCAAAAACAAACAAACTAGACATGCTTGACAGATCTGCATTTGTGTTGCTTTACATTCGGTACACTTTGGTGAGCCTTGGACCCAAACCTGTAATTGTCATAATCATTAACAAAAGGTTGTGCGCCCACAGTCAAGGTTTCCCTCAGACAAAATCAGACTTCCTGGCTGAGTCTGTGTCTGCTGAGCAGCACCAGCGGTGTCCCGGCCCACTGTTCAACCAGCCAGACTGCTGGGATTTGAGGAAGGGCTTTGTGCCGAGTGGGCCGCCAGCAGCAGCTCTAGTTTCCCTGTTTCTCCTCCCCACTTCCCTGGACGGTCAGACACTCAGACATGGGGACATCCCCCCTCCCCACCCCCCACCCACCATGCACTGTCTCTTTAAAAGCCTGCTGCTCTTGGTCTTCATCTCTCTGCCTGGGAAGCAGCGACTTCAGGAGAGCGGTATGATTTAGGACGTGAAGCCTGAACGCATGAACCCCTCTTCTCGCTCCAGCCTCCCCCTCCTCACTTCCTCCTATGCTGATGTCATTCTGCAGCATGGCTTTTTAATTCATCCATCCCCCCACTGTCTAGCCGCTCTCCCCATCATCTCTCCTCCACTCATTATGTGTGAGACAGAGTAGACGTCATCCTAATGATGACTTAATCTGAACTTTTCTACAGTTGGGATGCCATGCTCATGGAGGAGGAGATGAGACAATGCTCCTGCAGAACAGGAACAATGTTTAAACTGTAGCCTCCTACAACCCAGTGCCCTGTAATTTTCCTGTGGATGATATGTATTCAGGAGTCCAATGTCAAGCAAAACAAAGTACGCGAGAGCAGAATTAAGATCATGACTCATCACTTTATCTGCAAACCACACGTATCTGCCATTTTTCATTCACAGTTTCTTAGAAGTGGACGCATATCAGGAGATGTCAGGAGAGTCATGAAAGGAGTTTCTGTTATCTCTTGTTATTGCCGTCACATCATCATCGCCCACACTTGGGAGACGTGGGGGAAACGGGGGAGTAGCTGGAATCCAGGGGTCAGTTGAGGGTTGCACAGGGAGTTTCTTCTTGTCAGGATGAGCTGCTGTTAGCCCGGCTCCGATTTTTTATAACTTGTGTTCATCACTGGTTGGATTAGCAAAATGAGATCGATGGCAGATGCAGAGACGAGGAAGGAGGATACTTCGCCCATCCATAAATGCCCCTGACAGGCCTGCGAACACAAAGGCTTACTTTCTCCTAGTTTGACGCTCATCCTTGACAACAAGTTTATATACGCGGCGGGGTCTGTCATGCCCTTCGGCCTGGTGTAATAAAATTAAGTTTGGACACTGGCAGACATCCCACCATGGAAGAACGCCTAAGGATAGTGTCTGTGAACTGTGTATGGAGGCTCTTGTCAGATACACACAGGAAGGGCAAGGGGATATATGGTCAATTTGTATGTTTGTATGTCAGTCCCACGCACACCCTCCTCCTCATCATCATTGGAAGAACTTCTGAGGGCTGACTCTCTCCTCAAATAACTTAATAATCAAACAACAGTAACTGCCTCCTCTTTTACTTTCGCCGGTGCCAGGCAGGGATGAGGGAGTGGATCACACTGCAGATAGGAGTCAAAGGGTCAGGGGCTATATATAATAACAGACCTGGCCTGGAGTGTATGGCAGGACGAGACAGCTTCTGGTGCCTGTTGAATGTTGGACTTTTGAGGAAACATACATTTATAACTACTTGTTTTTGGTCTTGAACTGCTCTAAGTGAGATTATAGTGCCATCAAAAAAATAATGGACAATCAATGATGGATGAACGAATTGTTTGGCCATGACCAACACATGCCGGGGTTAGCCTGCTCATTTAGGTCACTCTCCTAGAGTTTACCCTCTCAAACAGGGTTAGAGTTGAACTAATGTTAACATTGGACTGAGGTCTCTTTTGGCCACTAAAGCTGCAATGTTTTCTCTCACAGAGGTCCCTCTCCATATATGATCTCTCTCATTTGTGTGATTGTTTTCATTGGTGTCCTTTTCTATGGACATGTTTTGAAATGAAACCAGTAAGTGTTAGAGCGGCAGGAGCACAGCTTGTATATTTGTGTTGCCAAGCGTTTCTTCATCCAGGTTCTCGTCGCTGCATGCAGACAATAGGGCCCTTTGTCTGACGGCAGGAATTGTTTTCTGTTTTCTGTTTTCCAGAGTAATTTTCACTGTGACTCATTTCTGTCTTAATTTATTGGTCTTCTGAAAAAGCTGAGTTATTTTTCTGTTGTCAAACTTTGTACACACCTATGATAATCAGGCCAGTAGGTTGAGAGCATTAGTGTCGGCAAAGGTCAGTTGGGGCACACGCTGTCACGTCTGCTACATTGAGTCGGGAATGCCCAGAGGACGTCATGTCTGCTTTGGAATGGAGTTAGTCATTGGTCAGGGTCCTCCTGACTCATACTTTGCCAGATTTAATCTCTGACTGCCAGGGGGCCTGGTTTGTTTTAACCCCAGGTCACTAAATGACACATCTATGGTAACTTGATAAAGACTTTTATATAGCAATAAGCAAATGACGCCATCGTCCGCTTGTGCCGATATAAAATTCCACTGGCTGGAATTCAAATTATTATGTCATTTTTGTAATGGAAACGTGACGTAACCTCTGGCCATTACTGTCTCTGGATGTGCATTTTGTATGTATGCATGTGTGGGTGCGGCTGGGATTGTGGGGGTGCATAGACAAAGTGTTTCAACAGCTGCTTTACCCCCTCACCCCCCTCCCCCATCATCACGTTTAATACAACAGCCTCTCTATCCTGAGGTGAGAGGACTGGACCCCCTGACGAGGGTATTGTGAAGAGGTGTGAACCACCAGCAGTTAAACTCCCCGCAGGAGGATTTTAGAGCGGCTGGACTGTGAAAGGAGAGGGAGGGGTTGCATTTCGGAGTGACGGTGGGAAAACAGTTTGGTATGAGAAAATGCGTTGGCTCGACCACAAGTCATTTTGATGTTTTTTATGAGTGTCAGGATGTTTGAAATTTCTCACTTGCCACTTGTGAAATGCTATTTTTTTTTTTTTGCATGTTTTGCAGTTCAGACAGAGCAGCTGCTGGTTTTCACACATTAACTACAAGCATCCATAAGGATGGTATAATACAGCCACAGAACGATTGCTGCCTGCTGAAAACTCGGAAGTAAAAACAGCAGTCGCTAAATCAGCTTGGTGGGGACTTTGCTGATTCACTTACCAGGCTAGTGACTTCTTCCCAGCTGCAGAGTAGCATAAAATCATTAAGGTCTAAACTATAAAATTGACCTTTTTCCTGTGTGACTATAAAAAAAACCATTATTTGGCTACCTTGGCCTGCAGCACTTTTATGCTTTTGAGGATACCAGGAGAAATGGTTTTGTGGTGATGGCGGAATCAGCTCCTCGACAGACCGGACAGTTCATCTGATCCACAGCGGTCGGTGCGGGTTCAGATCTCAATGGCTCCTTTTCAAGTTCATCCTGGAATGTGGAAATGTCTATAGGACGTAATAAAAGACTTGCTCCAGGCCTGTAAGCAACATACAGATCCTTTATCTGGTTCTTACTCTACCATCTGACCGTTATGACAAGAAATGTGGCTTCAACACAACACAGCACAGTAGACTCTCTGTAGTCAGCACACGCCATCCCAGCAGGCACTGCTACTCTCATCATCTTCAGGCTCCTGGACAGCAGCACTGAGAACATGTGTGTGTGTGTGTGTGTGTGTGTGTGTGTGTGTGTGTAAGAGAGTAGACGCTCATCCATATGGCAGACGTAAGGACTCAAACAGCTTCTGTCTGGCCTTGGTTCTGAGAGGACGTGAGGATATTCGTGTGGCTCCATGTGGTCTAAAATAAGTCATCACACACTGCTTGTCCTTCTCATTTCTGTCATTCAGCTGATCTCACTCTAAGTGCCCACGCGTGCTTTGAAAAGTCAATACTGTTGCAAGATGACATCATGCAATTCGTTAATTTGTTCAGCGTGTCTACTCCCATTGATCCAGGTATCATTAAATGATGTTGGTGAAGTGATTCTTTAGAGACGTTTGTTTTATTTTGCTTCCATTTCTGCGCTGAGGGAGTGAGAGCAGTGAATGTCAAGAGCCGCATCGGAGTTTCTCTGCTGATATGGAGCCACTCCACTGTTTAATCACTTGTTGATAGCTCTGCGGTTCGAAGGCAACAACTCCTTTGTCTGTGCCACGGCATTCGTTGAGCCGTGTTTACGACTGCAGGTGGTGACTGCAGCCGGCACTGGCATGCTCAACATATGCGATTTTTTTTTTTTTTCCTCCCCCTTCTTTCTAGCTTAAAGCAATTATAATAGTGTTCAAGTGACATCAGCTTTTGCAGCTGGGTGGAAGACAATTAAATGTGGAATGAGACTAAAGGGGGGGGGGGGGTAGTAACAGGAATTTGCCCTCTGACAACCTCCTTCTGTAACCTCATCATAAACTGTATTAGCCATGGCAATGCACGATAGTGTCACATCAGCAAGTTCCAGCACTCTGCATCACCCTTAATCTCACAACCCCACATAAAATGGTTACAGTCTGGCAATTGTGGTGTGATTTATTTGTAGAATGTCGTCTGATTGCTTGAGCTTCAACTGAGACAAACCCAGTTCTCAGTCGCAGTGAAGCTGTTGTTTACGCATTCCTTATTTGTGACCCAAATTGCTTACAGTATAGTTTAATTAATGCTTCATTAGTGGCTGCTATGGCAGCTGGTGGGGTAGACTTTGCTAGACATGATGAAGCTGCCAATGCTTTACATCCTCCCACTCCCCCACTAGGGCATTGCTCAAGTCCCTCTCTGGTGAAATAGGTTCGATATTCACCCACAGCAACATGAAAATGACAAATGAGCAAGAGAAGAGTGGTTTAATTCTCCAGTAGACAAAACATTTCAGTGCACTAAAGATTGGTCATGGCTTTTCAGATACATCCTGAGCTTTGCCAGCTGTGATCCCCATCAAACCTGTGATAGTGAACAGCCTTTTGTCTCCCAGCTACCTTTGACCAGTGGGCTGAAGCCCACTGGTGGCACGTAGAGCGCCATCTAGTGGTCTACGTAGCTACTGCCAAATGGTTAGATTTAATTAAGAAAATGTTTTTTTGGTAAATTTCAAAGCAAGTAATTTTTATACCTTAATGTGCTCAATAATTTATGTAAATGAATAACGTCTGATTAAAATGCATAATTTTAATGACCAGTTATGTTTGAATATCACCACAATATTCATGACACGTCATCAGAGAAATTACAACATTTTTACTGTTAGCCAGCCAAATTCCCTGGGATGCAGTGAAATGTATCGGTTTTTGGAACGAAAAAGTGATGTGAGAGACAACCCTGGCCCAGTAAAAACTCCAAAGCGTGTTGAAGTATGACCCTGAATACATTAAACATGGATACATAATGGCCGGCAGTGATGGGTGACGGTAAGCAGAATATTGATTTTGGTCAGTACAGCTGACAGCGGCATAACACAAATTTACAGCCCCGTTTTCTTTTTTTCCCCTTTTTTCGTCATGTTTATTTTTAATTTATCTGGGAAGGGTGTCCTTTTAGAATTTTTTTTAACAATCAGAAGTAGGCCTCAAGTTACAAAAGATTGAGAACACCTCGGTCTAGACTCACTTTAGCCACAGTGGCTTGGACACAAACCGATGAGTCTGTCCTTCAGCAGAACAGCTGAAGATTGCTTGCCCCCCTACCACATGCATATATTTGCATACCCATCCCAAGAGTCGGTCATACACTCCGCCTCCTTTCACAAAGGAATTTGTAATGCAGCACTCAGCCGACTGCATTTACAGCTTCATTAAATGCTAATGATACTAAGCTCTATACCTTTTGAGCACTCAGATAGCGGATAAGGTTGTAGGGCGGAGAAACACTAGTTTAGTTCTGATCCTCAACAGATAAAGACCAATTAAATGCTAATTCCTCCTCATTTAGTGCTTTTAGATCATTATCATTGTGTGTCTGCACATCTGCGTGCATCTGTGTAAGGTTGTGAAAACTCGCTTCAACCTGCCAACTTGCTGATTAAAGCATGATCTGCTTGTTATGTTATTTCCTGTATCCCCCCCCCCCTTTGAAAAGCTGCCACAGCCAACTATGCTGGACTGTGTCCAGATCTGATTCAACAAAAAAGATGCTGTGGCTTCCAGTTTCCTTGGCATCGTTGGTGTATACATGAGTTGTGTTGCTTATTGCATGCATGTGCTTGGGTTCAGATTATTCAGAAAAGTTTTTTGTCATAGAAACATCAGTTGATTTCTGTTCTTCTGTCTGCTCCAAAACGGTTACGGCCGTGTTGTTTAGCACAGGTAATCCTTTATACAGTAAAGTTAGTTTTTTGTCAGTGTGGTCTGCTTGTGTTAAATATGTACTGACTGCTTGCATATCTGTGTGTGAGAGAGAGATCCTCAGCTGTCACAGGTGAAACTCTGGATATTCCTGCGTCTGCCTATGTGGTCAGAAAATGCTTCTTGCTCTCTAACTCGGACTGGTTTGTTTCTATTTCTCTCTTCCAACACAAAACAGGAATTTCTGCTCCACATTTGGAATTGGCATTGCACTGTATGTCTTCTCTTCCGAGGTATTAGGACCACAGTATCGATGCGATATTAAACCCATAAACTCTGCTCTGTGACCTTACCTTTGTTCTACACACAGTAGTGTGCTTCCAAAACCACAGATGATGAAATGATTTGAAAGCTTTCTCCTGACCACCAACTTACTCTGGCTCCCTTCTGCAAGAATTTTTTCCGTAAGCCATCCCATAATTTTCATTCGTTTTGTCATCTGAGGTAATAAATAGGTTCAGTGGGATTAATTATTGTGGATTACAAGGCCTTGGAATATTGCACGGCTCATGCTGACTCCCCCGGCTTTCTCTGAAGCCTGCCGAGTACCCTTCGGGGGAAGAACACTAAGCTTAACCAAAATGTAAACGTTCATGCACTGTTGGAAGATCTGGGGCAGGAAAGGGTGTGCTCTTCCTGTTTTGGAGCCCCCTAGACACCGTCTGGTCTCAGTGGTCCCTTGCCCCCTTTACCCACATCAGTGCCGGCGACTGCATCTGTGTCGGTGATGCTTGTTGGGTCAAGTGGGTCCAGAGTGCGGTAATGGCTAAATCATCCACTTAAGACACATTATCTACATTACTGGAAGATATTGTGTCCAACTTGACTGTGCTCAAACCCATTAACGTACCATCCCTCACGTTTCTTCTTCTCTTTCATCTCTGACGACTCACCTGTCGCCAGTTGAAGTGGTCGGCGGCCCTCCTTGTACAGTGTAGCTCCCAGGACATTGAAGTGTTGTGGCACAGCTGAAGAAACAAGAGCATGACTCCACTTAGCCTGTCTGCTTTTCTGTTTTCCTATTGAACCTGTCCCACAGGGACGCTTGTGTGACCGTGTGAGTGTTTCTCCTCACTGCACAAGTGGAGTGAATGTGTCCGTGAGCATCACATGTGCACATGACATAGCAGCGGTTTCCCCTGGTTGTATGGGGATTATGTAAAACAGTGCTGCAACCTGTTAAAATGTTTTGCTTGTGAGTCAGAATACAGCTTGCTAAGCGGTTAAATGCGTTCATGCATCATGTTTGAAGCTGTTGAGCCCGGAGGTCTGGAATGCAACTTTTAATTAAGGCCAGGCTAAGAGCTACAAACCTTAGCAATGGTTTGGTAAAGAAATGTGGGTTTGTATGGATCCTGTGGTTTGGTAAAATTGTAACATTGGATTTACAGCAAATTGTCTCTCTTTCTGTCATTCTTTTGCAGTGTGAGTGTGGTGATAGGAGCTCCAAAGGCCACCACCAAGCAGGTTAAGGTTACAGAGGGAGGATCTGTCTTCTACTGCCCATGGAGCATCAGCCAAACAGACTGTCACACCATCGAGTTTGATATTGAAGGTAAGCATTAGGATAGAGCTGTTGGGAAGGTCTGACAGCTGTACTATCAGTTGTACTAACAAATGCTGTACTAACAAATGCTGTTGGAATTGTATGATTTTTTTTAATTGTACACAGATTGCATGTGACTACCTGGTTGTTTGAGAAACTGGATATGGTTTATAAATTCTCTTAAAACAGCGGAGGTCTGCTGCTTCTCTGTACACTTTTGAAGCCATCAAAGCCTTTCCTCTCTGCTCCTGTAGTCAGCAAACAGGGCAGGATCAGGCGTCAGCGTTCCACTCCACTGAGCTATTGTCGGCTACTTTGGTTCCTGGACGCAGGGTGAACCTTTTTTTCCTGTTCCTGTCCCCTCTTTGGGGATGAAAAGGATAATGGGGTGTTGAAGAGGTTTTTGAAGGATACTCTTTCCTTCACCCAGGTCGTGTTTGTGTTGCCTTGCCCCAGGAGCTATAAGGGAGATAAGCAACCAATAAACAAATAGGTCTCACAAAGAAATGTCCTGCTTGTATGACAGGTGAAGCAGACACCGCCGGTCCTCACAAAAAGGCTCCAGTTGAGTCAGGATTAGGTAAAGTGGTTTGAGAGAACACAAGGACTTTCAGGAGGTTGTTTAATGAATGGATTCATGTTTCAGTATGTTGAGTTGAGATCAGCCTGTTTTGCACTATAGAGCCATGGCAAGGTGAGGAAATGAACAATCAAAGTAACATGACTGCTAGCTTTTAGAATGAACATACCGTAAAACACACTCTCTCACTCATACACACACACACACACACACAGATAGTGTGTTACCGTGGTGCTTATGGCTTCTTTCCTAAGAAATCAAAGCTTAGCATTGTGGGCCAGCTTAAATTTACTGTCCATAATGCACAATAGGGAGAAATATTCCACTGAGTGTTTCCCAAGCCTGGTTTAACAATATTTTTTATTGGACACACCACTGGGTACCCTTTGCTCCACTATTTTTGCACAGTCTTTCTTGCAATATAAAATGTGGCGTTGGCTGGAGGCCACAGTGTGTGATGTCATGTGCAAGCAGCAAGGCCTCACAGTGAAGGTTAGTCCCCTGGGCTGTCAGAGAGTGTCCTTCATATTTTCTAAGGGCCTTTGAAGGAGCTGATCCGAGTGCCAGAGCCGGTTCCGACATCTGGATCACAGCAGAACCACCATACAGTGGAGGAGCAATCAAAACACAGCCATCTGCATGCAAATGGCAGCTGTTGGATGACATTTACTACAGCAATTCATTTACCGTAGCTGTGACAATTCTGATACTAAATACTAGAGTAATGGATAAATACAGTCCAAAATCTTTTTTTTAAAGTCCCAGTGAAATGGAAGTTGTAGCATCTTAAGCTTCTGTGCTACAGAATATTTTAGTTCACAAGATACAATCACAAGATACATTTAAATCAAATTCTTCGTGTGCGCGGGCTTAGAATGTAGCACCTAAAGAAGCTACAGAGGACAAAAACCTTGTCGCTAAAAGATAGATTGATTGATGGATGTCATGATATTATTGGTGGGCATTTCCTGGTGCTAGGGTACATAAGCACACTTCATATATTTTGCATATATTGTTAAATAGGTGCACGATATTAACCCGGATGTGATCTAAAAGAGTTAAACAAACTATTTTTCATTTCATCTCAATTTTCTCCACTATGAATGCTAGTGTGAAGGAGTGCTATCTTCCACTAGAGTATTTGGTGTCATAGGTCTCACTGTCTCTTGGTGTGTTTGAGCTCCGACCCACAGGCCATAGACCCTCTTAATTAGCCTTACTAATTGGGTCAAAGTGGCCAGAGGCCCCCTCCCATCCACTTCCTCCTCCATTGAGATAAGAGCCCGTCTATGGATCTGGGAGGAGGAAAGGGGAGCGAGGGCAGTAGGGAGGGTGTGAGAAGGGCACATACAGGACGGGAGGGAGGGTAAGAAAGCCAGAGGGGAAGGAGGAAAGAGGGAGAAACCAGAGCCTTGTTCCTCCGCTCTGTCCCCCTCTGCTCTCCTGCTGTCGGTACTCCCACAGGGGCAGCTGATGTGATGAGTGAATTTGGCCATTTGTCTTTAACCCCACTGACACACACAAAAATACACACACTCACACGCTCACACAGAGGCTCTAACTCCACTAATGGTTGTCGTCTCACACACGGTTCAAAGGCGAGAGTGAGTCTATGGATGTACTCCAGACCCCCACACTCCTCTGCTGGTCCCATGAGAGACCGGGCCCGGCACCATGTCCCATCAGCGCACCGCTCTAACCAGCCTCCCAGGGGGACTTCGGTCAGATGGCATGTTGTTGGGGCCCGTCTCTGGCTTTCCCCCTTATCTACACTCTGAATCTCCTCTGACTCTCGCAGAACTTTCCATCACCCATTATGCTGATAGAGAACTAATGCTGCAACTAATGCTGCCATGTGAGAGCTTTAGCTTCTTAAGGCAGTATGTGCTTCCCTCCCTTTTACATGGATAGATCACTGATCACAGTTGCTACTGCTGGTTACCTTGGTAACATGAGTCAAACCAACAGAGTGCCTACTATGCAGTACATACTCAACATGTGTACTGTCTTTCAACCTACTTTTGTGTGAAGTTGGTATCTTTTTAATTGATTTGATTTTGGAGGCAACCACAGCTTACCGTTCCCCGGTGGCTTTGCATTGGCCTTGTCCAAACAAAAAACCCGTAGTTATGAAAATATTAAGAAAGTGTTTTCTTTGAGAAAAAGTACCATGCAGCTAAGGCAGATTAGTTGAAGCAACACGCTTATAAGGAGCCGTTTGAAGTGCTGGTCATTTTAACTGTATGCCTAAAGCACTTCTTCTTTTCCCACATAAACTTCTATGGGGGCAGGGCTCGCTGCTGTAGGCTCTTGATGAGTGATGTTTGCAGGAAACCCTGGTGTTGGAGATTACAGAAATACAGTTGTGTTATTAAAAAACTGTAATCTCTCTGCTTACTGTCGTGGGTGAGGGGGCGCATCACTCCCTAAAAGCAGAGGAGAGAAAAGGCCGTACAGACATGGAGACTAGGGTGAGATAGTGTACGAAAAATGAATAGGAAGATGGGGATAATATTGAAAATGAAAACAAAGAAAGAGGGAGAGACGTGTGTGCCTAAACAGAGATGACTGGGAGGTTGCTATGAGGAAGCCGGGCCAGAATGTGTATGTTATCCTTGGACGCCAGCCCCTTCGCTGTTTCCACAAAGACACAGAGCAGCTCCAGGCTGCCGAGTTGGCTGGGAGAAAGACCGGGGGCCGACAGCCTGCTTTCTTTACATCAACATAGGTCATGATCTCTTGCAGTATCTAGCGTCAGACCCTATTCTGTTCTTTTGCAATACGCCTGTGGTTTGACAAAGTCTTCAGGGGCAATGAGTCCGAGTACTGCAAAGGGTTAAGCGGGAGTGGTTCAGTTGCTTTTGACCTCACATTTGAACTTTCCTTAAAGATGTCAGCTCATACTCTGAAGCCCTCAGTGTGTGGGTTTATGTGGAAATGATGTGACTTCCTTGCCTAATCAATTTGTTTGCATTTCATTCTCCATTGCTGCACAGATGTAACATCTGTCTGCCAATAAAGTTGTGTTTTTAAATCTGACTCCCCGGACCATCTGTCATGTCACCTGCTGCTGTCAAAGTGTTGAAGTGGGAGATCGGCGTCAGTGGCCAGGTGGTCAAACAGAGCGAAGGGTCAGCGAGGTTAAGCTAGTCCAGTCCAAAACCGGCCACGCTAAGAGAACTACCATCTCCTGAACAGTGGCCGAGTAGCAAATGCAATACTTTTAAAGTTCTCACCCCGATTATCTTTGCATGAAAAATAGTGTAACAACTGGTGTTAAGCTTTCTTTCTGCCAATTGGCCAGATGTTTGCAAGGGCCTGGGAGGGGAAGGAAGAATTAAGAAACTCAAGACCCACATGAAGGAATGCATGTTATTTCATAGTGCCATAACTCAGTGTCATTTTCTCATGTTGTTCCCAGGGGATCGCACCGTCTTGCTCAACGACACAGAACATCAGGCTGATTTCAAGTCCCACCAATGGTTTGGCGCCACTGTGCGTTCTCACGGTGACACAATTCTGGTAAGATGACCCTCTCACAGATGACTTTGGGGGTTGGGCTGCACCACAACACTGGTGCTCTCTGCTGTTATGATTATGGCTCTCAGTGAAGCCTGCTCTGGCCACATGGCTGTGAGAAACAGTCTACTTTGAGTGATGTCTCACTCTGACATCGTGTTCTTTGTTAGAAATTTTCTCACATTAAGTTGTTGTCACTGGGGTCCAGTTTTCACCTCCAGTCTCGACACCCCACAAAGAAATGTTTTGTGCCCCCCCCCCTGTGACATCAAAGTTGAGCAGCCTCTTGTTTGGTCTGATAGTATGGGTTGTGACCTGGGTTGAGTTACGGTGGTTACCCTGCTCCAGATGTACCGCTGACCTAAGCCTGAGTCTCCTCCTGAGTTCACCAGTGTGATGTTGCAACTGGAAAAACATCTCCCACCTAAAAACTCACCCCATTCATCACCACATCTCCTCCCTCCCCTTTTCCTCCCCGACAATCCCCATCTCTCTCCACCTCCTCTCTGACCCAGGCTTGTGCCCCTCTCTACTCCTGGCGGACTAAACAGGATGTCCCCCACTCTGACGCTACAGGAACTTGCTACCTCTCAGTCCATAATTTCACCAAATTTGTGGAGTACGCTCCCTGTCGCACAGGTAACTGTCACCTCTCTATGTGGGAGTCATATAAGTGGGAATGTTTTGTTGAGGCAGTAATGCCTTGAAACTAGAAATTCGGGAATATTAAATAATTGTTACGTCAAATAATTCATGATGCACCACCCCATTCCTGCATGTTTCAGAGATCAGTGATGCGGTGGGACAAGGCTACTGTCAGGGAGGATTCAGTGCTGACTTCACAACGGTAATAACTAAGTATCTGTTAGTGAACCACCAGAGGTTTCTGGGATAATCATTTCCTTTTCCATTGTAATAATTCTGAGTTTTATCTTTCAGGATGGCAGAGTGGTATTAGGAGGGCCAGGCAGCTACTTCTGGCAAGGTATGTAGGGCATACCGATCAGACACGTGAAAATCGGAACAACCAAGCCTGGAAATGTTCTTCTTAAAAAGTTTATTTTCATTTTACTTTGGTCTTACTTCAGGTCAGGTGATCACTGCAGCTAAGGAGGACATCATCAAAGCGTACTACCCAGGCTTCTTCATGCAGTCTGTGGAGGGACAGATCCAAACCAGACAGGTGAAGTCTGAGCATGATGACAGTTACCAAGGTAAGGGCAGCTAAGGTGCTTTTATGATGAATGCATATTTACACATATCTTCGTTTGTTTGCCAATGCAAGCTGAAGTTGACGTCTGCCCTCTTGTCTACAGGCTACTCTATTGCTGTCGGGGAATTCAGTGGTGATCAGGTGGAAGGTAAGTCAATAAAATAGGGTATGCACGCACATGGCCAATGGTAGGTGAGGCGTGCAGGATGTAAAACGCATAACAGCAGTCACCTAGCAATGTAAATATTACAGCTGGAGTGAACATAAGCTACAATATTTTACTTGATTATTGAGCTGGAAACATCATCAATACTGGAATTCTCTTACCCTACTGCTGGGCTCGACCTGTAGGTCCCCCCCCCCCCCCCCCCTTAATCTTTGCTTCATGTCTCTGTGCACCTCAGATTTTGTGGCTGGCGTTCCAAAAGGACTCATGCTTTATGGTTCGGTAAGAAATCTTAATCATCGCTCTCATTTTGGCTCTCATTTTGGCTGCCATTTTGGTGCTTTTAGGATGAAAGGCCTGGGCTTTAGATTTGGGACCGATACAGGAAAGCAAAAGAAAGAAAACAACCTTAGTAATGTTGTCACAGTGGGAATTATTTTTGCAGTGAATTCCATAACAGACACTATGCTTATATTAGACTGTATAAAAAAAAATGTTCACCATATGTGGCTGCTGTGTTGCAGGTGTCTATTCTGAACGGTACAGATCTGAAGACCTTGATTAACTACACTGGTGAGCAGGTGAGTCCAACCTCAGCAGAGCAAAAGCTCCTTCATGCTCCACTTCCTCTGTGTTTTCATTGCCCGGCTCTTCACGAGAGCTCTTAATTTGTTGAGACAGTGTAAGCAAAAATAATCTCCTTTACAACGTTCTCTTAACTAGATTTTGGTCTCTTTCGTGGTTTGCTGTAAAGCTCAGTTATTGAGGGGAAAGTGCAGTGGCAATTTGTGCCAATGGTTGTGGGAATAGAAAAGCACTGAGCTCGTTTAAACAGTGATGATTGACTCAGCTGAATAAATAAAATCACAAGTGAATTTGCTTACAGTCTGGTAATTTAGACTGCTCATATAATGTGCTTTTCCGACCCAAAGTTCATGACAGAAAATGCAGGAAATTAAACTGATCTGGAACAGAAACGGCATCAAATTGGGCCTCGCCTGTTAAACCCATCAGGCCTTCATGTTTCCTTCAAGCCGCCCTTTTTTTCTAGTGAAGCAGAGTGCAGTATGATTGTTTTGTATTAGCTAAAAACAAACCAAATCTTGATGTTGTTAATATCTTTTTACAATGAGATTTTTAGTCATGGAAACCCCTTTCTTTACAGATGGGATCATATTTCGGGTATGCAGTGGCAACGACTGACATCAACAGTGATGGGTGGGTAGTTTCCTTGTCCGTTGTCTGTTTTTCTCTTGCTCCCTGCCTTTCTCCGTCTCTTCCTTGCTAGATAATTTGCTGACAAGAGTCTAGATTGGATGCCACCAACAACCCATTGGAGGCGTCAATGTGTCTGAGCTTAAATGAGTTTGTGATTTTCCTTTCTTGTCTCCAGGATGGCTGACCTGCTGGTGGGAGCTCCCATGTTCATGGTTCGGG
Organism: Anarrhichthys ocellatus; assembly: GCF_004355925.1. Classification (NCBI taxonomy): domain Eukaryota; kingdom Metazoa; phylum Chordata; class Actinopteri; order Perciformes; family Anarhichadidae; genus Anarrhichthys; species Anarrhichthys ocellatus. The sequence goes on along the minus strand of NW_022280035.1, from coordinate 7,734,663 downwards.
GCTCCGATGGCCGTCTGGAAGAGATGGGCCGGGTCTATGTTTACCTACAGCGGGGCCCCGTGAAACTGGAGCTCCACCTACCTTACCTGACAGGTACCCAGGTGTACGGGAGATTTGGCAGCACCATTGCACCTTTGGGAGATCTCAACCAGGATGGTTTTAATGGTAAGAATGGTGATTGTAGCAGGGGGATTGATGGAATATTGGAAGTCAAATGAGTTAGCATCATGATTTATTTTAGTTTGTACATCTTAAATAGTATGCAGAGGAGTATGCAGCTTTTTAAAGGGATCAGTGATTAGTAATAAAGTAGTAAACAAAGGAAAAGAATGAAATCTGTACGTGTAAATAAAAAAAAAAGATAAAAGATTTTTTCTATTACATTCTATTGAAAAGCTGAACTATTTACATGTGTGATTCATTTGACAAAGGAAGGTTTGGTAGGTTAACTGTCTAACTCAGTGTTTCCCAAACTTTTTCTTTTGGAGACCAACTTTGAATCAACAAGGACAAACCACCGCTATCCAATTCATAATAGGCCTTTTTCTATAACAGGCCTTTACTTATGGGAAGAGCAAATTAAAATGTCTTCCTGAATTTGCCAAAAGTTCAGTTTATGACCAAATACCAGCAAAACTAATGACATAATTAGACTCAGATGTACTTTGTGTTTACTGCTAATTACCAAACACAGCATTTACAAGTTAAGCCTAAGCATAGCCCCACAGAGCCGCTGGCTTTACACTTTAAGTCTTGTTAATTAAAGGTATCTGTGGCCGTATGATATTAGCAGCTTTCTCTGTTAACTTCTGCACAGGACTACTGTGGCTACAGGCTGATATCTTTCCTCCCTTTTGACCTTTGGCAGATGTGGCTATCAGCTGTCCGTTTGGAGGGGAGGATCGGCAGGGACTGGTATACATCTACAATGGATACTCAGAAGGACTCAGGGAAAAGCCATCTCAGGTGATAACTGGCCAGTGGGCTGCTGGTGCGATTCCTGCCAGCTTTGGATTTGCCCTCAGAGGTGCCAAGGACCTGGACATGAATGGATACCCAGGTGAGTGAGGTTGCAAGTATGCAATGGTCATCAATAGCTTTTCATATATTCAGTATGTTTTCTAATTCTGATCCTCTATTTTCTCAGATCTCATTGTTGGTGCCTTTGGTGTTAATAAGGCAGTTCTCTATAGGTACGTTGTTTTGAATCACATACTGTATGTAGTCATGAAGTCTGTGTGTTTAAAAATCCAATACTCATGTCTACACTAAATAGACTGTTAGTCTAGCCGAGCATAATGACTGGGAAGAGAGGGAAACTGCTAGTCTGTCCAAATCCACCTACCAGGACATCCAAAGCTCACTTTAACTTACACATCTGTCTTGTTTAATCTTTACAAAATCTGTGTAAAAAGCGCAGGTGCTAGTTTTTTTTTTTTTTACCTTTGGACAGGGCTAGCTAGCTGTTTCCCCTAGTTTCTAGTCCTTGTGCTAAGCTAAGCTAACGTCTCGTTTGCGGACGGATATGTGTGGTATTGATCTTCTCATTTAACTCTCAATAAGCATATTTCCCAAAATGTCTAAATGAGCGGGTCTTCTTCACAAAGTCCGGGTCTTCAATCTATTTTCTTTTTGTTACCCACAGATCCCGCCCAATAGTTAACACCAGTGCCTTTCTGACAGTTAACCCCACCATGATCAACCCTGAAGAGAAGAACTGCATGGTCACCAGTGGAAACACCAGCATTCCTGTTTCCTGGTGAGTGTTCAGCAGCTTGTCCAGTACCGACACTCGGCTTCCTGTGACTCTGCTTCAGTACTGCTCTGTTGGTATTAGTTTGACCCAACTGCAAAAAAGATGGGTGCTTCCTCATTTCCCCTACATGCTTAAACACTCCTATCCTGACAGGAAGTTCCGATAAGGAATACCCATAAGCAGTCACGGTATTTACTTGTACCCTTATCTGCTCTTATCTGACCTATTTTCCGAAAATCTTCATATCACACTGTTTCTCTTGAGGAGCAGAGAAATAACTTGCTGAATAGCAGCATTGTTAGCCGTTTTTTGGCCTCAAACAAATGTGCACAGCATTCAGCTCCAGAAAAGGGGGAGAGGAAACAGATGACGGTTGCTCGCTGCCTGACATGGTTGACACCGCGCTCACGTGTCTGCTTTACCCCCCTTTCCAGATCCTGATCCGTAAAGGAAACTCTTGTATACACATGTGTCTTGATTACACTACGTTGCCTGGTGATGAGGAGTTTTTGGTGGGGGTGAAAGGAGAGCACAAGGGATAATGGGATGGGGAGGGGCTGGAAGGCTTTTGCTGTTGCTTTTGAATGAGATATTGTTTGGTGGTGGAACACAGCTGGGAAACATCAGGACACGTAGCCTCCCGTGAGCGTGAGCACACAGTCATGCAGACACAGGAGCTTATACATGAAGTTATTACTCCTCGGAAGAAGTCATAGTACACTCTGTGTCTTTATGTCTCATTTTTCACCTCTCTTCCCTTTCCTGTGTTTTTTTTTTTTTTCAATGCTCTCCCTTTTTCCTTTCTCACTTCTTCCAGAGTTTGCTCTGCCTCTCTTGTGTGGCTTTACTAGTTAAAGGATTGGGGGTTTCGGTTTGCAGACTTTTGGACAGCAGCAGAGTGTTGTGCGGCTGATGTCATGGGAGAGAGCTACAGGCTTATATAGACTGCAATTGACTGGTCAGCACTGAAACCTGAGTCGCCCAATTTCACCCATCTTAACTCTGCTATTCCTTGTGTGTGGTTGCATGTGTGTGGAAACGGAGACAGACCAATCTATCAGCTTGGCTGGCGAAAGCGGTCAGATGCCAGTATGTCAGACATTTGGCATTTTTTCATATTATGCATTGTATTCCTGTTACATCTCGTGCCTTGTAATGTGAACCATGTAAGGAGCTGACACGAGAAAAGTGGGCCATGGGAGAAAGTGAGAGAACAAGAGAGGGTTCTTGTGTGTACAGTGTATTTATACTGAATCTCTGCCATGGATTAATATGCAGCCCTCATCATGTCTTTGTCCCATCTGTCCAAAACAGTGTTAACCTGAGTTTCTGCATATCTGCTGATGGGAAGCACCTACCAGATGTCCTAGGTGAGCCACTTTTTCCACACATGCACTTTATTACAAGTAAGGAAACTGTCAAATAGCCACCAATAGTAATGTTTTGAATCCATAACAGTCTGTAGGTTTGTGTTTTGGCAGGAGATGTGGATTTTGTTATGACAAAAAAAGGAGTGCAGTGTGCAAAATATCCTCTGTGATCCACCTCTTAATGATCAAACCTCTTCTGTGCTCGCTCCTCTTCCCTATTAACCCATAGTTATTGTCTCTAATTGATCCTTCCTTTATATACAAGCGTTGACTGTCCTTCAGAGTATTAATGGAGCTCTTTTTTAAAACTTGTCTTTATGTGACTCAAGAACATTTGTCATGCCATGAATAAGATAAGATAATCCTTTATTAGTCTCACAGTGGGGACATTTACAGAATTACAGCAGCATATAGTGGATAGTGCAAAGAACAAACAAGAGACATAAGTAGAAAAACAAGTATAATACATACGTAATCACACAGTTAAGGTATAATAAATAAGTAAAAAACAATGATATAGTCGGACAGAATGGTTGTTTATATTGCACAGCGGATGTATTGGGTTTACATTGCACATGAATGGATAAATGAATGAAGAAGTATGCTCATTTGTTTGTGTGTTCCAGATTTCCAGGTGGAGGTGCAGCTGGATAGTCATAAGCAGAAGCAGAAAAGTGCAGTGAGGAGGGCTCTGTTCTTGGATTCCCAGCAGCCTTTGCTCCAGAGGAGTGTGAGCGTGCGCCATGGCGAGCGTGTCTGCCACAACACAAAGATCTACCTAAGAGTATGCTCTTTTTCACACTAATAGAAGACATCTATGACTGTGATTATTTGTCCAGTGACTCCTGTGTCTAAGCATATTTTCAAAAAAAACCATTTATAACTCATTTATAAGCTAATTTATGCTACACGGGAACAAACAACACCTGTCACTCACTTCCCAATCTGTACGTCCTGCCCGATCGCTACTGCCCATGTGCACTCTCAACAGAAATGACAAAGTAGCGAGATGTCTTACTTGTCATCTGCCTCCATAATCAGCTGTTGAGAGTTGCACATGTGCTAGTGAAAAGTGTAACTTTAACTGGAACTGGCAAAATGCCAGCAAAACCTGTCAAACTAGAAAATAAAAGAGAGTTTTATGGACTCATTCGATGTATGTATTTGATCATGGTCACCAGACATTACAACAACGATAGCAGTCATATACGTTGTAAGTAGTATACAGCTGTTAAAAAATATTTTTAACAGTTGCATACTGTTAAAAATATTTAGCGGTATAGATATATAATGCACCGGTATTGGAGCGGCACTCGGTTTTGGCCGATTTGATATCGCTACAACGATCTGATATCTCTACAACACATTCTCAACTGCATCTGACAAAAACTCTGGTATGTGTTTCTTTGATTGCAGGATGAGAAAGACTTCAGGGATAAACTCTCCTCCATTTATGTGGCCTTGAACTTCAGCTTGGATCCAAACGCTGCCGCCGACTCCCACGGCCTGCGGCCCATCCTCAACTATCAGACCACCAACGTAATTGAGCAGAAGGTATTTTGACGTGCACTACACTTCTCCAATCTTCTATCCAGCACAGTTAACTAACCCTGGAGTGATCTACGGGCCTTCTAGCATCAATATATGGTCGAGCAGTGTTCCCTAATAGTGTACATGTTGGTCTTCGATTGCTTAGCTTCATTCACTCTGAGCTAATGATAAGAATATCCGCCACGTTGAGTAATCATTCCCTGTATCACCGGCCAGCTACTCACTGACTATCTCCTGGCCCAGATGAAAGAGTGAGTCTGTTCTTTTTAATGTAAATTCAAAACTACTCCGCTGGGAAGATTTCCAGAGTGTCTGGAAAGCGGTCTTCAAAATGAAAATGTGAGGCACATGCACAGTCGAGTGTTTCCCTTTCCCAGCAGGAATTGCTTTCAGCTGGCTTGGCTGCGTAACAGAACATAGGTGACTCGACACAGACGGTTGGTAGATATTTCAGGGAGGGGCACAGCCCTCTGCCCATCTGGTTGAATTCTGTCGGCATTTTGCCAGTTTTCCTCTGGCAGTGAGTAGAGTTGGCTAAACAACACGTAGACACCCTTTCAGCTGTGGCACAGCATGCACCATATGTGAGTTCAGCAACAGCCATCAGTTTTTGGGGGAATGGCAATCAGAGTAGTTTTATCTCTCCCTCTTTCTCCGTTTATCTCTCTCCGTTGGAGTTTGTTTCTATCTTTTTTTGGATCAGGACTGAACCCTGTCATTGATGTCCTTCCTAGATATCAAAGCTGTTGGGCCTGCAGCAGAGGTGGTCTATTGCTGAACTGAGACCTTGAGACAAGCCTGAGCTAAATATCATCCGTAAACCTGAAAAAGCCCCTTTTTCACCCAGAGGAAAAACCTGATCTGTGTTTATGTGTGTAAAAGGGGAGTGAGGTTAGCTTCAGACTTCCAACATATTTCATTAATCTTGCTTTAGACTGTGTTAATGTAACAGTTGGGTGACTTTTATACCGCAGCCTTGGCCTTGATCAGACACATGATGCCCTATTGATTTCCACACATGCTTTGAGAATATATGGCAAGCCCATGTAACATTTCATTGACTCTGCCAAGTTCTTACTCCCTTTGAGCTGGAGTGAGAATGAGAGATGGTTGACGTGTTCGGCACAGTCTCAATCTCTGTCCTCTTAACATATTCCACATGTTTCCATTAGGGGTTAAGACATTATGATGGATCTATTAATTGCGATCCTTCTCAGATCTTGTTCACGGGCATACGTTTCTGCAACACCAGAAAACTGTTGCCTTTTTAGAACTTGGAAATGATTGAAATTGTGCATCAATGGGCTCATTAACCAGCCCATGATCTGTAAGCTACCTATTAGTTAATAGTACAGTTTAGATTGATAAAAACAACTTACACAAAATCTTATGTACCACACTAATTTGCCTCCTGCTGTTTTCTGTTCAGATCATGGTAATTGCGGTTGGTAAAGCCGTATAGCACCGGGTATGCAGCAAATGTCAACACAATGCTTATGACGTTGAGCACTTTTCAGCTCTGAGTTGATTTTTTTCCTACTTGAGGCATTCAGGGCACTCCCGCAAATACGCGAGGCGCATAGAACAGAAAAATGCCAGGCACTCAGCAATGGAAAAGCAGTTTGTTAAATTATTATTATACAGCTAAGATAAGAATACGAAAATGTTCTTGCATGAGTTCCATTGAGGTCACTGTTGTTGTTCTTTAACTACAGCAACAGGCCTACGGACGTCGTTTTCCTTCTTTACACTGACGTACAGACCCGGGGTGCACATGTGGCCAATTTAGCTTGGTGGATACCATGGTGTCCATAATTAGAGCCCCTGGATGGTGTAATGACAAGGGGGGCGTTTGGCTCTCTCTAATCTCCTCCTCTATTTCTATTTATTATCCTCATCGTCATGAGCATCATCACACTGTCACAGGCGCAGCGGGATGCAATTTGGTTATCCGCAGGGCTTTCCCTGCCACACATTCAGCGGTCATCCACTTATCCAGCAGTGTTTCTGTTCCTTTCTTGTGTTTCCCCTCCACTGTAATCTCTGAACCCCCCACGTCTGCTTTTCATGTCAACAGAGATATCCAATGTCTCAGTAAGTTTCTCTAGGATGAAGGCTCCTCCCTCTCCATATGATCATACTATAGGGCTGTGGTTCGCTGGGTGGCGTAGCGTGTGGTGAAAGCGCGGTTTGCCACATAGCGCTGTGATGTGGGACTCTGGTTGGAGCTGGCAGCTTTGTGCTCAAGCTCCACAGGAGTATCTCCTCAGGCACAGCCTCTTTGGGCTGGACTCTTCCTCCGCTCATCATTTCCTTCTCTTGCGCCGCAAACAGAAAGCATGTGTGTGCCGGGACAGCTGGTTCAGGGGAGTGCGTCTGTGCCTGTCGTGACCTCACGGAGTCAGACAGTGTCCCTCCGAGACACTTTTTTTTAAACTGTCTGATGATGCAGTGATGATGTCATGTAGACAAGGGGAACTGCAGGGCAGGTGTGTGTTGGGAGGTGGTCGGGGAGGCTGGGAGGTGGAATGCATTAGTCATACCACATGTCGCATCTTGCTTCGCACATCCTGTCGTCTCCCATAAACAGACACTTGATTTATCATGTGCGCCTAATTCTGTTCACATGTAAAAGTGTGTTTTAGTGATAACCCACTGTGTGATTATCATGGTCTGCGGCCCCTAACCTTTTTTCACCCCAACAATGTGCATCTTATAGGCTCAGATTCTGTTGGACTGTGGAGAGGACAACATCTGTGTTCCTGACTTGAAGCTGGCAGTTAACGGGTGAGTCTGTCTACCAATCCCATAGCGTTTGGATTTTGGGAAATATATTAGAATGTGATGGATAATACACAGTAAACTGTGAACAGGGTCACTGAACTCTTCACCTCCACACGGTGCTCGAATTTGAGTGCTAAAGTGTAAATACAGCTGTTTTTGTTGTTCCGCTGCTTTGTTTAGTTTAGCATACCAGAGAGGGACTGTTAACAGCCCTGGAGTTGCAGTAGAGTAGGGGTACATAGTGCTCTGAAAACAGGAAGCAGCTCTGCTCTACAGGTGCTATGCGGACAGTTCAGGGGAAAAGACAGAAGAGATAAAAAGGAAAGTATGGGAGCTGTGTGGCAGAGTCCCAACCCCGCCTTGCTCTCTGAAGCCGTCAGGAGCACCCTGCCTTCCACACTATGATTCAAGAAATCTGTTAACATTTTTCTCAAAAATAATAACCTCCCCGATACTCCCTTCTCTGCTCTGTCATTTTGATTTTACATTCCTATATTTATATACCATCTGCCTCCATTTCTTTCAATGTATGGCTGATCCATCACATGTGGAACAACCTGCTGCGAGTGCTGCGCTCCGTTCAAGTGCAACTCCAGAAACTGAGCCGCAGAAAGTGTGATTGGTGCGATTTAAAATAATAGCTCAATGTTTTTGTCTGCTCTGTTGTAAATTAAGAACGCCTAATAGTAGTAAGAGGGGTTGACAGGATGGCTGTGATTTAGTGGAATTTCAGATAAAGTATCCGTCGTTCCTGCAATGTTGTTTCTTCTTTTCCACTGCCAAAGCACATAACACTTTCAGCCTCTCAGGGAAAGCTTTAAAGTTTTGTCCTGTTTTCTAATTTTGAGCCTTTGTTTGGTTTAAAAAGGGCAATGCAAGTTTGAGTAAGACTGAAGTTGACTCGTAGGCTGGCAGAGGATCAGTTCTAGAAATCTTCTCTCTCTGGCTCTCCTGCTCTGCTTTACGAGAGCGGGCTGTAATTAAAAGCGTCTGTGTGGCCCTCCAAATGGAATCTCTCATTGTTCTTAGCTGTGGAGAGAAGTAGAGGGAGAGAGAGAAAACAAGGAAGGGGGAGGTGATTTTACAGTCCTTCGCTGTGTTATTAGGCATGTATGACTTTATTACCACATCGGAAATGTTTTCACTTAATGATCGGGCTTCGTGAGTTAAATCGAATGTCTGTTTTTTGGGGGTTTTTTTTGTAGCATGCCTCTTAAAAAAAAAAAAGCCAGTGCATTAGTTTCAGCAAATTTATTGGCTACTCTACTGCCAGCAAACGCAAACAAAGACTCATTGTATTCTCATCAGCGTAACACAGCTTAACATATATTTAGGCTTGGGTAATATGGAATAGATCAAATATCGCAATATTTTTCACTAAATAACTTAATTCTTAAGTTCTCTTACAAAATATTCGCACAATGAGATTTTTGATCAGAATTACTAAATGGATAAAGGCAAATAATGGAAATGCTAGAAATACCAGCCCTACATATATATATATATATATATATTTGTCTAAGGAGTCCTGACACTATTTAACCTAAACATCAACCCTATTAGTGATCCACGTTTTCTCTGTCTGGGTCCTCAGAAACAGGAAGGAAGTCTACCTAGGTGATGACAACTCGCTGACCTTGACTTTCAACGCCAAGAATGAGGGTGAGGGAGGGGCGTACGAGGCAGAGCTCTATGTGGTGCTGCCCCCTGAGGCTGACTACAGCGGTATTGCCCGCAACAATGAGGTGAGTAGGAATGCAAAACACAAATAAAACCCACAACTTCCAGCAACTAATGTACTTCTTGGGATGTGATGACGGCAGCTGGTCTTTTTCTTGATGATTGTCCTCGTGGTCTGACCAATCCTGTGTCCTCTTGTTTCTCAGAGCCTGACCCAGCTTACCTGTAGCTATGAAACGGAGAACCAAACCCGATACCTCAGCTGTGATTTGGGCAACCCGATGAAGTCTGCTACCAGTGTATGTACATCACTGTCTTCTGAGAGTATTTTTTCTCTTGTTTGCTCCATGAACTGATAAGTTTAAGCGTTGAAGGATTGTGGTAAACAGTTGACACTGGGGGTGTCGCGATTTACTGGTATTGACGTCATTGATGTCATGTCAAGAAAGCACATATGATAATATCAGGGGCGACCGTGGCTCACTGGGTTTAGAGGGTTGTCTGGTAACCGCAGGGTCAACAGTTCGATCCTCTTACTACTATTAGGCGACTGGGATGTGTCACGTGTTGTAGTGTCCCTGAGCAAGACACTGAACCCCAGGCTCCCCGGATGCCTATCATTGGCAGCCTACTGCTCCCTATATACAGGGATGGGTCAAATGCAGAAGGCAAATTTCGTGTATATGTAATGACAATAAAAATGGTTTCTGGTTTTTATGGTTTCATTGTGTGAATGATCCAGCACCTCTTAAATCCCTACACTTTGATATTACGCTAGTATTGTTATCGTGAATTATTTTGGCAGAATAATCGTGTAGTGAATATCTGATATTGTGACAGCCCTAGTTGACAAAACATCATCATTTCCTGCTCTTGGTAGGAAAAAGTTGTATCCCCAGGTTGGGTGTGAACAGCACAGGAAAAGTCAGAATGTGTTCGGAAATGTTGTGACAGGAAGCACAGACTCCCATCTGTGCCCTCAGCTCCCTGCTGGGTAGAGTTCCCATTTTTAATGATAGTCACAAGCTGGCATGCTTTTAATAGGTCTGTAGAGGAAGACTGTCAACGAAATGTTAACTGGAAGAGCGAGACAGACGTCTCCATTTTAAAAACAATTTACTGTCGTAAAATATGCTCACTTGTTCTTATGGTAAAGGTCTCCGGGTTGTAGCGTTATTGATCTGATAGATAAAAAGAACATAAAAAAAGTAGCTGCAGAGAGACTTAATGTACCAGTTTGTGTGGAAAACAAATGGATCTGTTATAGATAAAGAGGGCACATTTTGAAACTTCCCATGTGTAATGCATCTGTATGCTGGATAGAACAGCAGTTCACAGACTGAAACACCCAAGAACACCACAAAAATCTATCAGATGGATGAGATGAGTTCAGTAGAGAGGGGAGGAATGGCTGGAAGAGAGTCCTTGAAGGGTAACTTCAGTATTTTTCAACCTGGACAACAGGTTTTTTGTCTCTAAGTGCCGACAACAATTTTTGAAATTGGTCCAGTATTGAGCGACAGCGCCGCAGACGGCAGCCTCTCAACGGGCTGTTTGTTTATTGAACGCTCCTGCTGCTGGTCGGAGCTGGCCAATGCTGCGCTATGATAAGCCAGTCTGTGTTGGAGTTGGACTTAGCAAAGGGGCATTTTCTCACGGTTAATGCATGTCCACGAAGGTGCTTTTTTTTTGCCACTGACAGGCTCAGATTGTTATTAAACATCATGTCTGACATTAGAAATAAAATGTTTTTCTGTACCGTTCGCTTGATTCAACCTGTTTAGCATGTAAAGTGGCTGCAGCATTCTTGTGTTCTCCATTTAAAAAAAAACAAAAAAAAACGTACCGATAAGTTACTTTGACACAAAAACATGAGAAATCTGCTCCAGGTTCAGGGAAATATTACATTTTGTGATCGACTTTTGTTTTTAATGATAATTGATATGTTGGATCTTCGTCTTTGCAGCTGTGGGCAGGTCTGCGCTTCACAGTGCCACGGCTGAAGGACACGCACAAAACTGTTCAGTTTGAGCTGCAGATTCGCAGGTACAAATTGCTGTCAACCTACATCAGAGACACTAACGTGTGGTTCAGCAGTACTGATCTCCACAGCTCTCGAATGACATCAGCTAATCAGAATCTTTTTCCTCTCTCTGTTTCCACAGTAAAAATGAGAATAATTCCCACAGTGAGGTTGTGCCTTACAAGCTGGAGGTGGTTGTTCAGGCTGAAGTCATTCTACAAGGGTGAGTTCAGTGTCAGGATTCCCTCATTTGAACTTTGGGAATTTCATTAAGTCTCTGGGGCCTTCCTACGCATTCTCTCACATCCCTACTTCTCTTTTTAAGTGTGTCTCGACCAGATAAGGTCTACTTCCCACCGGCCAACTGGAAGCTGACCAAAAACTACGAGGTGGAGCAGGATGTTGGGCCTGCAGTGGAACACATCTATGAGGTAATCAGCCATGTTGTTAGCTCTGCAGACTCATCGGGGTTGAGCAGATTGGGTCCGAAAGCAGATAATACTGTTCACAAAGCAACTTCCCAGGGCAGCAATGAAGGAAAACCAAAGAAAACGTACTCCAGATTAAGCAGTGTGATTTATTCTCAGGCGCTGCTTATCCACCTTCGTGAGATTTAACGGTGCTCTACTTTAGGTGACCTATTTGTAGATTAGGAAAATATGTCAAATATGAAAGCTTCAGCATGGGGAAAAAAAAAATCGGATGCAACCTCCCAGCTGCAACTAAAATATGAAACTATCAAGCTGCTTTTGAAGTTTTCTAATATGTTACATACTAAAGTTTTTTTTTTTTCATTTCCTTTGTCCAGCTGGTGAACAACGGGCCCAGCCGGATCAGCCACACCCTGCTTGAGCTGCACTGCCCCCTCAGTGTCTGGGGTCAAACTCTCCTTTACCCTCTTGAGTTCTCCTTAGAAGGCCCCATCAACTGCACCTCTGACAAGAACATGAACCACCTACGCCTCAAAGTGAGTGTCTCTCAGAGTCAAATAGGGCCAAATCAGACAGTAAACATCTCCCACTGGTTCCCACTCAGATGTATGATTAACAGTTGCGCCGTCCCGCTGGTTGGCCCACACCCACTTCCTCCTCCCAGCTTTTTAGCTCCACCCAGGACACTAACCCCACCACCGCTTTGAAGTCCCAGCTCTTCCCTGTGCTTAGAACAGCTTGATGAACCACCTCACCCAGCAACTCACTCATCTTCGACATCCAGCGGTGCGCCCCCTTATACCAAGTTGTAGCTTTGGGATTCGGTGGGCAAAGCATTTCAGCGCTGCTGTTTGTGTTTACATTCAAAGCTTGACACATGTTGAGCAGGGTTGTGAGTGGTCATCTGTCTTAGCTGTGTGATCTAATGTTTTTCCACCCCTGGTGAATTGCTAAGTACGGTGTATTTCCCTGGGAATCCATATGGAGTAGAGCTCACATGCTTCTGATTAATGACAAAAAGCCTTAGGGTCATGCTAACATTAGGTCTTATATTGACAGAAAGGGTGGTGTGCTCTTCTGCCTATAGTGAGGTCAGAGTCTGTGTTGTCCTAATCGGTGGTGTGTGTATGTGTGTTTGTTCTCTCTCCTCCTTTAGCTCCAGCACACGTCCACAGAACCACCTATCCTAGCACTGAAGGCCCATGAGCACCGCGTCGAGAGGAGGGACGTCCACAGACGTCCACAGCTCGCTCATTTGACTAATCTGGTAAGATGCTTAAAGTGTGAATCGCCACGTTCTCATGGATGAACATAGTCAAGCCAAAAGGTTAAGTCTAATGTAATAGGTGACATGCAAGTGAGGAAATGAGGAGCTTGAGTTTACAGTTAAGGGTTTAATGTGTTTATGTGGTTAAAGTTATTTTTGTGTCAGTTGCAGAGCAGGACGTGTCCTTATTGGATAAAACAATATAGTTTGTTGCCTTAAAGCTATGCTGTTAATCTTCTTCAAATCCATTTTTTGTCATATTTGTTGAAATTCTCTTTACATCCCGACAGCAATCAATAAATTGAATGTTCTGTCAAAAAGAAGAGGAGAAGTTTGGTTTGCCTTCGTGTGCGCACTCTGCCCGTTTACTCATTGCTCATCACAGGAGTCTTCCACAAGCTGCTAGCTTAACAGCTGTGAGCTCTAACAATAGCCATGTTACTTGTTTACACTCATGAGACGAATTTTGTGGGAGTGGCTTTGAAGGGAAGCCTGAAGGAACGGGCTGTCAGTGTTGCAGACTTGGTGACTTTCTCGCTAGATTTAGCATTTCTTAGAGCTTGTGATGCTAGCTACTTTCATTGGAGTTGGCAACACTGGGCTGGGATTTTTACAGTTGGATCATTTTTAAAATCTAGCTTACTCGTGCTGGTTTCTTAAGATCACTAACCCTAGCTTTAAGTTTAGCGTGCAGGTCTGGATCTAGTTTGGCGACACTGGCCATGCTCTTACACGAGGCTCCTGGGATTGAGTAATTAGGTTATGATGTCGTTAAAAGGGAGGGGTCAGAGGGCACAGGCTTGTCCCGTTGTGGTGATTAACATTAAAGAGTCTTTAGTAGTGGTGGTGGAGGGGCAGAGAGGCCGAAGGGACGTGGGAGGCTTTTTGTCAGTGATGCACTGGTTACTACACAGACTGCTCTCTAATTCTGGGCTCTGGGTGTTGTGAGGCCCCGAGCCCCCACACACTGGCCCTATTGATCCAACCAGCTGCAGGTAGCTTTTCTCTCTGCCCCCAGTCTGTGGATACCTGCCTCCACCAAAGAGGTCTTTGTCTGCGGCCTATCGCTTCTAACTGTGCTCGTTTATCAACCATGTCCAATGACACCTCCGTATGAAGGACCCCATTCTCCTGTTTCCCGCATGTCTGCACTTTTATTTTCTTTTAGCTCTCAAGAGGAGACATCTTTGTTCAAAGTGTCTCTTAATCAAAGTGTGTTAGTGTTTAGCAATGCTTGGTTAAAGCTGTCAGCCCAGGTCATTGTGTGATCATTAAAAATGACCTGCTTGGTCTTTGAAGAGCTGAGCTATGCATAAAGAACGAATGACTGTCTTCACATGCACTAATAATTGAAAGGCATTTCATGATCACTTGGATTTTTTATTCTGTTGTCGTACATTCATATGTTGTATTGGCTGTTGTGCAAACATAACTGTTAGAGTATGTTTGGCACCACTTTCTATTACGCTGTGCCAAAGGTTTATGTGGTAACTAATGTCTTTATTGATGGTAAATAAATGGTAATAAAGGTAATAAGTAATTAACAGATGGTAATTGATTAGTTATAAAAAATAAAACTACATTGGGGTTGCCAGGTTGTGATACATTTCTTTGACAGGTGTTCACCCTGCGGCAGGACTTTTTAAATTATTCAGTAAAGTCCTCTGATGAACTGCTTCTGGAAAAACCTGCTGAGGATCTGGACCAAAATAAATGTATTAACAATTTATTAACATTTGTAACTGTAGACTTGATGGTTTGTTAGTAAGTGTGCAACCTGCTTTATTTATTAATGATTACTAACATTTATTTCTCTATTATTACCAAATACAGTACCAACAGTGTACGGCAGCTGTGTAGTTATTTCACGAAGCTGTGGGAACAGCCTCCAAGCCCCCAAGCTCCAGATCTTGACCACATATCCCCACCAGGGAGGATATGTGGGTCTTGGGTCTGAGGCATCTTTGGCAATGGTCCATGTTCGGGTCATTTCCACAGCCCTTTGTGGCCCCGGTGCCCTGGAGCTGTGAGGCGGTCTACCAGGAGGAAGTGGACTGAAACGCTCCCTGTCTGTCTGAATACCCTCATTAAGTCTGTCTAAGACTGAGCCTAAAGGAAGCAGGCAGGCCCTCTGTTCTCCTCCTGAGTTTGCCTACTTGATATAATAAGTAAACTAATGCGCTCCCGCTGGAAACCCGCCGAAACCTCTCTATCTGGGGGTGGTCTAGTTGCAGCACCACCTCCAAAACACACTATGTCCATGTTGTGAAATGTTAAAAGTGCCAAGCTGGGTTATGGGGATCTAATTAAGATTCTATATTCTACAGTCTTAAGAAAAATGGGCCGGTTTTATCCATCCATCCATCCATCCATTTTCCTCCGCTTATCCGGGGTCGGGTCGCGGTGGCAACAGGCCAAGCAGGCTGACCCAGACTTCCCTCTCTACGGCAACATGTTCCAGCTCATTCTGGGGGATCCCGAGGCGTTCCCAGGCCAGCTGGGAGATGTAATCCCTCCAGCGTGTTCTGGGTCTTCCCCGGGGTCTCTTCCCAGTTGGACGTGCCTGGAAAACCTCCAGTGGGAGACGTCCAGGAGGCATCCTAATTAGATGCCCGAACCACCTCAGCTGACTCCTTTCGACGCGAAGGAGTAGCGGCTCGACTCCAAGCTCCCTCCTGATGACCGAGCTCCTTACCCTATCTCTAAGGCTGAGCCCGGCCACCCTACGGAGGAAGCTCATTTCGGCCGCTTGTAGCTGCAACCTTGTCCTTTCGGTCACGACCCAGAGTTCGTGACCATAGGTGAGGGTAGGAACGTAGGCCGAGTGGTAAATTGAGAGCTTTGCCTTCCGGCTCAGCTCCCTCTTCACCAAGACGGTCCGGTGCAGCGCCTGCTTTACTGCTGCAGCCGCACCGATCCGCCTGTCGATCTCCCGCTCCATCTTACCCTCACTCGTGAACAAGACCCCGAGATACTTGAACTCCTTTGCTTGAGGTAGGCACTCCGTCCCCACCTGGAGGGAGCAATCCACCGGTTTCCGGCAGAGCACCATGGCCTCAGATTTGGAGGTGCCAACTCTCATCCCCGCCGCTTCACACTCGGCTGCAAACCGCCCCAGTGAATGCTGGAGGTCACGATCCGAGGAGGCTAACAGGACCACATCATCTGCAAACAGCAGAGAGGCGATCTCGAGACCCCTGAACCTGACGTTCTCCACCCCCCCCCTGGCTGCGCCTAGATATCCTGTCCATGAAAGTCACGAACAGGACCGGAGACAAAGGGCAGCCCTGGCGGAGGCCAACACCCACCGGGAACGTGTCTGACTTATTGCCGAGAATGCAGACACAGCTCCTACTGCAGTCATACAGAGACCGGATCGGCCATTGTAATGGGTCCGGCACCCCATACTCCCGCAGCAGTATGGGGTGGGGCCGGTTTTAGCGGTTGGGCAATAATGTGGAGAGTGGTGCATGCTGCATTTTTACAGTCTCATGACATTCCTTCAGTCTAATTTGAAGCAGGCGTGGAATAGTGATCATAACATTGGGCTCTTTGTTATATTTATTTGACCTGCAGCATTAAAATGGCTGTTATTTGTCCTTCGAAATTTGTTCTACTAGTTTTCACTTTTGCCTGTGTGACTTCCACCTGTATTTAATTCCTGTTGGTTAAGATTTGTGGGAATATCTTCATTTAGAGTCTACTTAAGCACAATGATGACTTAAACAAAACGCATTTAGCATTTCATTGACATTATCTTTACTCCTTTGTGTCTGTTTCCGTAGTCCTGCTCTAATACGGAGTGCTGGGCACTCCAGTGCACCGTGGGTTTGCTGGAGAAGGGGACTACTGCTATCCTTAAAGTGCGCTCCCGCATCTGGGCCGAGACCTTCACCGAGGTTCGTCAGAGATGACCCTTGCCTTAAAAACTCACCAGACATGTACTGTACTCAAACACGTGTCCCTACCAGATGACAGGAGGCATAGCAAAGGAAATGGCTGTGCCCTATAGATTAGTCTTTTCCCACCGGTGCCTGTGTATTTTCTCATGTCAGGCTTTGGCAGGAAGTTAGAAGCCATTTTTCCTCAAAGCATCAACAAAAAAAATTAAAAAAGTTGAAACCTCAAAAGTGAAGCTGGCAAAGGTACATAGCTGCAGTAGTCAGTCTCGCATATCTTTTTGTGTTGATTCTGGATCAGATTTTAAGGCTGTCAGTATGCACAGTCCAACATATTTGCCTCAACAAATGGGACAACAGTTTCTAACACAATCAAGATTACAATTTCTACATTTTTCATTTTTTTTCTGTCTGTATGCCATATTGGAGTTACACACCGATTATTAATCACCCCCTGCGTGCTGTAACACTAGGCATCTGCATGAATGTATTGAAAATTCATTATCTGGTATCACAGCTTCTCCTAGGATAGGAATGCTGAAGGGATTTTCTTTGTAAAAAAGCCTACGGTCTCTGTTGCCCTCTAGTGTATAAGTGGTGGATTGCGTTAATTTTGAATCAAATGTTTCAACTTGCGCTTCTTCCTTCAGAGAGTTTACAAGCAATATGTGCTGGAGTGCCTGGCCAGCTACCGCGTGGAAAAGATGCCTTACGCCATCTTACCCAAACATGCTCCCAGTGGACAAAAAGAGGTATTTTAGATTTTTTTCCATTCTTTCCGGTGGCTCTACTTCTAACAGTTGTATTGTCTTAATTTTCTTTGTTGAAAGATGAAACTGACAAAGTGTGTTGTTGTCTTCAGGTGGTGACCCCAGTGGTGTGGAATAAGCCAGATATAGAGAACGCAGTTCCTTTATGGATCATCATCTTGGCCATTCTGGCTGGTTTACTGCTTCTGGCTCTACTCATCTACGTGCTATACAAGGTCAGTGCTGCTGTAAACAAGGATTTGAAAAAAATCTTGTAAACTGATTAGATATGTGCTCATTTCTAATTTTGGCTTTTCTTAAAAAAATGTTTTATTGTAGCTCGGCTTCTTCAAGAGATCTCTACCTTATGGTACCGCCATGGAGAAAGCTCAACTCAAACCACAGGCTGCCTCTGAGGCCTAAACAACAACCATAGCTACCAGAACCACAGCACCTGGCCATATGATTGCAACGGAGAAACACGATGGAACATGCAGACTGAATGAGAAAGCATTTGAAGAGAAAAGTAAAAGAGAGACCACTGGAACTCCACTGTGCTGCACTAGAGGAAGACAACAATCCAAAGATCTCCGAGCCAAATGAATGTTTCTTTTATTTGTTTCTTTTTTAACTTATGTCTTGTTTGTTGGCAGGTTGGGATTTTTACTAAATAGAACTTTTTCTCAATGCCTCAAGGCTAACATCAGACTGAACAATGAGAAAGTGACTGCAAAATACGCGCAGGCCTGCGGATGCAGTTTGATGCCTGTTGGGTTTCCTTGTGCTGATTCGTGTGGTGGAGAGTTCTGTAATATCCCTTTAACTGCCTTATTTTGGTGCTAATGACCTCACAGGATATGGCCACATGTAGCTTATGGTAGCCAGGAGCTGTGAATGACGCTGCCTGTTTAAGGCCTGAAAGTATTCTTCTGGTATCTCCTTATTATCGGTTAACAGGTTTCAGGTGAGAACAAGAACCTGGCTATAGCAACGGCAATATTACAGGCCTAGATGTCAAGAATCCATCTGTTTAATAGCTCTGCTTTTAAGACAACATTTAAAGTTTTACATAAGGTTTGACCTGTTCGAGGTGTTCCCCTGATTCTTGCCTAATGCATGCTGGGATATGCTCCAGCACCTCGCAACCCTGAACCAGATAAACGGGCGTAGAAAACGCATAGATGGATGTTTCTTAACTGATCTCTCTCTGCCTCAGGTTGGTGGACAGCGCTTGGTTGAGTTGTTTTTGCACTCAAAGGAAATCTACTGATATAATTCCACCAAAGACTGACTGACTGACCTTCCTTTGAGTTCTGATTTTGACTCCTACTGATCACTTTGTTTAAATCCTGTCCGTTGATGTTCAGAGTTACCAATGCTAGCATCATCGTCGTCGTGTAGTCGACTGGGATGGGACTGGAACCACCACAGATCTGAGAAACCTCACATTCGGCTTGAACCAGTGTGGTGCTTCTGTCAAACAAAACAAAGTGGCGTTCTCCTGAAGAATATTTTGCTCCTGCTTGGTTTGAATCAAAGCCACATGCAAGCAAATGAAGCCCAGGGGGAAACTGCAGAGTTGATGGCCAATGGCGTGATGATGTCTTGAACCAAAGACGTGACAATCATTAATGTTGTAGCTTTGGCAGAAAGTTTTAGTCTGAGAGCAGGCGGGATCATCGCCCTTTTAGTGGAGGGCTGGGCAATACGGAGAAAATCACATATCAAGATATTTTTTAACGCTTACCTTGGTATCAGTATTGTAAGGTTGACTATTGGAGCTTTTACAAACATTTTACACAATGAGATTTTTGATAAATAATCATCATTGATGTAGATATAATGACTAACAGTCTGATAAGTTCAGAAAATTACATCACTTTACTGTAATGCAGCCTTTAAAACCAGGAAAAGACAACAATTAAGCCATATTACGATATCTAACATCTAAGACGATATCTAATCTCGTATCACTATATCAATATAATATTGATATACTGCCCAGCCCTGTTTGAGTGTGAAGGATCCATTTCCAGCTCAGAGGGTGTGTTACTGTGTTATAATGTATTATACTGTATTTGTGACTGCTTTTAGAGTAAAAGCTGCCAACGTTTAGAAAGAAAAGTGGCGGAAGTCATCCCACTACCAAAAGGCTACAGGGACTAAACATTATAATGCTTCGTGTTGGTTTTCTTTTATTTGTCATGTACATAGATTTCACGTGCCTTAAATGTAAATACTTCATGTCCGTGGGTAAGAGTTAGGGTTGTGTGTGCTTGCATGTGCACGTGTGATTTCATGCATACATGCATTTGTGTGAATGGTATATTTATGAATGTTTGTTTTGTGTATGAATTGGTTATTACCTTTCCCATTGCTTAGGCCTGTTCATCCCAATCTGTAGCTTGAGATTGTTGAGGTTAATCGATTCTGCAATACTATTAGTCGTGATAGCATAACTACAGTCTAGGTAACTTGTTTAACTGCATGGCAGCAGTCAAAACACTGACAACCTCGGTGTAATTCCCAAAACTTTTCTGATTGTGGGTCAAATGTGTAGTTTTCAAAAATCAGTGTGTCTGGAATTCAAACCCCATGGGTCATTAAAAATGTATTCTCTATCAAAATAACTGTGCAACACTACTAAATAATTTAACAGTTGACATGATATAGTTTATTGGTGTCCCCATATATTACAAAAAGTATTTCTTTATCTGCTGTTTTTTAATTTAAATTCATTTCTCAGCCAAGAGGTTACAGAGAGACAGAGATAATCTTACTAAATTTAGTTGACATCTAGTGTAAAACTAGGATGTGCAATGTACATAGTGAAATGTATTAGGAACGGTTGTTGACAGCAGTTGGACTGTGGGCTGTGGTTTGGCCACCCCAAACCTGCAGGATGTCTTGTACCTCTAACACAGGGATAACAACTAGGCACTGGGAACTAAATGTTTAGAAGTGCAATATTTATATTCACCCTTTTAAAAAAAAAAAAGAAGATATTACAGTGCTTTCTTTTGTTTTATTTGTGACTGAGTTGTGATAAACCAGGACTTTTTGTTTCAAAGTATGTAATGGACACATACGCTAAATCCTTTGTAAGGTTCTGGCTTTTCACTTTCACTTGTTTTCTCACTAATCATACTTCAAAGTGTGAAACTTTTTTTTCCACTTCTGACGTATACTCACCACTTCTACGCTGGACCACTTTTTCTAAAGGTACTGTTTTTTTTAATACCGCAGACTGACACAAAAATGCAACAACCGGAACATATCTGAGCTGAACTTGACATAGTTTCATAATTTATGTGCTCTGCTGTTGCACCTGACCAAACACCGACATTATACGAACCATATGTTTTACATGTGTTTGACTCATCATCGCACTCTTTTCATGCCTCCTCTTATTAGCTAGTGATTTACAATTTGTCAAATGGTCCACAAAATCCCCATATGGTAGTAAAACATCTTTAAAACATCTATACCTTTGTCTGTTCTCCACTGAAGATGTCGACCCATTATTTATAATGACAGGGGATCGTTGTACTACTTTGTCTATGGCTACATCAGGGGAAGGCACTGGGTTTTCCTTTCTTTTTCTTTTACGTGTCTCAGCCCATTTTCACTCTCCAGGACTTCCAAAAAGAAGTTGTACATATTTATGACAAGGAGAGTATTTTTTAAATCAACAGTTAACTGATTTGTTGTGAACTTCTCTCACCCCATATTGGGGAGAACACTCTTGTCAGCGGAAAGAATGGGGGACGGGAGTCTTTGGAGGTCACTTTTTACCTGTTATGGTTTGTACTTTTTAATAAAATATTTCCCTTTTTACAAACTCTTGTGCTTTCATTGACACGTGTAATTGAGAAAATAATTTATTTAGAAAACATTGTATGAAAGTATATGCATGTCAGTTAGTGGCATCATTGCCCTAAAAAAAACAAAAACGATCTGATACAATATATTAGTTTTAATGTGAAAATACTCGTGCACAAAAAAACTAACCTAAAGTGATAAACTATGGCAAAGATCTGTTGTGTGTGTGTTCTTATGGCCTTTTTGTAGATCCTCACAAGGGATCCTTCCACAGACGGCAGTATGGACCTTTTCATTGCCACTCTGTTGCTAGGGCAACAGCTCTGCTCCAAGTTTACTTCCTGTCAGCTACTGCATTAACAAAACATTACAACAGAATATACAAAGAACATTGAGAATGTTAATGTTGTCAAGTTTGAAAAGGTCTATACAAAATGTCACATCAATGATTTTTTTTTACACCAAAGACAGGCATACTTTGCTTAACTGTACATGTTGTAACACTGCCTTTGTGAGGGGGTCAGTTTCCACTGTGGCACACGCTCTGCTGTAAGGCTTTTTGGATAAAAAAAAAAGCGTCCCACAAGTCCTTTTGGACATAGAATTGGATTCTCTGGTTCATCATTAGAGGTTATAACTGTGCAGACAGCACTTTTTTTGCTCTTGATGCTGTCTAAGCTCCTTGAATCAAAGTGAATCCACCGCACTGGACACCTCCAGACATCCATCTTATTTAGGCGAGTGTGGATGTTTTTGTTCATCCAGCTGTAGTCCGTTCTCTGGTTCACATTTTGCGCTACAGATTTACAGTCTTTGTACATTTGCGGGTTGATGCCCTAGCATTCTATTGTTCTTGATAGCTGTGTTAGCTTGCGCTGGTTGTCAATCACTTTCAGGTTCTGAATGTAGTGTCGGATGTTGCTGGGACTCCGCAGAGGAAGGGCGAGGTCGGAGTCTGGAGGAGAAGGAGACATCGCTTTTGACTCGGCACACATTTAAAGTGTTTGTAGTAGCAAATCTTCCTTTTCATTTTTTTAGCCAGTAAAATTTAAAAGCACTAATGCGAGAACAAGGGTAAAAGTAAAACAGTAACAAGGTTGTGGAGCTACACCATAAGCTACAGGCACTGTGTTTAAAAAAAGTAAGGCAAAACCAAGCTATAACTGTGTTAATGATATGGTAGATGTTGCTTACATGTAGATATGCGAGTCGTAGGCCCTTCCAGAAACATCCGATCTGCCAGGCCCCTCTGTGGAGACGATGGCACTGCAGTAGAGAAAGAGAAGTTTACCTACTTCATGCATCATTCAGCCAAATCATCCATTGACTTCAACCTGCATGTGCAACTGTTTAACCTTTTGACCTAAACCCATGCCAGTGCTATAACTCTGCTAGTTGACAAGCTCAACTGGATGCCTTACCATAAGGCTGGCTTCTGCATCCTCGTACAATTTTCACTGTCTTGGCAATCATGCGCTGTCAGAGTGGAAGGATGAGGAAACATTTCAAGTTGCATGCAATGCCATGATTTGTGAGGAGAATATAATAGAGCTGTGAAATGTTAGAATAAAAACATTTTTTCTGTCTTACCACTTTCTCAAAATTGACCAATTTGTCTACATAGCTGGGATTTCCCTCATTGATGAATGTCATGTCTGGACATAGGAACAGAAAACATGTCAGCGGTTAGTGAAGTTGTTTACATGACATTCTAATGCTGTGTAGGCGACACTGCTGGTATTTATCACCTTTGAGCAGCAGAGGCATGAAGGGGATGTAAGGAGGACTGAGTTTGGCCACAGCCAGTCTGTAGGCCCTGTGGTTGCGTGAGGGATCCTATAAGGAACAGAGAATAAACAGAGCACCTTTATTATTATGTTAGTGCACAGAATGAATGTACTAAACAGTAAATTTTGGAGTATTTATAAAATCTACTGAATGGGAGCATCTGGTGTAACTTACCATCAACCTCTCATAAGCACAGTAAATTCTTTTTGTCTTGCTTGGTATTCTCTGGAACAGACAATAACACTTTTTGTTATTTAG
The DNA here is from genome assembly GCF_004355925.1 of Anarrhichthys ocellatus. Classification (NCBI taxonomy): domain Eukaryota; kingdom Metazoa; phylum Chordata; class Actinopteri; order Perciformes; family Anarhichadidae; genus Anarrhichthys; species Anarrhichthys ocellatus. Next base: position 7,711,285 of record NW_022280035.1, on the reverse strand, counting down.
TGAATGATGATACTTTGTTGTATCATCATGACGGTTTCATTCAGGGGTTTCTCACCTCCCAGGTCTTGTAAAGCCTGTGTACTGCACTGTTGCTCAAACCGAACATCACAGCGAAGAATGAATTGAGATTCTTCTGCTCCTTTAATCTGTGACAGAGAGGACACATAGCTACAAACCAGCGTTTTTACCAAACTTATTGTAGGCCTATTGTAAATTGGATCGTTCATTTGTAAATAGACACACTGCCGTAGTCAGCATGGATGTTTGAACCAAATTTAGGGGCAATCCATGTTGTGACATTCCTCTCAAAAAACACACACATGTCGACATCATCGTGGCGCTAGAAGAAAAATCAAGGGGCCCACTAAAGTCAGTATGCCTAATCCTCTGAGGACCATGAATATTTGTACAAAATAATACATACATTTCAGTGTGGACCAAAATGGTGGACTGACCTACATTTCCATCAAAACATGGCAACGGTTTTAATGCAACTAACCCTAACTTACACTGCGGCAATCTTTATGAACTTCTTGAGCAGGATGGCTCGTTTCATCAGATCTTCACAGAGGCACAGCTCGGTCACCACCCAGTACTGCACCTCATTGAAGCGACGCACAAACCGCTCCAGGTTAGCTGTGATGGCACCAGGGAATTTATGACGGCCGAATATGTAGTAGACAAGCTCCACCTGCAAAGATAAAAACAATTATTCACATTAGTTTTTATAGGTGACTTAATGAATATGATTTGTTTCAGAAACATGTGAAGCATGCAGGACGTGTTGTACTGGAGTACCAGATGATCTCATGGCAAAGTGCCAACGGGTGTGACTCAGATACATTCATCAAAGAGATTCCCTCTCCTTTGTTGTAATGTGGAAGTTGTTATTCTATACATAAGGAAGTACTTTATATGCTGTCGTGAGATATCTGCTGGAGTTACCTCATGCATGGCAGTGAACAGTTCCCAGTCATAGTTGGTGAGTTCATTGGCGATATCTTTAGAGCCCATCTGTTCGAGGATGTCAGTTGTTCCTCGCTCTGGACCTTGCTGCTCCTTCAGGGGCATCTGGGAGAAAGAGGCCGAGAGGGACAGGAAATGAGAGGATAACAGATCGTGGTGGGTGTGCACCTTTGATGGTAAACTGCTTTGAATTATTAAACCACCATGTCAAACTGAACTGTACGTACCATCCATCACATATTTAAAAAAATAAATAGTATGGCGGGCATCTATTCCTCACCAGTTGCTCCACTTGGCTGCTTGTGCAGACGAACAGTCTCTCGTTGAGTCCCAGAGCCGTGTAGACTGCAGTCGCATCCAGCTTCAACTGAGCTCTTTCTGTGTGCATTTAATGAATCAAATACTCATTTTCAGCATAATGAACTGACAAAAAACAGTAGAAAATCACATTAATATCAGCTCTGAGTGCTTTTTAAAATTTTGCAGAAACTGACAATTTAAATAAAAAACATCTATGCACATTTGAAAAAAAGAGAAAGATGTCATTAATCTAGTCCCACCTCCCGTGGAGTTCATTTTGACCAGGATGTGATCTCCGCCAGGTTTGACTATAGCTGACATCACATCCTTTACAGATGTGTTCACTGGGAGCATCAGAGTGAGATGTTTGTTGTCTGGCCCGTAGATCTGATACAGCACTGCAGCGAGAGAGAGAGACAAAATGTCAAGACATGCTGATTTGGTCATTGATGACGTGAGTAATGATGTGTTATCATGAACAACAGATACAATGTGAGGTAAATCTACATGTATTGCAACATGTTGTCGTGATACATAGATAAAAACAAGTTAAGTTAATGGATCACGTCACTGATTTGATTTGTTTTAGAGTCTTACTCGCCTTTATCTTGAGCTCTGATTGGTTGTAACCTCCCCACTGGCTCCTCGCAGTTTGAAAACCAATCAAATTGCTGATTCTGTCGAGAGCATCAGAGTGACTCAGCAATTCAGTGACATTAAACTGACAAATGACAGCAGCATGACATTTAGTTTTCTCATTAAAATGTATCCCTGGTGTTAACATCCTGCAGCCAGCTGTCATGTGCAAAAAGACTAGACGCTTACCCTGCTCAGTGACTGATATCCATTCTCCAAGCTGTAAAATAAAAGATGAAAAACAGTTTTGGATCTCATGCTCAATATATCTCAATATTTAGGATTCGAGAAATGTCTCATAAATAGATGTTATGAGAGTTATGAGAGAATATAGACAATTTACACTTTTGTTCTCCTCCTTTCCCTGAATTGTTCTTTCAGCATGCTGAACAGACGGAAATCTCCTGCCACCTCCTTCTTCAACACCTGTTTAAGCCCAAACAAAACAAACAGAAACATCATTATAATATACATAATCTATATTCTTAAAATGTGATGCAATTATTAAACAAAAGGATAAATGCAATCCCAACCTCCAGAGAGTCCAAAGCAATAGGGTCTTCTTTCAGCAGAAGGCCATACAGCGCCACCCACTGGCCAATCAGCTTCACTACCTTCTGCTTGGTGGTGAGAATGTAGGAAGCCTTCTCCTGATCTGAACCATCAGAGAGCTCGGCCTGATAGGTGCAACGACGGTTAAGGGGCATATCATGAAAAGCTTTACAGACAAAAAATCTGAAACAATTATGAGAGACTGTATTTAAGCAGAACATATTAAATGTATACTTGATATTTACTTATGGTATCTAAATACTCTGTTTGTTTAATCTGCTGGCATCATAATCATAATCATAATAAGCTGCAGCAGCAGTGGCAGTACACATTATATTCTTGTCATCATCAGCATCACCATCACTGCGTATTAGTTTTGACAATCACAGGATATTGGTGCTGTAGTGCGGTACACAGCTGGCTGGTGGGCATGAAGACTTTGTGAGTGACCAGAAAGTCGCTCACACAGGGATCTGGAGGGAGACAAATATCACAACAACACAAGTTTAAAGGGAGACACCACGGTTGAATAGGGTGAAAAGATTCCATAATGCAAAAATTGTATGATTAAATTTGCACACACATATTATTTTAACAAATATGTGCTAATTTGCACAGGATGAAGCCAGGTTAAAAATGATTGTATAATTTCGTTGACATATTAGAGTCAAAGGATTTTAAAGAGGGAATTTTGGATATCTCTTGGAAATTGGCAATCAGAAAATACTGTCAACAGACCATAATAATAAAAATCTCCCCAGTGGATTACTTAAATTAAGACAGTTTTCTAAAATTAAATCTAATGCCAACTTTCCAACAGAAACAAATATACAAAGTAATACAATGAACACCTAAATGTGTATTTTCTTTCCACTTGTCTGAAAGAAGACAAGTTATGGAAGCTAAATTACCCCAAATCTCCAAACTGACCAGTGCTTGGAAAACAATGTTTTTGCTTTAACTAAGTTGCTGACCACGTCACTCAAGAAAACAGGGAAAAAGGCAAGAAGGTGCTTGCAGGGTCCCACCTATTGAGTCGTTTCCATTGGAGTCCAACCTTACTGTTTCCAGTAAGTGTTCTAGGATTTTCTCAGGTGTTCCTGACATAACTGTGTACCTGCACAAAGCATGACAGAAGGGAGAAAGAGTATTTTTTTAAATGTTAATATTTTCTTGGCATTGCTCTGCATTCTACTTCTTAGTTGTGTTTGTTGTGTAATTAGTGCCTGATAATGTTAATAACCCCCCCCCCCCAAAAAAAAAGAAGAACCAGAAAAACGCATATGATTGCATATGTTTTGTTGTTGAACAGAAAAGGCATTGCCTTCCAGCACATACTTTATCTACATCATAATTAAGTTTGAGGACTTCTTGCCTAATGGCATCAGGTCCAAAAAATGTAGGGCTCCTCAGATCATACATCTTGGTTGTTTGGTGGCGAACTAGAGCATGCGATAGTAGTGGGGTATTAGGATCCAGGATATCTAGGTGATTAGGGATGACAGATGGGGAAGTAGGAACAGGTGTGTCAGTGGGAGGTGCTCAGGTAAAAAGTGTGGTAGGCCTCTTTGTCTTTCACCTCTTGTTTGAAGCACATACTGAAATCTAGGGTTAGAGACACTCAGCGATTTTAAAGTGCCATATAAGTTTGATAGTAAATTTATATTTCTGTAGGAAAGCTGATTTAGTCCCCCCTCCCCACTCAAATATACAGTTGTGGTAATTCCAAGTACCGTAGGTAAGTCATGGCTTTATACTAAAGTCAGTCTGCCAACATGTCTTATTGACTATAATATTGGGTGTTGTTTTAAAATACTAATCTGCTCTGATCGGGACTTGCATTAGAGTGGTGTGTGGTGGTAGTTTGGGTGTGGTCTCCTTAGGTTGGATGAGTGATGTATTTGGTTGCAGTGATTATTCTTTTACCGTCTGTCTTTGGTGCCACCCTGTGCTGCCCTCTCTCACGGTCTGTTCAGGCTTTCCTTTAGTAGGACCAGCAGATAGTAGTTTTAGTAATTCAAATGAAACTGTTTGAAACCGTGCTTAAAATGGTTATTTTGACTGCTGTCTTTCTTTCAGAACTAGATTAAGCTTTAATCATTGTCAAGTTGTGTTGCCATACTACAGGCTACAAGAAGATAGTTCAAGGTGTGCAAGTAGCGGAGGTCAACATCATGCTAATTCACTTTTTTATGTTTGCTAAAACACTTTCAAGACTGATAACAAGTCATTACACATTGCAGGGTTGAAGTCCATTTTTTTTTCCCCCGGGCTTTTCAGATAACAGCCGTTTAATGAGACCTTAACTGCGTTTGACAAAAATATCTGTATGCTTGTTATGATGACAAATGGCAGCAATTGTGTTATTGGCGTGATACAGTATCTGCCCACGCCCAGGTAGACTGTCTTAATGATCGTAAACCTGTAGAGTGTGTGTGTGAGAGTTTCTCACTTGCTGTTTCCTGCCCCTCCCTGCTCAGCCCAGTCGGTTCTCTTCTCCAACACCAGTACAGTTTTCCCATGCTCTTCAAGTCTCACTGTATTAGCTTCCACATCCTGACGAACAAGAGACATGGATGAAAGCACCATCAAATACTCATTTTATATATCTGTGGATCTGAATTTGTGGTGGACACGGAACAACTTTTTGACGTTGTTTAAGCATAGTAATTAGTTACTCGGACACACCTTAAGGATGCGTATGAAGTCCTGTTTATCAACACGGAGGAAATGGCAGTTGTCTTCTCTCAAGATGATGGTGGCAGCACGAGGGGCATCATTCAGCAACGCTAGCTGCCCAAAGTCCTCACCCTCGTGTAGCGTAGTTACCAGGCCCTGCATGCACACAGCACTTTCAACATTACATTACACTAACAGACAATTCCAAGGCAAACCGTCATTTCATGAATGCCAATTCAGATATTTCTTATTATGGCAGTAAGTGTAAATGGATTTACCTTCCCATGTGTGATTACATTTACAGAGCCTTTCCAGATGATGTACCAAGAAGTGCCTTTGTCCCCCTGACTGAACACTGCATCACAAAAAGACAGTCAGTACTAACGTTGGTCCTTTACACACGTTGTTTACGATGGGCTTTATTATCTATGCATGACTAGAAGGCCATAGTGAGAGACGAGAAGAGCAAAAAAGACTCATGATGACCTGATTGTCTCCACTGAAGTAATGAATCAATTGTGACAGGAGGCTGTTTAAATATTATACAGATAACATATCTGAAAGGTATCTTGTACAGAAGTGACTGCTAAGAGGCCATTTGTGCACATGTGAACATAAGTGCACTGTAGTGTGATTCAATACATGATGAAATTGTGTCTGCGTGTGCATGTAGCAAGGCTGTAGCCGGAGCACTCACAGACTGTTCCGGCCTTGGCATGTGATTCAAAGACCAGCACCGCTGCCAGCTCCTTACGCACCTACAAGCACAACAGGCTAAGAGATTAGACTGAACTGTGTGGATTACTCCTAATGGTTCCTTGGTCAAAGCAGTTTAGGACTCAGAAGACCACTGGATGTGTGGCAACTTCTATTATCGTAAATGAACAAACAAGGTAGAAACATTATGGGGCAAACTGTTTCTTTTGCATTTTCTTACAATGGCAAGTGTTTTATGGTTGATTTTGTTTATGCAAGAATTCTAGCCTTAAGGTTGTATGAAATTAAATGACCATCAAAGTAAAGCCTCCAGTGTAATTGGCCCTTTGCTAAGTTATGGCCCTCAAACACAGACTGGCCGATCATAGCGTAGCATCGGCCAGCTCCAACCAGGGTCCGACAGTTATGACAGGGGGTGGCGGGGCTTAGTGAAGGGTCACTTTTTTTTTATGCAGAAAAACTGCATACAGTGGCTTTAATCATACGGACACGGATGTCAAGAGCAGGCAGTAAAAGTGACTCACAGAGGTGGAGAGATGAGCTGCAGCCTTGACATGGAGCAGCTCCTCATAGATGACCTCCAGGTCCTCAGCACTCCTCTGACTGGGGCTAAACACAGACGTCAGGTGTAATCAACCACAGATGCACTTACAAACTTTGTTGAAAGATGCAAGATGGACTGTTGTATATGATCACTATGAAAGGGACTTCATCATTAGTTCACTTTCTAATCATTATCATTATTAGTTGTGTAAAGCCTCAACATGCTGACCATTTGCGTAGAATCATAGTGAGCAGAGCATCGGGACCCAGCTGAGACAACAGCGACAGACTCTCCTGCAGCTCGTCCTCTGAGTCCTTCTCATTTGTTATGTGGTTCAGGCCAAACTCCGAGTCCTGGAAGCGGTAGAACTGGGTGTCCTTGTCATGGAAGTTCAACTCGTGTTTCACTTGATTGAGGCAGATCACAGAGGAGGGAAAACATCAATAATGTAACGAGACCTTTTTGAAAAATGGTGATCACATGAAAATGAGATTTAGAAAAGGAAATAATTAATACATTTTGAACTTCAGGAGAAAAAGTTGTGGTGCAGTGACTTTACAAAAGTCCTGAATGACAAGATACATGAAAATAAGATTCATTTATTCAGAGTGATCCCCTTCATTTGATGATGAAGCCTTTACATCCTGATTGGAGTGGTCTCTTCCAGGAAGACAGTGCCTCGTCCAAAGAGCAAAAGCGTTTGACTGAGTGGGAACACATTGTAAAACATATGCCGTGGCAGGCTCAGTGAACAGATTTCAAGCTACTCAAGCACTTCTGGGGAATTCTTAAGTGCAGCCTGAGACTTGACCGTCTGAAAAATACATACTTCTAAAGGCATGAGCTCGCCCAACACAAATGGTAATTTCTCCTAATTGTGGTTGCCGGTCATTGGTTGGTAGTATTTCTGTCTGTTGTGAAGCACATCCAAGCAAAGATGGATTTATAATTATTCTTGAGACACAATTCTGCAAACTTCAGCTCTTTAGTTACCATGAACAAGGATTCCTTCATCCACCAAGACCTGCCACATTCCAACTGCTTGACTTCTTGATTGCAGGCATTCATTTTGTTTCATCAGCCAATCAACAAGTTCCTTTCCAGAACAACATTGCCTGTGAGAGAAATTTAATATTTGAATCAGCATATATATTTTGCATATATATATATTTTTTTTTAACAGGGAAGAAAATGTGGGTACCTGTATGTTTTGAGGTGATACTTTCTGTCTCTGATCAGACCTGGGTTCCCCTCCATCATGACACTATACACCGCTCTCGCTGCCTTTACCACACGATCTGAAAGAAACTTAACAAACATGACATAAAAAAAGCAGTTAAACTCTTGTCTTTCTGGCATAAATATTTATGTGAGTTGTGTTGCCTTTTATATCATGTGATGAAACAGAGTGCGAAAGAGCGGGGGGGGGGGGGGCCCTGTACATAAAGAAGGATGATAACACAAGCGGTTTTGTTTACTGAAACAGTCGGCCGGAGTGCTGGCAGCAGACAGAAGTTGGCAAAAAAAAAATTACGTTTGCATGTATAAGTGAAAGAGACAAGTGTTTCTGCATTTCCCCTCAGTGTGAAGATCTTGTGATGGGAACCACGTCATCAATGTGGAGATTTATGTGGGCGTTGTAGTGTAATGTGGTGCGTTTGTGGGTTGCAGGGAGGCGAGAATGTATTAAAAATGGCTATGTTAAACTCTCCCACTCACTGAGCTCCCTCCCTGCCTCGACAACTCACTCTCTGGGTGGCACACAGCGACAACAAACTTTCACTTTCTGACCACCGTCAGTCTATTTCCTTTCAACCTCTCAAATCTTTCCGCTCCCCTTACTCACACCCCCTGACACACATACAGACAACTCACTAAACCCCCCCACCCACACAAAAAAACTGCAGACATTGGTGCAAAACCTGTCAGCCACTGATGCAGAAGCAAGGCTTATGTAACAAGAATGGGCTTTGTTTTTGCCTGTAATGCAACTGTCCCATTTCAGGCCTTTTAACGCTTTACACGATACACTCTGCTTCCATTTCAAAAACAAATTGGATCTAACAAACCCCTTAATATTTATTGTCTTTATGAATGACTGGAGTATACATCTTTATTGTGATCCTCCCTATTAAACTTACTCTCTCACATACCCTGCACGAAGTCTTGTGACTCCAAGAGTGACTGAGATGGCTGCTTGTTTGTTCTTTGGATTTTCCTCAAGGCACTGCTATTTATTCAGGGTGGTGGTCTAGATATGCACACAGAACCCCACAATGACCATTTCCTCTATTAGTGTACTCTCTTTTAAGTGGAGTAGCGATGTAAGGAAGCAATTGTCACCTGCACCCTTTGCCTTTTCTAGTGTTCTGCAACTCCTTCAGGATATAAAAATGCCTGCTGACCTTTGACCAGTCTACTGACCCCTTGTATTGATGACGCCAACACAATCTTTGCACTTTGGGGGCTTGTTAGATCGTCGTTCATGCAGGATTGCTTATTATAATGTACAACTATAACAGACTACTGTGGGTAACACTGTACAGCACAAACTGCAACCTATCAACTCCACATTGGGCTGTTCCCAGACCTGACATCAACAGAGTAGCCCAAATGTGCCCCCAAAGTGTCTGCTGTGCCCCTCTGGAGTTGTGTTGTCTAGAGGTCACCACTTTTCCCAGGGGCCCATTTTCCCCTGGGACTCACATTCTCAGGCATGTCAGCTCCAAAAGTCATTTTCTTGATGAGGCCATTTTCCATGACCTAATCCAGTCCCTATAAAAACAATATCAAAAGCCATATTTCACTAAGGGGAGCCTAGATCCCACTGCTAGATCTGACCATCATGAAAACAGGCAGAAACATTTTCTATTACTGTGATTCATTCCAGTTATGGCTGTCTGCGTTGAACAGTGTGTTGTTTATTGGCTGAATGTAGGCCAGCTAATCATGTTATCTAGGAACCATAGCCAGTAGGTCACTGTTCCAAGTGAGTCGAATTACAGAGCAAACACCTTTCCCAGGTACAATACACACTGTGTGTGTAGCAGTGTGCAGTGACCAACACTGACGTATGGGCCATTTGTAAGGTTTGGACAGGCAATTACTACCCATTTTATGACTCGGGTTGATTGTGCTGTTGAGGCCATTTTACAGTCAGGAGCCTGCATTTAAAAAGTAACTTCTGTTTTACTTGGACTTTAAGGCAGAGTGTCTTTAGCATCTGTACAGCGAGTATTTCCCAGTGAAACGGAATATTTTAGTTATAATAGGGAGTTAAATGAAATCCTTTGCATTTGATTGGATCGTTAAAGGTGGGCATGCTTAGAGTTTTCACCGTACAGAGCTAGACTGTGCTCCACAAACACCTCACTTGTTACTAGAAGTTGCAGATTGATTGATAGTTGGATGTCATGACATTATTGGTTGAAATTGGTTGGCACTAGATTGCAATGTGTCATATTTTGTTACATAGGTAAAATAGATGATTGGATTTTGATATAAAAATACGCAGAAATAGATTTTTTATTTTTTTTTGCATATAAAAATAGGTGCACAATATCACCGGGTATGTGACCTAAAAGGGTTCAAAATTTTGTGAACGCAATCATTTGGATGCAAGAAAGTAGTAGTATCCCAGCACAATCACATGATCTATTCTGTGTATTTTCTTTAATTTCATTCTGGTCCTGGCTGAAAGTGTTAGTCGTAGTCTTTTGAAGTCTGTAGTACGTGATTTGGTTTCATGCATGCATCTTGTGGGGTGGAATGATGAGTACAGTTCTCCACTGTCTCTCCTCTGTAGGCGAGACATTTCTCTGTTTCTTACTCTCAGTGACCTTGGTGGGCTGTGTTGTGTGAGAAGCAGCTACAGATGAACACTGTGTGATTTGACAAAGAGCTTTGTCGACTGTACCTGACTTTTCCTTTCTCTCTGAGTGAGAAAAATACAAAACTACACTTCAAGAGGCAACGTTTCTATCCTGCAATACATGTATATATGGGTTCTTCCTGACCTTTAATTTAGGTCGTTCAGCATCAGATCTTTCAAGTTGTAGCTGTAGCTTATGTGAACTTACACCTCTGACCTACACTAGATGAGTATGGGAAAGTTGCCTGAAGAAGTCAAACACATTATATAACTTTGCGAAATCCAAGCTACAAAGTCCTGCACCTTCAGAACAGTACCACCTCAGTCAAAGGCAAGTAAAAGCAATGTGAAAAGTTTTTGCTGAGAAAAATTCAACTGGAACTTTTGTTACACATGTGAAAAATGTGTGTCTGCCATTAAGCTAATCATCACATTTGGTGGATTCCACCTCAGTGAGTTCAAACACAGGTTATTAAAAACAATCCGTCTTGTATGTTGAGTTATCAGAATGTATGATTCTCATTAGTGACTTAGAATCTGGAGCCAACATTTGCTAAGCAACCGAACAAAGTTACAAAAGGTTAGCAACACCTGCCTCCTGCAGACACGATGACTCTATTTTCTCTATTGTCTCTCTCTAGCACAAAACAAAATGCACAGGGATTGATTCTTTTGGGGTTGGAAGTCTCTCTCTCTCTCTCTCTCTCTCTCTCTCTCTCTCTTCCCCCTCTCTCTCTCTCTCTCCCCTCCCCCTTCATCTGTCTGGTGGAACCCAAACAGGATTCACTTCATTTCAAACCCTGTATGAGTGTTTTTACAAGTTCTCTCCTTGGCATATTGTTGAAGAACCCGAGATAAGGCAGTGTGAGGGGCCTGGGCTGGGTAGGGCTCAGTTAGCTGTGGGCCCTGGAGTGCCCTTTAGACTCCTTGTGGAATGTGTTTTTTAAGACTCGCTTGAGTAGTAATGCAGGATATTATAACAAAAGAACGGGTTCAGCAGTTTGAGAGGATGCAAGCACTGCAACTCTGGATGATAGCCGAGGTCAGTAGAGCCACGAGGAGAGAGGGACTTCCAGGCTGGTGATTAGAGTCACATTTAAGGGCTGTACCAGCCAGTGTCAAATATGGTGATCAGCTAATTTTCAGAGTGGCAAATGGAGAGCCTGATGTGTGCTTACAAACCTCATCATGAAATTGTTATGGATTGAATAAAAACTTGCAATGGACATCACATGACAATAAAATGCGAGATAATAATTAATCCTGATGACCAAAGCTCAAGGACAATCCACTTTGCAAAAGTCATATTCAATAAAATGGTCTATTTTCAGCTATGTTGCAGGAGGCAATACATGCTTGTTTAAGTGCTGAAATTTAAAATCACGCTTCATGCATACCTTCACATCTTCAGCATGAGTTTAAAAACATCAGTGAGAACATTGATTTATTTCTGCTGTGGGGAGGTAGTGTACCAAAGCTCTCCATCTCTGGCATACACACCTGCTTCATAGTGTCCTTTGAATTCATGGCCTCCGGCAGCGGAGTCTAAGAGAAACAGGAAGAGAGAGACGTTATCACCTCTTAGCTATTTCTTCATATCCAAAGCCTCTGAAATAAAGCAGATAACTTGCTTTGGAACGGCATTCCACAGGAACTAGCTGGACTGGCCGTTGATGATAATCTTGTTGTGGTTTCACCAAATAAACAGATTAACCAAGCTGGACTGGCCAGATAGAAAGAATAATTATTTTCTTTTCATTGGGATGAAGGTCAACACAAATACATTATCACAAACCTGCGCTTTGTTACCATCGTCTCCAACGTGGTGTGGGTGGGTGTCAAGTGTGTGCGATGAAGTGGGAGGTAAGAGTACATAGACATCAGCAAAGGAAAGTACAAAGCCTGTTGCCACGCGTTTTGTTAAGTGAAAAGGTTGCTTTTAATATGGACTGTCCTTTTTTTTTTTTTTTTTTCTAAAAGGCTTTTGAATATCCCAACCATTAGAGATAATGCGCGGCAGTGGCTGAAACATATAAACAAATGTAATCATTTCTTATTTTTGGAGACCTTACTCTGCACAAAAGCCAGGTCAGCCCTAATTTTAGCGACAGAAATATATAGTGCAGGCAGTGGGGTTGCACTACAGGGCCTGAGGGTTTGGAAGTCCATAGAGGGAACAAGCCCTTGCGAGTGATTCAGATTGCCAACTTGGAGATACACCTGCGTTCAAAATAGAACTCACCATAATGTAAAAAGGGTGCCATTTGCTATGTATGCCTTCAAAAAGCAAACCCATCTCGGTAGCAACTAAATGTAAGCTTATCCTATATAAACTATAAAAGACCAAAACAGACCACTACGGGTGGATAGCCCAGATAACCCCTTGACTGCAATGTCAAGTGCCCCCAGTGTGGGAAAACCACTGTGCATGCCCAAAGTCGTTGGCAACTAAAGCAGATGTCAGAAATTTGGTCCCAGGTGTAGCTGATTGCCTGTTGCCCCGCTGCAATTTGATTGGCTGTTTGCCAAGTCCTGCTGTCGTCATCTGCTAGTAGTCTGCAGAAGTAACATGAACAATTTGGATTATCTTCTAGAGCACAATTTAAAAAGTCTGCTTATTAAAGATAAAGTTATGATTTAACACCTCGGTGACCACTAGCCACGGGATATTGTTATAAACCGAACCGCTGTTAAAAATAATCGCATATAACGTGGAGTGGTTCTCCAGGAAAAAATGGCTAATTTAACTGCTAACGTGAACTGTTGGCTTGTCAGACAAAACGCCTTTTTCAAGATCTAACGCATCTTTCTGAGAGGATTAACAAAAATGAAAGCGGCAGGACAACGTGGTAAACTTGGACTAACGTCAGTTACCCAAATTGACAGCGCATACAAACCTGACACATTTTACATTTTGCAAGCTGAACATACAATGCAATCAATACAGCACATAGAAAGAAATTCACGTATTACAGAGGTACCCATCCTATTAACTAAATATTTGTCCTTGCAACATGATGCAACCCAATGATGAGACAAAAGTGAAATGTAGTGCCTATAAAATCAGTTTCCCTTAATTTTGTGAGGGTCCACACATGACACTAAATACCCACGAGCTACCAGATCTGGATAAGAATATTCAATCTTAATGGTTTGTAAAAGTTCTTCATAAGTCTCTGACTTAAATTCATTGAAAGCAATTGCCTTTGGAATACAGGTAGAAGTTGGCTAGAAAAGGATCATAAAAAAAATTAAAAAAGCAAGCCACAAAGAGGAAATAACTTTACAACTTAGGCCGAAGTAACATCGCACACATGGCAACAACTACTGCAAAACTAGAAAATCACACAATTTAAAAATTTGCCAGGTATAATCGCTTGACATAGCAGTCAATTAAAGTATATTTGACTGAATGTGACTCCATAAACCATAGCATATTTGTAACAGTTATGACCCAACAATAAGGACACGTGCCCCCTCCTGACTAGACAAAAACGTGTGAAAAACTGTGTTCTTCCAGGTCCGCAGACAGGCATACGCCATTAACAGCTTTTATGAATGTGAGGTATTTTGTTCTTCTTTGCCTCCATGTCTTAGCCCTGGTATGAAAGAGTAATGAGGACAGGGAGACGATGCCCTGGCATCTCTTAATGATGACAGCAAATAGAACTCAGTTATGCCTCTGAAGGAATTTTTCTGCATTAGCTCGGATAAAAAATTGGCAAATGCATCAGTGCAAGTTAAATAGTGCTTATTATTGATATCATGCCTAAATGAACAGAGGAACTAGTCACCATTTTGGGAAAAATATTACTCCCTGCAGCTTTAATTAATATCAAGCCTAATATGTAACATGCAATTGTAAAATAATGTTGTTATTGAGGTAGATGCCACTACTTTTGTGCCAGTATAGTACAAACATTGTTCCCAGAGAATAGATCATGTGTATAATATCAAGTCAGTGCATTCAATTATTTTGTAATTAGGGTGTTTGTCAGTTTGCTGTCAACTTAAACGTTGCACTTTTGTGTGAATCTTGTTATTGGCCTGGCGAGGACATCTTTGTGGAAGTACTTATGTGTAAGATAACCTGAGTAAACACAAACTCACTTGGTGCAAGTTGAACATGTGAGAATATGTGTAGCTTTTTACTTTGAGGGATTATTAAAATCAGGTTGTCAAACTGGCATGCCAGATCCATGTGTCAGTTATTTATAATATAATTGTAAAGTCTAATTGTAGTTTAACCTTTTGAGATGCTTTATAAAAAATGTTACATTGATATTTGGCTGGTCAGCAGGAAGTTCAGAGTGCAGTCTTTTGAGATTTACAATCGCCTTTGACGTATTGTTGGTTAAAAGTCAAGTAAATTTAGAGCCTCACTGTTCTGTGTCTTCCTGTGACCTGGAGACAACCTCCCCTTTGTGCATTCTTACTCTGTAAATGTAGAGGGGATGTTGAGGTGAAGGTGAACAATAAACAATACTCTATTTATAACCTGAGTTTAATAAAAGAAAAGAAAATAAAGACTTTGTGCTGCTTTGTTGCCTTGCTGAATTCCACCACCCAATCTGCTAAAACAATAGAGAGATCTGCTTCAGTTAACTAAGCATTCTTGAAATATCTGCCAGCTGCTATTTTGGGGACCCTGGTGAGAGGAAGTGAGGTTGAATAAACCCCATTTTCACAAACGACTTTCCCCTGCTCTCTAACAATCTCTTTCTCCACATCTCATGCAACTCTCACTTTGAGTTTCAGCACAACATGTATGGATGCAATATACGCCAATTTGTACCACAAATGATGAGCTTTTTAGAATCTGCTTCTCCAGCAGTGACTACTTCCAGACATTTACAGAGTAATCAACAGACATGATGAGGAAGATGATCAAAATAGTGGTGGACTATTATCACCACTCTCTAATCTCCTGGGCATCTTTCTGTGCCACTTTTCAGTAAACTAATGCTCGTCTGTCATCCATGAACTACTCCGCAGTTATTTCTCTAAAGTAAACATGAAAGCAGCATACCCAGCTGATGCCTCGTATGGTCGGTGTGTCCACTGAGGAGCGGTCCGGGAATACTTGGTAATTGTGACTCCGAAACAGATGCATCTTGTCTCAGATCCAAACAACCGACAAATAACTTCCCCAGTCAGAAGATCTGCACACGGACTTGGCACCAGACATTATTCACAGCAAAGTAGATCGACCCGTCTTCCGCTCATTACTGTACACCGACAACACAACGCAGCGACAGTGTCGGCTCAGGACTCCGCATTTCGTCCTACACAAATCCGGGCAGGATTCTGGACGTCGTCCCTGCATCCAAAAAACCCAGACCCGGCTACTTCAATAGACGTGTCTGCCTCAGTGGGGACGGAGTGTGAAGTCTTCTTCAGCCATCCCACGCAGCACAGGCGCACTGCTGAGTTGCGTGTGTGCGCGCTCTTTGGCTTTGGCAAGGAACTAATACGGAGTCATCAGAGAGACGGCCTCCTCTGGTATTTCTTACCGCTTAATTAATAGCGTTTGATTTATTTAACTTGACATCGATGCACTCCGTGTCCATGTGGGCTGGTGCGCACTGTACAATTTGTCCGGTATTTTAAAACGTGCCAGGAATTGTAAGGTCTGTTTCACCAGGCTCATACTGCAGTATACATAATTCATATTTCAGGTGCATTGTTAAAAGGTGACAACCTGTACGGTAAGTTTATTTATACTGCTCGTTTCAGCAACAAGGCAATTCAAAGTGCTTTGTATAGAACATGAAAAGCATTGAGACAAACACATTATAAAAGGACATTCAAATACAATTTAAAAGAAGTCACCAAAAAGCTAAAATAGAATAAGACTGGTATAAAGTACAAGAATAAAAGTGCAGGGTCAAAAAAATATTTCATAAAAAGCAGCAGCAAACAGAACAGGCTTCTGCTTTGATTTAAAAGAAGTGAGAGTTGCAGCTGACCTGCAGTTTTCCTGGAGTTTGTCCCAGATATGTGGTGCATAAAAAGTGAACGCTGCTCTCCATGTTTTGACTCTGGGGACAGTGAGCAGACCTGCCCCAGATGACCTGAGAGGTCTGGATGGTTCATAATGTAGCAGACGATCATAACTAAATCATTCAGTGCCTTTATATAAACCAACAGCAGTATCTTTAAATCAATTCTCTGACTGACAGGAAGCCAGGGTAGAGACCTCAGAACTGGAGTAACGATAAAGTGATGAACAAACTCTCTATAAAGACACTAATAGCTAAAAAAAAAAGAAGCTAATTTTCATTTTCTTTAAAATGCCTCATCACTATGTAACACAGCACTATACGTAGTACATCCCTGTGACGTAATGAAACCACCCATTCAGCAGTTCACCTGCACTGTAAATTCACAAGACCGGGTCAAGGTTATTAAAGGAGTCATAATGTTCAGGCACTATGTTGTAGTTTGATCAGTGCAGTAGTTCAGAGCTGCACACTTGAGCTGCAGAACTCTGCACACACACTTATCTGGCTGTCCAGCTGTCTGGCTGAAGCGGGTCTGTAAGCACATGGACTTGCAGATAAACTGTTTCAAGGGCAGAAACCCGTTTAGTTTGTGGAGCAGCACTTGATGTCTCTCATTCAGTTCTAGTTGTCAGTTTGATGACAGGTGTCTGCCCTTTGCACAGGTGTTAAACTGTTACATACCCATTACTGTTTTTATAGATTCATAAAACTCATAATGCATATTGTCGCAACAGGTGTATCGTTCAGCTGTGAATGCATCTTGCCATGTTGCTGTATCATCACCTCTCTCTGTGTTTATGGCTCAGACCTGACACATGTGGTTCCATCATATTTTATTGACTTTATTTGTGTTGTGGTATGTAAGCAGATGACTTACTTCCACCGGTGTACATCGTCTTGGTGTGGAACAGATGGATTCGACCAAGTTCTCCATAGAGGAGATGGCTTGTACAGTATCTCTGTAGGAAATCAACAAGAAGCAGGGTGGTAATTATTTTCTTTAAGAAACGAGAAAGAAACATGGGAATGTATCTGTCGTGCCTATTTGTCGATAATTGGTCAAAGCAAAGCAAATGTCTGTACATTTGCAGACTGTCAAACAAGGACAAGGGGACCCTCTATTTTGTGATGACCCGTGCACCTCCATTTGTAACCGTGTCCTGCAGCCTGGCAATGTTATGTAAGACTTGTTTAAATCCCTGCTATTGTTCCAGTGCAGGGCCGCCCTTCCTGTACTGACCTCAATGAGTCAGTCTGCCATGGCTTTCCACAAGACACACACACACACACAGAGGAGAACACTAATTCTGTCCTGCTTCCCGTGCTTTGGTTTGGGTTGTTCCTCCAGCTGGAAAGGAGGGCAATTTTAGGAACTCTCTTCTTTGCGCAATATTATTTAAAGTCCAGCACCTGTTGCTCCTGCAGTCAGTTCTGTTTGGCATTACTGTTCCTTTCTTGGAGTTCTACATGATTAACACGTGTGTTGAGTGAATGCCAGAAGCCTTGAGAGATCAATTCACTTTGAATCACAAACCCCCTTTATATCAGTTTCATAACAGAAGCTCCATCGATTGCCTGCTCTATGCTTTGAAGCTACTGCGAGACACATTTACTACAATCCCTCAGAAAGAAAACAGTAACTTCTTACCAAGTTTAGACCCCCGTGACCTCTGTGATGGATCATGGGGATGCTCCAGTCACTGCTGTCCCAAAAGCCAGTGTTGAAAATAAGCGAGCCATTAAACCAAATAGAACATACTGTTTCAAGTGCGGCTGATATGTTTCCTGTGTTCCGGCTAAACTTGTATGACAGTTCAAAATGAAGGAATCCAGTTTTCCTTCTTATGACCTCCTGAGAGAATGTTAACACGATGGTTTAGGTGATAAGGACGAGCACATTGCTGTGTGATAGTATCTGACAAAGTGACTGCGTTGTGTTTACAGCTAGACGTCACTGAGACAAATGTGACTGGGATTCATGGTAGTTTTGAACCAAAAATAAAAGGCTTCAGCCTCACTACGGGAGCAAACTGCCTCTTTTATAGAGGGCTAATCTATGCTGGATGGGAATATTGGTAATCAAAAAGCTCCATCTCACAGGAGAGATTAAATGTAAACTACTGACACCTTAAACTCTTCTGCCACTCTGGTCCCAAGTCACTTTGCATTGCTCAAAGCTTCACCTCACATGCATTTGAAAAACAAATGCTGCCCTCTATTGAGAACACAGATGCTCTGCAATCTACATCACTCCACTAAGTGGAGAGGAAGTTCATGTAAACCTCAGGTCAATTTACACACATAAAATTATTAGATTAGACTAAAGTCAATCGACTTTGTTTATAGGAACCACCAAATGAAATTCTATTTTAAAAAACTACATACGTGTATGTTTTAATGATGGATGTTTATGCCCTTATATTTTATTACACAAGTACACCAATAATATTTTGTGTGTTGTCAGTGGTTCTGTCTCTCTCTTTTTTTTGTATTTATTTATGTGTTTCTATTTAGATCCTCTGGGAATGGGAGTGGGATTTCCTGCAACATCTACGCCCAAGGAATGTTCACTTTGCCAACTGTCTTTGTTGTGCTTGTCTGGTGGTACACACACACACACACACACACACACACACTCACAAGCCTTTTCCTTCCTCTCCCTTGTCCAATTATTAGCAGTGACAGGGAGTGAAATATTTTATTTGTTTGACCCCAAGGTCAAATAAGGACTGAGGCAGAAAGTGAAGCAGACATGAGCGAAAACATTAAAACAGACAAAAACACTTAGTCAGCATCGTTCTAAAAGATCTACCTCATGCTGCGCAGTCACATGTTGATGCGTACCAAATTAATTCAGTCATAGACGCTAACAAGCAACAAATAACATATTATTCAGAGCATGAATGACTTGCTTTGTCTGGAAATTTGAAGCAATTAGTAGTAAAATTATCTCTATATATCAAATTTGCTCATAAAATCTTGTCAGACATTTAGTAATACTTTGTCAGACACGCTTACATTTGCATGGCGTACCATCTAATGTCCATTCTCCATCTGATGAAATAAAATGTCATAAACTAACCCATATGTCAGTCCGTTACATCGTTTGGATAAGTGTTCAGATACTCACCACTGGCACGCTCTTATAAGGTTCTTCAGCTTCCACACTTTTTGTGTTTTCTGCTTTCTCTTGCAGCCTTTGCTCTTTTCAAATGTCTGAGGATGATTTTTCTGTCATTGCTGTTTATATGAGTTGCGGGGATTGTTGCTGGACTTAGCTTCCTGTATCTTTCTGATTGGCCATGAAGAGAGTGCCCCAGGGCTTGGGCTGAATACAGTCTGTGTGTGTGAATGTGAAGACATAATCAGTATATAAGCAACCTGACAGTCTTTGGCCTAATTTGCATTCATTTTCACAGCTATATTTAAATTATATCAAGAACACTGCATATTTTAGATGTATTTACTGTTTTTGTTTTTCAAACTGTGTATCTTGTTTAATATTTAGTGGTTAAATGTAACAGGACATTTACTGAAGTTCTGTTTGACGTACTTGTATGTTGCTTAAATATTTTCATTTTATGCTACACTATACTTCGACTGCATTACGACTCAAATGCAAATACTGTACCTTTTACTACATTTATCTGACAGCTTTGGTCACTAGTTACTATGCAGACCAAGATTGTTTAATGTATAAACATATGAACTTTATATAACACGATAATAAATTCATCATGGGTTTTGTACGTAAAATATATTTAACTACCCAACAGTATATAAAATAGTTCAAATCAGCTCCACCTCGACCAACTTCCACAGAAAAATATGAATTATACATAAGTGCACCAGTAATAATAATACAATAGAAACACGCTCACAGGGGTCATTTTTCAGCATTTTAAATATACTTTTACTTTTGACACTTAAGTACAATTTCTAATACAGGACTTCAGCATGAAGGAGTGTTTTCAGAGTCTGGTGTTGCTACTTTTAGAGGATCAGACTACATCTTCCACCCCTCTTTGTGAACTATTGTCTTTCTAGCTGACATTAAGGATCAACACAGTGCTTTTATTTATTTTCCTGACTGTATAAACGTATGCAACATGTTTGTGTATAGATTTGTAATGCATCAAACAAAAATTGCCTTCTCAGTGAGCTGCCAGTTGCCCACTGTACATCTCAAAATACCATGTCACCAAATGATCATAACAATTTGGCATCAGAGGTCTAAAAATGCAGTTCTTCTTTGCTCCACTAGGGGCGGTGTGTTAGAGCTGGGTGTTTCCTCAGTGCAAAGATATTTTAATGTTGAAGTGATAGATGACTTCTCGGCAAATTGTTGAAAAGGCACCGAAACAAACTCGTTTTTTCCGCATAGAAACAACAACTATTCTGTATTTCAAGTGTTGTTTAACAATGAAGTATACGTACAGACCAGTTAAACCGATGAAATTGAGTCTTTATCGATATAATTGCGGCGTCAGCTGAAGACGAGGATCCACGGTGAGCGTGTTTTCTCAGTCACAGCTTTGCATCTTTGCTATGTACCTCACATAAACACTTTTGTTGCTACTTTTCTTCCCTGCCTCTTAGCTTGAAAGCTTGTCTCATCGGGAGTTTGTGTCGTGCTAGCCACACGAACCGACTATTATTTAGCTTTTTCTAAAGCTAGCTAGCTAACACTGATAGGCGTCGTTCTCGCTGGTCGCTCAGCCCAGGGGAATCTGATGTTGTCGTTAGTATCAATGCTATTACATAATGTGGCCGTAAGCTGTTGATGTAGCTTAAAACCAGTCTATTTAGATAAAATACGCCTTTAACTCGCACACCTGTTACAAAGATTTGGGTGGCAGTTGTTGGATTTTTACAATGGGAGTCAGCAGAATTTACATTAGCATCGGATATTCTATCTTTGGTACCCTGGTTGGACTTTCGGCTTTCTTGGTCTGGAATATAGCATACAAACAGCCATGGACGGCGGCCATGGGAGGCCTGTCAGGTATGTTTACACACCTAACTTTTAGCCTTAATTGTAAAGGTAAATGTCTCCGTGATCGTGTTATTCACATACCATTGGAGCATTTAACTCAGGCTGCCTAATCCTTTTTGCAAGGCCTGCACGGTCACACATCACCATAATCATAATGTAAGAAAGTGTTGGTTGTATTTACTCTGGTCCCTGACACGGTAACACATTATTTGCTGTCAGTATTTGTTTAAATTGTTTTTGTGTGTGTTAGCTAGCTCATATGTCACACTTGTGCATATGACCAGATTTGTAGCTCATCCTCTGCATCAATACTCTGACCGATATTGACTTTTTGAGGCTATTGACAATTTCAATTTTTTTTTCCACGTGATGGGGATTTGTCAATATTTTCTAAAAGTGTGTGTGTTTCAACTTGTCTTTCAACAGGAGTGTTGGCGCTCTGGTCTCTTGTCACACACATCATGTACCTGCAGGACTTCTGGCGCACTTGGCTCAAAGGCCTCAAGTTCTTCATCGCTGTTGGTGTGCTCTTCTCATCCTTGGCAGTGGCCGCCTTCATCACCTTCCTAACGCTTGCCATCATACACATGCAATGTAATGCTCTCTCTACTGTTCCTAGTTTATAATGAGTAACTTGTATGTGATAAGTATTATAGGATTGATTTCCTTATGCAAGTATTCATCACATGGCTTTTTCTGTCCCACAGCTCCTACTGACCCAAGGAGCCTTTATCTCTCCTGTGTGTGGAGCTTCCTGACTCTCAAATGGTCCTTCCTCTTGGCCTTATACTCCTACAGATATCGCCAGGAGTTTGCAGACATCAGCATCCTCAGCGACTTCTAGTCGGTACTGATTTTATGGACCGCGATGGACTTTGAGAGGTTATAGGCAGCCAGCAGGAGCTGGTCAAAGAGCTTTTGTAACAAAGAGGAGGAAGCGCATACATGGCTAGATTTAAGAAGTCACCTGACTTTTACCATAAGGAGTTGCACTTGTTTTACTTGCTTAACAAGCTCTGTATTTGTATCTTCATCTGTTGTCCTACTTTTAATGATCCAAATATTATATTCCTGTTAATAGTCTGACCTTCTGAAGACTGGAGCTGCTTTTGAGTTCATTGCTTGCGGCTCTGTATGGAGAGACATGCTGTGTTTTTAAGATTTTATCTTTGTGTTGTTGAATCTTAAAACCGCTAATACATATAAGGAAATCCCCATCGTGACAGGCTTTTAATCTAATGAATAACTGTGAAAATACTCCTAAAGCTAAAATCCTCAGAACCAAAACTAAAACCTCCTACCTGAAGCCACTCTGCTAATTGCTAGGTTGACCGTGTTTGCTGGAGTGCTTGAATGTTTGTACTCAAATGAGCTTTTTCATAGTTGTCTTTGAACAACAGAATACTCCCATCACTACACAGTCACTGTCTTGGTGTCTGCAAAGGCAGTCTCTTAGCTCCCTTTATCGTCAATGTCCCAATTTGTGAAACCTTTTTTCATTCAATCACTGATATGAATAGTTACTATTATTTAAAGCGTTTTAATGAGGGTAGTTGATGTACTTTATTTCTCACTTCTTATTCCACATTTACTTTTAGGAGAACTAAAGAAAAGGCTTTCCTGTGGAATTAGTTGTTTTCATCTTTTGTTCCACCATGGGGAGACTTGCTTTTCTTTTTTTATCAAGAGTCCACTGGAGAATGATGACATTCCTCTTAAGAGAAAACCCAAATTAGTTTGATAAATATTGCACTTTAGTCTTTGATATCGATGCCATTGTTTTGCACACAGATCCTGATGCAATGGAAGTAATTATGTTTTACACAGTCATCTCTGTCTCACCATTTTAAATGTTTAAATACATAATTAGTGTGTAATAATTTTACAGTTGGCATGTTTTGTACAACTAGGCTTTGTAAGTGTGTTGCTCATGTCTACCATAAAACCATATTAAATGTATTTTTGTTGATGAATGTGAGGATGCTACATGTAAATAGAATCTCAACCCATTAAAGGTGCATTTATTGTTAATTACATTATGTTGTCTCCTTGCTTTATACCACACAGATACAGCAGCACCTAACAAATCCACAATTTAAGGTGTTGCATTTCCTGAAGTTTTTCATTCTCTAAGCTCCACCCAGGAGGTATGCAGGGTCTTAAGCGTAGCTTGATAAGGTATCAAACAACTGGGCAATACACAGATCTGAACCAAATGCCTGCAGACGTAGTGCTTCAACAATAAGGTACAGTGCTGTCTTCTTTTCAGACCTCTAACTTAATACAGAGCGATCAGCTCATGTGCTACTGTCATTTTGATTCCTTTATCAGTGACCTCATAAGAGGCTGCACATCTTTAAAAGAGGACCTCAGAGATTCAGCAGAACAACCTTTTACCAAATATATTTGATGATTGAGTAATTGAAGCTCATGTGCAATGGATGCTCAACAGGTGTCTTTTTTTTTGTTAAATGGTGAGGAATCTCATTGCAATTCTTGTCTTTAGTCAGTTATTTCTACTTGAGCTTTAACCCTCATCTCTAAACTTTTCTTTACAACGTAACAAGCACGTTTGAACAGAAAGCATAATTCATTTAAGGCAAAGTTATAGTTTTTGACCAAAATGGTAAAATGCTTGAATGTTAAGTGCAGATATCATTTTTTATTTGTAGTTTTTCTCAAGCTATGGAATGCAGTAGAGTTATCCATTATTTTTTTCTACAGCAGGCAGACTGCAAGACTCATAGAGCGATCTTGTGCGTGTGCTATTATTGACCTAGTGTTGAGCTAATATTTTAGCAGTCCACCTACCTGTGGCCTAGTCCTTCACCCTTCAAGGTTAGATTAAGGCCTTGGACTTGAAATGTGCTTCCCAAATGTAAAACCGCAGAAGTGCAATCCTAAAGATGCCCTTGTGTCCACAACTGTATAAATATAAACCTCATACTTTGTTTTTGTTTACGTGTGAAAATTCAACTGTGTAAAGCATGTGCTGTTAAAGACAATATTGATGATGTTGCTACTTTGATTGATTAATGACTAATTTTAGTGAAGTATAATTCCTAATGTAATTCCTTAAATTGCACCTTGAGAACATGGTATAAGACAGAGTTTTCCAAGGTCTTAATACATTTCGATATGCTATAGCCATGCAACGGGACCGCCCACGTTACGTGATTGACCGGCCGGCATATAACCTCCCAGACTTTGACGGAGAGTTTGACAAGAAGAGTCGACAATTCCCTGTTGGAGAGAAAGTGAGGAAACTCTTCAGGTACAGAACTGCAATCTCTCCGCACACACAGTCAACATGAACTGCAGGTCTTCCCGTCACACAAACTCTACCTCTGACAAGCTTTGTGTTTGTGATCAAACAGTGGAGAGCCGTGTAGCTATGATTCAATATAAAGTTTAGACATGTGTTGTGGACTTTCTCAAAGTAACTATCTGAAAACGTGAGCTCTTCAAAGAGTTTCCCTTGTTTGTTTCTGTCAGATGCTCTGTGCTGAGACTGAAGGGCTTGTTGTTCAGACATCTGCCTGTACTGAGCTGGCTTCCCAAGTACAAAGTGAAAGAAAACCTGCTGTGTGATGTCATCAGCGGGGTCAGCGCTGGCACCATTCAGGTTCCCCAAGGTCAGTCGATGCTCTCCTCACTCTGATGCCTCTGTACTCTATAATACCCACCGACTGAAGCTAGTTCCAGCATCGTTGGCTCCGGTATATAACATATCATTTGTATTTTTTTATATGTTGTCATGATTTATGTGTTATAAAACAGTTTCTGTTCTTTCCAGGCATGGCATTTGCCCTCCTGGCCAACCTCCCTCCTGTCAACGGTCTCTATTCCTCTTTCTTTCCCCTCATCCCGTATTTCTTCATGGGCACTGCTCACCAGATGGTCCCAGGTAAACCAGAGTGATTTATCTCCAGTGATTTCCTATAAGGACAGTGATAAGTTACCAAGGGCTGCACCACACTGTGCAGATCAGCTGTGCTCAGCCTGACTTTCCAGTTTGCAGTACAGCAAAGAAAATAGATGTGACGCACTACTTTCCATAGGTACGTTTGCTGTCCTCAGCATTATGGTGGGGATCGTGTGTCTAAGGCTGGCCCCAGAGTCGGACTTCAATCATTTCAATGCCACTCTTAATGCTACAATAGTGGACACAGACCTGATGAATGAGGTTCGCCTGGGAATATCTGGAACCCTGGCCTGTCTCACTGCAGTCATACAGGTACTCGGCACTAAAATCGGTCTTTCAACGTGAAGCTTGAAAGACATGTGAAGTACAGTTTAATCTAAAAGTTACACATTGGAAACTACTTGTGTCTGTGCAGATTGGCCTTGGCTTCATGCAGTTTGGATTTGTAGCCATCTATCTGTCCGAATCCTTCGTCAGAGGCTTCATGACTGCTGCTGGTCTGCAGATCCTCATCTCAGTCCTCAAGTACATCTTTGGCATCCAAGTGCCAGCTTATAGTGGTCCGCTGGCTGTTATATATGTCAGTGAGCCCCCATATTTTGGCCAAAGAACATCAGAAGACTTTAGTAGTTTGATTGTAATTAAAATATGTCATTTTATTCATTTCTCATAGTCTCTCGTAGATATTGTACGTGGCCTTCGAGATACCAACATCGCATCGCTAGTATTTGCTCTGGTCAGCAGCATAGTTCTTATTGTGGTGAAGGAGCTGAGTGCACGCTACCGCCACAAGCTGCCCTTCCCTATCCCTATGGAGATCATAATTGTAAGTTTATAGTTTGTCATTTCTCTGAGGACACAAAAGTGCACTTCTTTATTTTTTGTTTAATTTCATGAAGCTGCTATTTCTAGATGTTTGACAAATATACTATGTAAGGACGATAGTGGTGATTGATCCCTGTCCCTGTGCTACACAGGTTGTGGTAGCCACAGCCATCTCAGGCCCTCTGCACCTTCCTGAGATCTATCACATGGACATAGTGGGAGAAATTCCTTTGGGGTAAAGCACACATCAGCATACCTAGAATCAATGGTTGCTTCATTAATTAAAATGACTCGTTTTTTTACTGTTCAATTTAGATTTATATCTTGTCTCTATGTTCTAGTTTCCCAGCACCAAGCCTGCCAACAGTGAGTCAGTGGGAAGACATGTTGAGCACAGCTTTCTCCCTGGCAATCGTGGGGTATGTAATCAACCTGGCCATGGGCAGGACATTGGCAGCCAAGCATGGCTACGACGTGGATCCCAACCAGGTACAAAAACTGCATATTTTTTACTAGATCAAAATGTGCATTTTATTAGATTTTTATTAACACATACATATTCTTGTGCAGGAAATGTTGGCTCTAGGCTGCAGCAATTTCCTGGGGTCCTTCTTTAAGATCCATGTGATCTGCTGTGCCCTGTCTGTAACCCTGGCTGTGGACAATGCTGGTGGAACATCACAGGTGAGTGTTGCGTTACCACTTCTGTAGCTGCAGAGGTGGAAGAAGTGCTCTGATCTTTTAAGTAAAAGCAGTAACACCACAGTGGAGAAATACTCTTTACATGAAAAAGTCTTGCATTCAAAATAAAACTACAAAAGTACGAGCATCAAGTACTCATCATACAGAACGGTCCATTTCAGAATATTATATATTATATTATTGGATTTTAATTATTGATGCATTAATATTCACACTAATTTAGTTTTGAAGCTGGTAAATATGGGGCTTATTTTTACTATGTGTTCAGCTGGGTAGCAGCCAGGTCTTATCTTTATCCATAATCATAAATCAACGTATTTGTTAATCATATTTTGTATTATTAGTCTAAAGTTGTCAAAAAAATGTAATAATATTCACCTCCAAAATGTAGTGCAGTGGAAGTATAAAGTACCATATCAAAGTACACGCACTTCAAAATTGTACTTAAGTACAGTTCTTGAGTAAATGTACTTAGTTACTTTCCGCCACGGTTTTACTGTAATTATTGGCAGGTAATAATAGTATGGACTACAAGAAAATAATATCTCAAACTGCTAACTTCTGCACCTCTGTTGCTGCCCTCTCATAGTTCGCCAGTCTTTGTGTGATGCTGGTCGTAATGGTTACCATGCTTGCATTGGGGGCCTTCCTGAAACCACTACCAAAAGTAGGTGGACATAGGATTATGATACTTGAACAATTAGACAAAACATTTAAGTAGAAGTAAGAAAAAAATCCATTAGTGACCTATGCAACCTTGGTTTCGCCAGTCTGTGCTTGGAGCCTTGATTGCAGTGAACCTGAAGAACACTCTGCTACAGCTCTCTGATCCCTACTACTTATGGAAGAAGAGCAAACTGGACTGCGTAAGTCAAAGCCTTGGATGCAATATTGCAGCACAATGTGATGTCTTTTTTTCCCCTCCATATTTTCTCTTGATGTTGTTCTTTCTCTTCCAGTGTGTGTGGGTTGTGTCATTCTTGGCCACATTCTTTCTCAGCTTGCCTTATGGAGTTGCTATCGGAGTGGGCTTTTCCATTCTGGTAGTGATATTCAAGACACAGTTGTGAGTAAATGCTCTGTTTTCTTTTTAACCAGAATTACAAAAAAAGACAATGGAGCAGAGCGTGTTTATTAATGCTCATTTTAATCATGTGTTCCCCGTAGTCGTAATGGTTCGGCAATGGTTCAGATTATGGATACGGATATCTACAAAAACCCGAAGGTGTACAGTAAGGTATGAAAACTAAATATTTGTGTGTATTTATTGTTGTTACACATAATAAATGAATAATGGTGTCTAATCTTTTTGCAATAACTCCACAGGTCATTTCAATAACCGGTGTGAAAATAGTGAACTATTGCTCACCTCTCTATTTTGCAAATGCTGAAATATTTCGCCAGAGGGTCATCAAAAAGGTACAGTTGAAAACACGACCTCTTTTGCTGTCACGCAAGGCTAGGCAGGCTTGAATGAATGTGTTAATGTGGCTTAATAGGTGTTTACACAGGCATGTTTGTGTCTAGACCGGGCTGGACCCTGGCAAACTTATCCTGGCCAGGCGGAAGTTCTTAGAGAAAGAGCAGAAGGAGAAAGCGAAAGAAGAGAAGAAGGACAATGAGACACAAAGGAGGAAACCCAGCTCTTTGGTTGACATGAAGGCTCAGGTGGGATCAAGTATATATCATACATGACACACACGTGTTTGACCTAGCAGCTCGTATTTTCATGACCTCTTCTGTACACCTTTCTCTATGTATTTCCTCTCAATCTAGACCGTATCTCAGTTTGAACTGCAAAATGACTTTGATATGAACGATGGCACTGCCAACATACCTGAGCCTCCCACCAGCTATGTCAACTTCCGCGGTAGTGACATTGAGCCGGGCGAGCAGGCGCCTGAAGAGCCACCCAGTCCCACACTGGAGTCCCAGCCCATGCCCTTCCACACCCTCATCCTCGACTTGGCAGGGGTCTGCTTCATAGACCTAATGGGCATCAAAGTATTGATAAAGGTTATATGCTTGTTTGCAATACCAAATTCACTTAAAACAATTGGTTCTATATTGAAACTTTTGAGTAATATTTTTGTACATTCAGTGTACAGTATGGCACTGCTAAAGGGTTCAATATAATGCATTTTACAGGGTTCATAAAAGAATAATTAAAATACCTTTAATGGTTATTTACAACCATGAAAAGGTTCTTTTAGATGAAAGAATAGTTTCCACTGCAGTATACCTTGACACAGTGCTGTTGTTCTCCTCTCCAAGTCTCTCTGCAAGTCAAAGAACCCCTGAAACATGAAAGCTTATATTTTCTCTACAAATCTAATATTGAACCTTTTTGTCACAGAAAGTTCTTTGATTTGTGAGATTGAACCCTGCCGTCCCTTACTGAACCTTTTTATGAGAGAATGTTTAGGTATGGGTGTATACAATAGTATATTCCATTATGCCTCTTAACAGTCTTCTTTTCTCTATTTGCCACACAGATGAACTCGAGCTACGCGATGCTGGGCATTAAACTCTACCTGGCTAATGTTCAAGGTAAAATCTCTGATGACTTCTGTGCATTTCACACCCGCTGGCATGGAAACAGAACCCTAGCCTTGTGTGATGTTTGTTGTCTTGCCGCCTGCAGCCCAGGTGTATGAAGAACTGGAGGTCGGAGGAGCTTTTGATGCCGGCAATATTGGCCGCAGTAATCTCTTCCTCTCTGTCCACGATGCTGTTGTGTTTGCTCAGCAGACCTCTGGAGAGAGGCAAGTCTCCCCAAAGGTAGGCCCCCACTGTATAAAATAACCTTATCATACAAATCCTTTTCATAACATCACATACAAACACCTGCTGGTCAAAGGTTTTAAGGTTAGGGATATAGGGAGGGATTAAGAAGAGTAGAAAAGCAAGATTTATTTTCTTAGTACCAAATCGTCTTTTTAGCACAACTTTTGTTACCTTATCTGGTTCAACAAGGGTAAACAGAAATATCACACAGGTTTCTGTGACACAGCCGCAGCAAACAAAGTTGTAAATTACGCCAAGGTCATGCTGCATATTGTATATTGCATATTGATTGTCTGCTCTTACTGCCTGATGTGCATAGGCAACGTTTTTAGCATCTGACTGGACATACTGTCATACAGCCAGTCTCAACTTACTCAGATACTCAGAATGACTTAAATGCGAACGAGTATAGTTCAATACAAACAGTAGTGTAACCTTCTCCTATGTAATAACTTTAATGGTGCTTAATTCGTAATTCAAAGCATATTAATTATTGAGGGATTGCCTCCACACGGCTCTCGACATGGTGACTTCTGAGCAACAACGACAACCGTGCTGACAGAGCTAACAGTATGAACCTGGGGGGAACTGGATTGTGCGCTCCACTTACGCGACGCCGCTGTAGGTCGGGACGGCGTTATCAGCGGTTTCGCCACATGAGCACAGTGCAGATTGCCGATTAGCAAGCCAGATGGGCACACACAGGGACTCACATGCACTAACATTCACTAACATGCACACGCGGCCGGACAGCAACTTAAACAAAGCACAGAGAAACTCAGACTACACACAGTGGGAGCGTGACTTCATTCTCTGCTCACTATCTTTACATAGCAAATAGTTGTTTGCTGCTATATTAATGCTCTGAATTTGGAATTCATCACTTTATAACTTTACAGTTACTTTAGCCAATGCATCGGGAGCAAAGCAATTTTAGTGTTTCCATTCATGCCTGTTTGACTTTAAATATGTGCATTTACTTTGTTTTCTGCAGGCAGAGAGAGCGAGACAGCACCTTGCCTTTAACATCAATGAGGAGAAGGATCTGGAGCAGGTATGCACTACTTTGCTCATAATAGCTAAAAAATTACAGTTTAGCCAACCTACTTTTATTTCCCATCAAGCCATTACTGTAAATCTAAGAGTAGTTTTACTTCTACAGGAACTGTTTTGAGCACTGGTTGCTGCAGTGAAGACGAGGAGAAGAAACATGCGGAAGATACTATCAGTTAAATTTGTTGTTGCCAAAAATACTTCCTGTGCTTTGTCTTTTATCTCTTTGCAGACTATCAATTATCTTAATACAATGTTTTACTCTGTGGTTGGGCACAGTCCAGTCAGTACTTGACGCCACTGACAGGGGGTGGTACATACCAGCACAAGAGACGTGAATAACAAAGTAAACACTGAGCAGATAATGAAGCTCAGCGCCCCCCCCCCAAAAATAACTGTGGAGTGAACCTGCTGACTGTGCAGTCATACAGAAGTGGTCCTGTAATTAACTGAAAGTGTGCATGGCCACAGCTGTGTTGTATAGCCAGCTGAGCAGTCTGGCTAAGTCCCCGTAGAGGCAAGACACTTAGAAAGGCTAAACACAAATGAAAGGAGGAATGCATCAGCAGTTTCATGACTTAGTTGTCCATCACTTACCATCAGGCAGAGTAAAGCCCCCACAAACAAAAACTCTCCTAATTGTTGCCAGTTGCATTAGTAGAGTGACTCTAACAAAGAGAAATATGTGGGCCAACTGCCTTGTGTTTGTGTAGCAGGTGCTTAAAGGCATGTGGTGTCTCGCCTCGCAGCGGGCTGACAGCACTGTTGGTGTGCTTGTGATGCATGAATGGATTTATGAAGCTGTTAAGAAATCATCCTAAGGTATTCTGGCACACATCTGCTCCTCTGCTCTCCTTCTTCTCTGCAGCAAATTGGCACCACAAGTGATTACAAGGTTTCTATGGCCATCAGCTTTAATTTGGAGCTCTGGGGAAGTCTCTCATCACTTAATGTGTGTGTGTGTGTGTGTGTGTGTGTGTGTGTGTGTGTTTAATTTCATCAACTGCAGCGTCTCCTTTTCCTTCTTTTCTCCCTCATTGTTTTGAGACCGGCTGTCGAAGCCCTTTGCTGCTTGGGCCTGATTTAATTAATTAGAATTAGGGAAATATTCAGATTGAAACAGTTCGACCATGGTTTCTCACATGGTTATGAGCCATTATGCCACTCTGCCCTCTTTAAATGTTTGACTGTATAAGAAAAGAGAACTTGACTCTCACATACCATGTCTCAGTTATACATAAACATATGTGAATTCAATATTTCATACTAATTCTAACAGGTGTGTTCAAACTGGAAAAAAAATGTCAAAAACAATTATTCAAAACTGTCAATGCATTCTAAAAATAGATTTTTGAGTGTATTGTACACTATGTATAGTCCCACAATGCAATGCACAGAAGAAATAGAGGAGTTGCCCACAGCTGCAGAAGGTGGTTGTAGGACAGCTACAGAATAATATTGGAAAAATAAGTATTACATGTTTGGAAAAACATTTAGATTTGTCTTTCCAAAATTGCAGTATTGCATATAAATTAAGGCACGCGTATTGTATGCCGTTATGCATTTCCTTGTAAACTAACTGCAAAAGTATACCAAGACGTGTAGTATATACAGTACATAGTGTACACAATGAGGAGGCCTGTGTAGTATGGAAGTGGGACACTGCCTCTGTCCTATTCTTTCAGAGATTACAGTGCTGGATCAGTCAGGATAAAGCCCCTTTGCAGTTATGGGGTTGCAGTGCCTTGCTCAAGGGGCACTGTTTTTATTTACCACCCTTTAGGTCAGCTGCAGAGATGATGCATTTTAGTAGGCCAACCCAGAAGTTAGCATCGACCTGGTTTCCTCGACAAAAAGCCAATGGGATTCATCCATTGGATTTTGGATTATTGCAGAAAATATGCTCTGTGGCAAACATTTACATATGTTTATGATACATATGTTTATGATAAGTTTTGTTCAGCAAAATTATCTTCACATAAACAGCTAGCGTATAAATATACTTCAACACGGTCACATTACTTCATCGTCATCACCACTAAGCTTAAGGTGCAGGAGTGATAACTGTGATGAAGTTTAGTCTCAGTTAGCCACTTTTTAGCAACCGCCTTTTTTAAGATGTTAATGCTTTAAATGACACAGAGGGGTATGATAAAATCTCTGGTTAACCACAGACCTTATTTCGGTCATCTAACCAAAAGCCCAATAAAAATAACCATTGACTTCAAGACAAAGGAACGGGAATGCTCACTCATTTTCGGGTTTTAAGAATCATTCATTCAGCGCTCTGTTACCAGAGGATTGACGGTCAACCCTTCTTTACTGCTATTTTTTCACTCTCTGCCATCACATTTAAAGTTGTGGTGTATCGCTTTTATAATCTGTTTCTTTTATCTAAATGTAGGCAACTATAGGCCTTTTAATTTGACCTTCCTGATATTGTGCCATGTAATTACCCCTTATCGGTGAAGCTATAGCCAAAAAAACAACAAACTCCCCTTTCTGGAGGTCAAATGATGATTACACTGAATTATGAAATGCTTCTAGCTAAAACATTTTTCAAATGAGATGCTATTATAATGGACTAGCTTCTCAATGACTGTAATTGCAAGTTCACATAAAAATTAATTTTACACCTCTTGCACATTCATTGACCATGATGGTTTAATTAACAAGGTCCCTTTTTAGAAATTTGAGTTGTAGAGATACATTTGTTTACACGCCCAGTGGTTTCATACTATTCAGACTAATTGCATGGTGTCAGAGGGTATCTGCTCGTTGAGTCATGGGACCTTGTCATTTAGAGCTTGCCTGATTTTATGAAGAGCTGTCCCTGAGAAGAATATTCAGCTCTGACCTTTCACAATCAAGATTTCATTTTAATAAAGAGCCAGGAAGCAATTGTTATCAAAAGATTGTTGCATGAATGGACTGTGGGCTTGTATGGGAGAGAAAATGAGAATGACAGAGCAACCAAAACCGTTTCTGGTGATTGAAATAGAGTCTGTTTGACATTGATCAAGCGATAGCAGTTGGTGCTTTGCATATGCATTTTCTAGACTTATGTTTGGGGATCTATTTTGCTTAATTAACAAGCCAGTTTGCAGCCAGGGAATCATAAATCTTGATTGTGCAATATCAGCAAATTGTGTTTGGACAGGGGTTGTTTACGAAGTTGCTGAGGGCAAATCTGACCACTGATAGCTGGTATTAATTAATGTATGCATTGTCTCATTCCAGTAGTTCAACAGCAATTAAATACACCAACAATCTCTGGTGATTAATTAAGGCATACAATGATTGAGTCTGCGTCTCTGACTCTATGCATAATTATTTATAGTTAAATCAAGCCACAACCCCATGTCTGATGGAAAATGCTGCAACCTGCTTGGCCAATTTTTGTTTTTCTCTTTTTTGCAACCTCTAGATGTAATGAGTTATTTCATTTCATGGTAATATCAAAATGAAGTCACTGTGTTGATCATTTCTAAAGATACTGACCTTTATGGAATGATAAAAACTACAAACAAAATGTGAAATTGCTGCTGCCGCAAAACCCCAAGATGTACTTCTATATGTTTAGTATGTTTGTTTTGTGGGAAGGGAAGAAAGGAATTAATTTGAATTCCATTAACAGTATCATGAAAACCAAAGCTGGCATTAGAAGATAACGCTTTAGAAAGATAAACAAATTTGACTTTCCTTCAGAACATGCCATCAAGACAAAGAGAGATTTGCAGCTATGGTGTTGGACAGATAGTGTCATCAGTGAGGTGTTTTGTCATCCCATCAACTCATTAAACCGAGCGGCAGGTACTGTTTGCTCTCCTGTCTTCTTATTAGATGAAAACTGCAGCGTGATGACTGCAGATACTAGCTCCTTACTGAGCCGTTCAGTATCAGCGGGGAAATTAGACAAGACAACGCAAAAACAACGCAGTGTGGTGCAACGCTGAGGGAACTCATTAGAACACTGCAGCATAAGAGGAAGCCGCATGATGCTTTGCAACTTGTCATCAGGGGTGTTGTGAGTGTTATTACACAATCATGATTTGATAGCTTGTGCACAATTACTTCATTAATTTTAAGAATGTTGCCTGATAAACTCGGGAGCCAAGAAGGACATTAAAGAGGGCAAGCTTTGATGCAATACGGTGAACCAGAGCTCATGATCTGCTGTCGTATATTCGTGTATAGAACGATCTGTCTTTAAATTATTTAACAAGATCTTCATCGACATTGACAGGATGCCAATGTAGCTGTGAATGTATGGTTATAACCACAGCAACCCTGTATTTTAACATGTTTTTGTAGGAGACAGGGTTGTTTGAAGAGATGATTGGACACATGCACAGTGAGGGTAAAGGGCTGCTTTGAAAGTCTACAAGAACCATCAGTTTACTGCTTGACATACTATAAAAGTCAGGTTTGAAGAATTGAACTGTCAGGAGTGTGGCTCAGGTGATACTTGAGACTTCAGAGACAAAGTCCGGCTGTGTCCAAGTGTCAACAAATATCTGTCAGGCAAAGCAGGCTGAGGCCATTAACCACGCAAGCATTAGTAAAATTGCCCCGTGCTTCAACTATATCAGGATCATTAACACAAACATTTGCAAATTAGCTTTCCAGCGAGCTCTACATGGAAACTCTCCACACGGTTCTCCAAATGATACTCATTAATTTCAAAACACAAAGCTTACAAACGGAAAATACATTGGATACCTCTTACAGTGATCACTTCTGGTTCTGGGGATGATCATTATAACCATTTTTCTTCTTCTTTTTCTTTATTTCTAATGCTGATAACCATCTCATTGACGTTATATATATTTTATTACATGCATACAAAACGCTATTTACTGAATATTATTAATACAATACAGTTGTTTCAAACAGAGCTTCAAATTACCGTACAAATTCAATTCCTGTACTCTGTATAATTCAAATAATAGGGTACAGTATATCAAGTATATAAAATACATGCATTTCCATACAGTGCATTTGTATAATTTCAACAGGGCTGAAAATAAACTGTAGGCCATCAATGCCTAATATAAAAATAAAATGTATCCCACATAGCCATTTCCACTGTCAGGGAGAAAGAGAAAGAAGAAATGGTGGGTTTGAATTGCAGTGTTTCTCACTAAAAGTGTGGTTCAGACCAGTTTGATTTGCTCTCTCATTGTCTCGTGTCCCATGGGTACTTCTGTCTGCAGAGCACCTGTCTGAAGCTCAGAGGAGTAACCTCTGCTTTTATCTCAATAAACAGGCAAGCCAGGCAGCCATTATCCAAAGCCCTTCACTGCTTTTGTTTACCTCTCTATCATGACTTCACTTTCAGCAGACAAATTCAACCCTGATGGTGATTTATTAACTATTAAATTGGAGCTAAATCAAACTCAATTATATGCATGAAGATTGACACGAAGAATATTGCCTGCACTTTAAACGGTGTGTGATGATATTACAAAACATGAATATATTTCAGTCTTTAAATGCTTAAAACTTCAACACAATGTGCTTTATGCCATGCAGCAGAAACCGACAACTTTTTTTGCGTTGGAAGAGGGAAATTTGCAATTCAAATGTCTTTTGGTTGCACATCTACATGCACACAAGTACCGAAGACATTCTGCTCACAGCTTTGGCCTTTAAACATGTTTAGGCTGATGAAGCATTTTCCCGTTACTGTGACAGCAGCACTGCTTGGTGATTCATTGTGCCTTGCTCTTTTTCAGCAGCTGTCTAACTGCACCACGTTATGACCATCTACTCACCTCTCTCTTGCATTTAACATCCACAAATCCTCATGCTGTAACCGTCCACAGCTGCTCTTATAGGTAAAGCAATAAAAAAACAATATCCATTATATGTCAGTTTGGAAAATATGTTTGTGTTCGAGTAAAAAATGTTACTCACTGAATATATTCCAGCAGTTGGGCTTTTACAGCAGAAATTATCTTCTCATATATAACGCTCTGAAGTGGGGCTACATTTTGTGGAGGGAAAAATCAGCATGATTATATTCACAGGGGGCCCGAAACCTCTAACCTCAAGATATGTGAATGAAAATGTGTTCTATACCTACGATGCCTATGAAGTCTGGGGCAAACACATTTTTGCATGCAGTATAAATTTGTTACTTCTCTTGTGGAGCCAATCAGCCCAATTGTATTCACGAGTGATGATCAAAGTCTCCATAGTAGCCATTTCACATATTCAGACCATGTTTTTTTAAAGTCAATGTCATTGTATAAAATTACCCTGTTCTGACTTTTAGGATAATCATAGCCACGTGCAACTTTACAACCACAAATAGAAACCTAGGGTTCCCAAGTTCTCGCCATCCAATCGTCGAAAAATGCAATTCTTGTAGAAATCTTTAAATGCCAAAAGTTTTTGATATTAAAATCACAGTATGACTTTTCTTTTGGTGTTCCTCAATGTCTTTGTGACTAAATTTGGTATTTTGGAGGGATTTTTTAAATCAATTTTCTCGTGTTCAAAAATGGTTAAATATTGCACTGAATCTGTGTAACAAATGGTATCATACGTTTGTGCAGCAACAACTTATGAGACGTAAATGAGCATGGGAATGGCCATCAAATACCTATTTGTATAATGTTCTAAGCCCTTATACTTTCAATATTTGAATAGACACCTGAGCAAAGCAGTGTTTATTAGAGATGCAAAACTAGAAATGTTTTTACACACAGTGCTAAACTGCTTCTCAAATTATGCTTCAGGTTCCCAGATGATGTATACCACTTCATATACTGTTGACCAGCTATTACCCCATAAAGAGCCCCTGCTCCCCCTAAAAAAGACAAAAATGTGTCTATGTTAAAGAAGAGTGAAGTAGAAGAGGTAAAAACTGCTCATAAGTAGAGTTACAATATATTCATGACTAATTTCACAAATTCTGTTGATTGTCTGCCGTAATGACCCGTTATGACCACAGGATGGCACTGTGGCTTTATCTGTAAACCCACAGAGCTGCTCTCCTCTGATCAGCAGTGAAAACTTTGAAGAAGACTCAGATTCCCCCCAAGGTAACCATGAAAGACAAAGTTGTGAGAGCTGGAGCTGAGGCGATTTAAAAAAAAAAAAAAAAAAAGTATTACTGTAAAAGAGCTGGTGTTGTGATCTTGTTTCCTGTGATCCATATATATTGAACAAAAGGGAGAGTGATGGCTGAGCGGGGACTGCAGCACCTCAGTGGCCCTGCAGATGAATGAAGATGCAAATGGTGGGAGGGGGAACTTAAAGCCTTCAGTGACACTAAGCACACCCCAGAGGCCCCGGTGCAGAACGCTCAGCCTCAGCACATCAAGGACACAGCCTCTCTGTCTGAGCGTCCTCTTTGCATGCATCGCATCCGTCCATCTACGTTTTCATCCAGACAAACACTTGACTCCTTATGCTGAGCTGAGCCAACGACAAGAGACAGATGTGCCCTCCTCAGACAATCCAATGTGATAAGCGGCTGTGCTGCTCCACAAAAAACTCAAAAGAAACCATCTGACGAAAAAAAAAACCTATTTTACATGAGAATGGATATGCCTGGAAACCGTACCCTCACACGTTGCCGTCGCCTTGGCTGTAAATGTCATTTTCATGTCAGATTCTTTCTCTATTCATCCATGACGCCAGTGATTGCTTCATCCCTTTGCATGAGAATGGCTTGAAATGAACGTCGGCCTATTCTGGTGCTCATTTTCAGTGCCCTGTGAATGAAATGCATCGTAAAGGGCCGGGAAGCAGACAATCACATGATCAGGCTCCACTCTATAGAAAATGAAATTGTGCACTGTACTGAATGTTTCTAAAGTTATTCAGTGTGCCTCAACAGGCTCGAGGTGTTTTATAGTTTTCTTTATCCACTAAGAGCAGCTCCCTGGTGGGACCTTGGCTATGCTAAGGAGTGCCACAACCATGATGTAGGCCCCAAGTGGCATGTTGTTTCTGTGAGTCATTCAGGCATACGGTACTCTGGCTTTCCTCTCCACTGGTTACAGAAATACAGGTGAGCCCACAGCAGGTGAACCTGTCATAGTCAGCACCTGCAGGATCCTAACAGCCAGCAGGGGAAAACTGAAGGACAGAGGAAGTTTTGTTGTGAAGAGTTCTGCTGTGCCACCTGGGAAGCTTAGTAATGAAGGTGAAACACAATGTTGTCCTAAAGCAGGCGTGGCCAAACATTTTTGATTGTGGATCATGTACAAGTGTCTGTCATTATATATACCCAACAAGACATAACAGTTTACCGTTTGACATTACAGTAGTTTTTTGTGTGCCTACATATGCCAAGAGCTGCTCTTAAATTTAATTTAAATCAATTCAATGCTTTTAAACTCTAATGCAGTGCAAGGCCTAAGTGTTCACCTGTGTTGTTATGGGGCCAATTCATTATAAATGTATTTAAATATATTATAAATATGTAATAAAGCTTTATCCTACCTTATTTCTAACAATTCATTATTTTCGTAGTTAGACTACCCAAGACCTAAAGATATACAGTTATATAAAGAAACTGTCACAGAATGTCATCACTATATCTTACTGGTTTTGCTTTACATGCCAATACAAATACATGGGTTTATGCATTTGATTATTAATAAAGAAGAGCAATGTGAATATTGAAGAAGAACATGCATTATTTTATAGGTCATTATGGTAATGAGTCAAAACTAAAATCCATGATGTCTTTTTGGCCTTTCAAAGCGTTGCTCATACAGTTCTGCTTGGCACTATAATTTGTTTAAATGTTGATTTATGAACTAATTGTCTGTAATTGCTGCTTAGTGCCACTGTTAATCCAAGCTGTCTGCCTCCTGAAGCACATTAGGCCAGATTTGTATAATGAAGTAATTAGTTTAATTACGAAGAAGAAAGTAGGGATAGCGTAAGAAACTGGGAACAAGAAGCCAGAAAGTACCCCAGTGCCATGAGCGTGTTTTCTGTCTTGCTATTATGAAACATACTCAGCAGAGTATATGAAAATGTGAGCAAATCACTTTCTTAATTAAAGCCCACACATGTTAACAAAGTTAATTTGATACGGGCATTTTTATTTAGTTTCTTGTCCGAGGCCAGTTTCTGGACCTACTTCTCACATATTGAGTTATTTCAGCTTGCTAACAACCCTTGCTTCTTCACACGTTCAAAAATATATAGCTCTGTGTTTTCTATTTGGCTTCTGTCACCCGCCAGAAGCTGCCATCACAACCAAGACTGCTCCATTGTCTGCTAGCATTGTCATTGTTATTAGTCTTTTGGATTGCCTGTGGAGGTATCGGCAGGCTCCGGGGGAAGCAGGCACCAGGCTGGATAATTAGTTGCTCCTCGATGCCAGACGGGCACATTGCCGTCACTTGGAGGGGAAATGGAAAGTGGCATCACTATCACAGTAACACCGGAACAACCTTTGGTGTGAGGGCTGGGTTCCAGCGCATCTGTCACACCACTAGTCATCTACCCACTGGCAAGACAACAATACTTACCAGCGTAGCGATACACAGCATGGATAATTACTTTATCTGAAATGACATTATTCTTGTCATGTTTGTCATAATTAGTTGTGGTGTGGTGGAATCGATATTGAGTGTCTGTGTTGGCTCGATTATTGTGGACAAAGAGGTTGGAAGATTTTGGCATTTTCATTTTTCCATAGAAGAGACATCTGAAGAACAAATAGAAAGTCTTTTTTGCCTTTATTTATGTATGCATACCAGCTGTACATGTACTAGGGCATAATGCTGACTACTTTTGAACTCAAATCCATAAGCTGCTTATATTGCAGCTCCTGACTTCCAATGACCTGCATTTCCAAACACGAGCTTGCTTCTGGAGACCCTGGGGTGACGGCTCTGCTGGTTTCTACGGGAGATGTGTATGATGACAAAAATGATAGCGACGCCTACAAGCAAGGTCCCTCCGAAGCCCAGCAGGATGCCATACAAGAGGGGCAGAGCTACATCCAAAGGCCCCTTCTGGTACAGAGCGACAGGAGCCCGCTCCACGATCAGATCCAGGTCACGCCATGTCAGATCCCTTACTAACACACACACAGCACAAACAGGAAAGGAACCGTAAAGCAATTTTACAATCATTAAAAACACACAGAAAATGAGAAAAAAAGTAAAAGCTCCTGGACATCTTGTATTGCCCTGGAATTTTTTTTCACCCAGAAGTCACATCTCATGGTAGCTCGTGCATGTTGGATGACATAACGGTACTTGCTTCCCAACTTCTTTTAAATGGTTTGATACCGTTAAATTGGTTAGCGTGTTTGGTTCGGTTGCTAAAGTTGAAGTGCTAGCTGGCTTGTTTTGCCTGCAATTCAAGGTTTGTGATTCAGGAGCAATTTTGTGTGTTGGGCATTGTTGAGAGAGATAATAATGATTCGGAAGCCGGGGTCTAAACAGTTAATGGGAGCCCAGAACACTGACTAAATGCTGGTAAATGGTACTTTTTAAAAACGTTGATAGCATTTCGCAATGGACCATAACATGACATGGATTTTTGTAGCGGTAGCTCACAGTGGGTGTGATTGGCTTTGTGAAAGACTCTCCTTAATATCACTAAATAGGCTAAAGTAAGGTGTGATAGACTGATACGAGTCAGCCGCAGGTAATAATCCTAGCAAACTCGACAAAAACTTTGAATCAATTTGTCATAATTTCTAAGCATGTAGGGATTGATTTCATTGATGAGTTACAGCCATAGACTGCGCGTCATTTAAATCAGACTTCCACAGGGAGGGACATATTAGTGAACGGCTGTCATACCAGCTAGATCATAACTGGAAAATTCCTGGAAAATGATCTTTAGAAAAAAGTGGGAACCCCATATAACCATCTCAAAGGACTGTGGGAGCATTTTTGTCAAGTTTTAACTTGAATGGAGAACCCGGGAGAATACAAAAAAAATGGACAGGTGATAATTACATTTTTGAATTTTTAGGTATCCTGGGAAATACTCCTCATATAGTGAGAGTGTTGATGTTGAGAAGTAATGAGTTGGAAGCATGCCTACGGCCACCAAATCTAATCTGGCATCTCATCTAAACACTTAATAGAATCAGGGTTCAGTGGAATATTATATCATTTGTCATTCAGACAGTCTCCAGAGGGATAACCCAAAAATCTCCTCTTGACATCAATAGCCGAAGATATTTGGGCTTAGAAATGTTAAGAATCGGTTCACCATCACTCATTTAATAGTGTGCCAAACTAATGTGACTCTTTCAAGCTTTAGGATACATTACCTCTTCTTTTTCTGACCCTCTGGGCTTTATGCTCTTGGTCTTTTGAGTCCGATTGTTCCGGTGGGAAGTTTAAAGAGTTGACAAATTTGTGGTAGTCTTCAACGTAGAGTTTAAGCCCCAAGATTTTGTCCTGGTTGATGTTCTTCCCCACTTCTGTAAAAACACAAGCACATTGCCGATCTAAAAGCATATCTCTGTCACTTCAAATGCTAAACTTGTATTTCATTAAGAAAAGACTGAACATTTGAATCTAATTGTAGTTTTCTCGCACTAAACACAATCAGTTCTGGCATGAGAGCACCTGCCGTTCAGAATAAAACAGAACGAGTCCTTCAAGTTTCTACGTATGAGTAGATCTCTTCAGAACTGCACTCAAGTGTACGTTAATTGCTGCATTCTGCATCTACACAGTCAAAGCCACCACTGCCCCCCTCATGTCTTATAACTCATCTCTTCCCATCCTCTCCTTGTCTTTTTTTTACTCCAAAGTTGCTGATGAAAGGAGCAGATGGTTGGTTCTGTGGCTGGTGTCAGCTCCACTGAGTCCTCTGTCAGATCATTTACACCTCCTTCTATCAAACGCCACTCGGCTATGGCGTTGTGTGCACACTGGACTGAAACGCATGCCAGAAACTGGCAGTGTGCAAAATATGCCACTTTTGAAGTTCCAATTAAAAGAAATCTCAAAGTAATGAAGCAATTACGCACTGTTGTTAGAGTCCTGAGGAGGCCTTCTTGACCGAAATAAACCAATTTTGAAAATACACCGATGTGTGTACCCAAATAAGCCTTTGTTCCAATTTCTTTTTGTCAAGGGACACGCTGAGACGACACTGTGCTGTACATAAAAAGTGAATCATTTTAATTTGAAACCCATTATCTTAGTGGCACCACACAGAATTATTGGATTTCAAAAGACATTATCCAGAAGGCAGATGTGTTCTTTCCCCATTTGTTTCTCACCAATGGCAATGTCGGTTCTGCCGATGTGCTGCAAGGCGCGAGAAAGCCTGTCGTAGTAGGTCTGCTTGCCGTACTTCAGCATCCAGTCTGTCAGGGCCGTCCGGCACTGAGCCTCACTATCTAGTAAACACAAAACATATGGCCCTCAGACATGCAGGTCTCTGACAGTCAGCTTGCTGCCAGGAACTCCCCAAGCTGAGCTGGATGTGTGAGAAACAGACACTGGGTGGACTTCATTTCTACCTTATTACAGCCAATGGCATATGACTCCGAAAGGATAAATTCACATTTTGCCAAGTCTATTTTAAAACACTATTCACATGTACTTACGTACGCTACAATCGTTGTAATAATTCGTCTGGCTATTGGCCGTGAAGAAGCAATTTCAATGTAAGTGATGGGGGACAAAATGCACAGTCCTCTTCCTGTGCACAAAATGCTTGCCAGAGTTCAGCTGAAGCAAATATAAGGCTTCAGTCATCCGTGTTACGTTCTGGCACTGTGTCCAGAGGCTTTTAGTTTGAACTGAACTTTTAAGAGAATCTTAGTTATAAGACTATCTTTATTTTTTTTTATTTTTTGTTGCATGTAATTAGCCTTCGGGTTCACTTCTCATGTTTCATGTTATGCTTTACTTCCTGCCTTTGGTTTTTGCCTCCTTTGTGATTGTCTGCCTCGCCCTGATCTGTCCCACCTGTGTCCAATCACCTAGCTGTCCCTGTGCATTTAGTCTGTGTGCTATCCATCGTTCAGTGTCAGGTCGTCTGTGTTCCTTGTTCTCAGTTAGTTTTTGTATATTTTTTCCCCCTCGTCTTAGATTTATTCAGCCTGCACTCTCAGTTTTATACTCTGGAACGAACTTTGGAACATTAAAGCATGCCTTTTGTTCAATTCAACCTTTTACGTTTTTAAGTACATGGCTACAGTTTAGGCATCGGTTCAAAAATAAAAAGGTCACATCTATGTTAGTCACTGAGTTTATGCACCACTTAGCATGCTCAGTGACCCAGATCAAACTTACCTACAATGTTGGGTGAACAACAGGTTCATGATGGATCTAGATGAAATAGTAAATGCTAATATGTGCCTTTGACTTTTTCTTTAGAACTTCTCCCCTCACTGAGGTGCGTGAGGCCTTTCTGCTATTCGTGACAGTCACTGCTGTGTCGCAGAGCCTCATTCAGCTCAAAACCTTTGTGAATTTGAGGAGCAGAGAGGCTGAAGTGAACTGCTTACACTTTGTATTGGGAGTGAAGAGCTAAGAGGCTGAACCTAAAGCAAATTGTGAAGGACTTTGCAGTCACAAAAGTCAGACTGATGAGTAAGACAACAAATGCATTGATCTGTTTTTGCTTTAATTTATGTGTTTGTGGGCTGTTGAGTTTGTGTAAACATCTGTGTTTGCTGCTTTGGCAATGTTTTATTCTTTCATTAGAGA
This sequence comes from Anarrhichthys ocellatus, assembly GCF_004355925.1. Lineage (NCBI taxonomy): Eukaryota > Metazoa > Chordata > Actinopteri > Perciformes > Anarhichadidae > Anarrhichthys > Anarrhichthys ocellatus. The sequence goes on along the minus strand of NW_022280035.1, from coordinate 7,667,057 downwards.
AGCAGGATAATCGATTTATGTAGCAAAATAATGCTTGTTGCATCCGCCGTGGTGTACGTAGCTCTTTTTGTGTTTAGTTGCACAAAAATAATCATCAATAGAGTTTTGTCTTCTTTTCTGGCTAATTCTCTTATGGTTTTACTGAGGAAAGTGGTTGTTTATTTGTAATTGATGCGCAGACTGCAAATGTTTGTCTATAGAAAACGAATTTATTGTTGCTTGGACATAAGAGCTCTTTAATGCGGTTCACACCTGGGGACGGCGTAATGTTGTTCCACTAGTGTGTAGTTGACATGACAATGCTCTTTATTTTGCAGCCTTTATATTTTATATGAATAATCCGATTTCACAATAATTGTTTAATCTGAACTTAATTCTATTCTATCATATATAACTTAATCATCATCATGTACCAACATACGCAAGTAATTTTACTTTTACTTGAGTAAAAAGTAGGGATACATTGATACCGATATCGGGCCGATACTGACTCAAATATCTCGATCAAGTATTGGTGACAATGGGGCCGAGCTATTCAATTTAATTCTATGTTTGTACGCGATATAATGTATATTATTTGAACTTTTATTAAGTTTTGACCAATTTGCTGAAAATGTAAAGTTGAATTGTAATTCCTGTTCATTTTAAATATTTTCTATGAAGTTGCTGGTGTGCAATGTGTTTTAATTATGAACAACAATTCAGGTAATTTGATTTATGTATTTAGTTCTGCATTTTTGTTCGAGAAAGTTAAGAAAGCAAAGTTTAAGTAAAGCCTGATGTTGCATCCCTCGTAAGAAGTCTCTAGTAACAGTACTTTTACTTGAGAAAAGTAAAATGCACACATTGGAGGTCAATCATTTCTGTTATGATCTAAAGTGCCAAAGGTGTGTTTCAGATGATGATGAGTATACTGACCTGCAGCAGGAGAGACGTCTCTCTTGACTCGAGGCTTAGGATCTAGTTGATTGTTTCCGTGTGAGAGACGCTCAATGTGCTGGAAGATGTTCTCCTCTGGGTGAGAGAGGGCGAACAGAAGGTCCTCGCACTCCTTAGACGTCAGCAACTCCACTAAACGCTCCAACTGATGGACACCAATGTCCTCTGCAACTAAACAGCCACAAAACACACTAATTACAATAAGTGCTAAAATAACTCCTAGAAGAACACCAGTTTAGCCAACAGGACCAAGGCTTGTACTCAACCGTCACATGACAGCATGACCATACAGTACAATGAGAATTCCAGTTAATGAAGCAGAATGCTGACACCTAACAACTTTTCTGAAGCATGCTTGTGCTTTCAATTAGCAAGTGCTGCTTGTGTGGTGTGAAACTGTCATAATACCCTCATCTGCTTAGAATAGAAACTGAATAATCAACATTTTACAAAAAGAGAACCAAGTTGTCAGCTATTTCAGTCTCACTGCCAGTTTCTTCAGCTGAATTCTTATAACATGCTGGCTGCTGATGTAACGGTACCTGCTGTGGAAACATTTGCTCTCACCCGTGTCCCCTCCGAGGGTCGAACTCAGAAGTAGAAAGAAGAAGAAGAGACAGAAATTCATGTCAGCTGAAGTAGTGTAGACTCAATACAGGTGCTGCTAACAGTATATGAAGTTTATTTTCAAAACTTGTTTTAGAATGTGTTGAATGGTGTGGAATGGCTTTTTTTGAAACAGTCAATCACCATGCAAGATATATAAATGCTGTTATGGATGCATTATTTTGCCCACACAATTTGTAAATGATAGAAATTCTGGAAAATTTACACGAGGGCTGTAATACTTCTTACGGATGAATCAACCATTTTTGATTAAAGTAATTATTTCTCTATAAAATTTCCAAAAATCATAACAGAATGCCATTAAAAATGTGAAACTGCTGATTTAGTCTATATTCAATTTACAATTATATGAAATGGTGAAAAGCAACATTTTAAATCACATTACAAGTTTTAGCAACGTGATCTTGTCAATGAATATAGAATACACATATAGATGAATGTAAATATGAGGTGATGTGTATTGCAAATAATTATTATACATGTGTGACAGTTGTTTTAAGTAATACAGCTGTTCATGGTGTGACGTTCACATCTGTTAACCAGACCACACAACATATAAAGGTCAACTTCTTACTATCACAACCTGCACATTGTCTCTACTCCTCACTTTGTTTTGTTTCAAATTCCATTGAACTCGGAGGCTTTATCCAGACCAGGTCTGGTTGTCAGCATTACAATAACTACGCAGCCTAGTCAGCCTTGTATCACTTGCATAGCAAGAGTGTAATGCACATATTGTGGAGTATACGATGGATCACTGAGGGATGGAAAAGTAAACCAGCACTATTTCCCTTTGATGTGCACCGCTGTATAGGGACGGGTGCTGGGAGTTCTTGAGATGCAGCTCACTAGCAGGGAGAAACCTGTTAAATGGCATTATTGTGTGGGCTACAGTGCGGGCATGTTTCACATTGTTAATAAGCTTCATTTGCCAAACATTAAAGGTTGTTTGCGTGGGCTGAGTCTGAAATCCTACGTCTTGGCTAATGAAGAAAAAAAAAAAAAATCACGCTCTGAGGCTGACAGCCACAGAAAGTTGGGTGTGGGTGGTGTAACGGCTCCGTAATGATTTAAGATGTTGAAAGAAAGACAAACTGGACAAAAGGTCAAGATATTTATTCATATAAGTGAGTTGCTCAGTACAGTATCTTATTGATGAAAATATATGCAAAACATATCTTATACGATATAGCAGTGGAAATACATTCAAATATATAGTACCATATATCACAACAGTAGGCTCTTGTAGAAAAACATTCAAAATTCAGTCAAAATGGAACAAATTGATTTACTACTTTGACTTTTGAATTGGATGCCTTCCAGTTTTTGAGTGTTAGCTTGTGAAGCAGTATCCCCATGTCTCTTACACTTCACACCACTGAAATCTGGTTTACTACAGACACAGACTCCGGTGGAATGAAGGATAGAACACATGGGATATTCTTGCAGAAAGTGTCTGAAATATAAGACACAAAAAATACATAACACAGCCTTGTTCATTTCCAATCTGAATTTCATTGTGATTCTGACTCATTACAGTTTTCCCTGAGTGAGGATTTTTAATGTTAAGCTGGAGGCCGGATGGAGGCCGACCCTGGCACCTGGTGCAGAGCAGGCGATTGGGACTGTATGATTTATGAGGGAGCCTCCGAGGTGGAGGAGGTGGCAATGAGTGCAGCAGGGATTGAATGTTGGCCTCTCCCTTTTCTTGAGTTAAAGTTTGAGCCTGAGCGAGACCAGGCCTGCCCTGCTCTGAGGCTCCAGGGTTTCAGGCTGCTGTTGAAATCCTGAGCTCTGGCACGTTATCACAGGTCTGAGCTGAATGACTCTTCAGTCATCAGTGATGCAACCCCCCCCCACCACCACAGCCCTCCTCGAGCACACCACTGCCACCGGACACCACGGCCAGCCCCGCTATCTGTCCGCCTCAGAGTCCCTGCTCCTGGGGAAAGACGACACCACGCTCACTCCCCACACCTGAAGCTTTCCGATAGTCATACTTCTCCCTCTTTTATGTACACCTCTTCACACAACTGCTCCCCTCCCACACCCAAAAATCTTTGTCGGTCCTGCTAACAAGCTGCTTCCGAGCTTGTGATTCCTCCAGGTGATCTTATCCTTTTAAATAATTCGACACAGGTACTTTTCTAACTGGGTATAAGTTATAGTTGTAGCTATAGACAAATCTACTGTCTGAAGTAGTTGCAAGATTAGACTTTTAGCTTTTTCTGTGCATAGACAAATGCCTTACCTCGTTTAATATGCATTACTCACCTTAGATGCTCCTTTAGTTCCCCAGTGACTCTGTGAATGCAATGCGAATCAAACAACAAAATAGCTCGAAGCTTTCTTCACGAGGGACTGAAGCTACAGCTGACAACATGCTATCTGTCTTCTCTCTGTCTTGTCTTTCTACCTGATTCAGGTATTGGTGTTTTAGAGGCTTGCGTCGACCAATAAGACACAAGCACCTGAGCAGGGCCACCCATTTTTCTTGCATAAAAAGCTGCCACACCCTGCCATGTGGCGTGGTTTTATTGCCAAGGATTAAGAACAAAAGAGCTAATAATCACAGAAACTGAGATCAAAATACAGATAGTATTCCCAAAAGGTCTGTGACCATGCAACAGTTTTTAGTAAAATTGTCATTCAGAAGAAGACATTATTAACACAACAAACGCATCTTATCCACTTCAAAGTCTTGGAAAGAAGACTCCAATGAAGGCATAAACCTACAAATGAAGATGGAGTTTTGTGTAATATTCATCTAATAAGGGCCTCGTGTTCATTGTTTGAGGCTTTTTGCAGTAATTTGCTCTTTTTTGTGTCTCTCTCTACAGAGTAAACCCCATTGTTCCTGAGACCAGAGCATCTCTGAAGCATTTCAGAAGCCCTTCCAACCAATTTTTAATTAGAAAATATTTATATAATAATTTGCAACTGTGGCGAGAAAACAAAACTTGCCTCTGCAGTTAGTTAAATAGCCGTCTTTTCTAGCTCCTGAACATCATTCAGCCCCAAAATGACTTTAATCCACATTGATATCAAAATAAGTAAATAACAGTGCAGTGAACTGAGCTGCGTTAGGTAGTGCACTTTGTTTTCAGGCACATACATAAATACATTTTAAAAAGACACTTTGCAGCTCTCTTCTCCTCCTTTCAGCCTTTAATGAAAAATGGGGTGACACACGACATCCCTCAATGTGAAAGGACAGACTTCTTGAAAAGCATTCCTTCCCCTCACAATGGCAGGGTGTGTGTGTGTGTGTGTGTGTGGGGGGGGGGGGGGGGTGGTGGTGGGGGGGGGGGGGGACAGCACCCACACATTCCTGAGGTAGCGAGCTGCACCGAGCCTCACCTGACAAGATATTTCTTTGGTGAGCACATTAATTTGAGCCCAATCTCTTTTATATGTGATTTTACTGACAAGGACACCAATATCTTTGAGTTATGAGCTGTTGTTCCCAGGAGACAGACAGTGCTTTACCTCTGTGTTCTGTGTGGGCCAGATAGCTCTGGACAGTGTGACTTGTTCGAGGCAATCTTTTGGACCTCTGGAAGGTGACAACTGAAAAACGAGCCTCTAAAAACACTCTGCTCGCAGGCAGCTCTGCGTCTGGCTGACTAACCACACTGAGAAAATTCTAGCCATGTTGCTTTTCAATGCGGACTGTCTGAAACAATACTGTTGCTCAATTTAAAACGTATATGCAAATAAATACATCAAATAATTCTCTTTTCGCAGCCAGACATTACCATAGCGGCACATATCAAATGCATCAACTGATGTCTCCTTGAAGGTGTGTGCTGTTACTGGGGAGCTGACTCAGATGAGGTTAAAAGCCCTATAGTGTTAAACAGCAACGTAGCAACATTTTGGATTAATATTTCTACAACAATATTGCAAAACTTTGAACATCAAGCATTGAATGACAACAAACGGTCAACAACGTTTGTTTGCCGGTTTAACAAGCTCTGCTGAGTATAAGTTTAATTACTGACTTTGCTTCAGATCAGATCTGGTCTTACATAACTGCAGTTTTATACAAGCTATATCCCCCAGGGTTTGCTAATTAATCTCTTTTGTGTCTCTCTGTTTGCTTAATGTTTTAAGGATAGCTAGCCTAGAGTGCTCTATCGCTCAAAATATAACTTTAATTTGTTCTTAGAGCTTAAACGTGTATTTTTGTCCCAGCAGGAGATGTACCTCAAAGTTGACAGATTGGACAACGGTGCATTCAGTCCTTAGGTCTTTTAAATTTATAAATATTGAAATATATTAACCAAGTCGGATTACTGGTTAAGACACAGTCATTCGGAGGTGTTTGGGTGTGAGCGTTGACCCTTAGACAGAGAGATGTGTTGAAAGAAGAGGTGCAGTATTTCAGCTCTACACTTCCTGGAGGCAACGCACACGGAGTGAAGGCTCCGTTGAAACACGTCACAAATGTGAGGAATGTGAGCTTCAACGCACATTTGTAGATTCAAAAGCATTTTGTTGGCGCTAAAACGTGTCGTTAGTGTGATCCTCCACAGTTGGCTGAAACCCTGCATTATTATATTGATTTGATCATAGATCTGTGATCAGTAGATTATATAGAAATAGAAACATTACAGATGGGGAAACTGTTGTATTTGACATAATGCATGACATTAACATGACTGTTTTGTATTAAATGCATGCCTGAACAACAACCACTAAAATCAGCTCTGTGGATAAGAAGGCCCCAAGTTCAATTTCAAAATGAAAATAATTTTGGGTTATTCTGCTAACTCTGGTAGCCTCTACTACTTTGCACTTGTGCCATTCAGTAAATGCATAAAAAAGTAACTTTTACAAACAAACCAGATAATATTGAATGAAAATGTAATCTCTAAAATGTCTGACAAAATAGCTGTATGATGTAGGATTGTACCATCACTGCAGACATTTGCATCTATCTGCATCTCCAGGAAATTGCAGATTACAGTATGTTGGGCTATAACGCTATTTCAGAAATGTGTTCACTAATGACAAACGTATCACAGCTGGTATGCTCATTGTTTATTCATGTGTGTAGCATGAAACATGCTGCATCATGAGCACACATTATTGCTTGAGCTGTAGTTGCTTTCTGCATCTTGTTCTCCCACGCATCAGTGTAATGAAGATGTACCTCAAAACAAACGCATATAATAATCTCTCCTTTGAATGATGAAACAAAAGCGCATTTTTATTTTTAAATGATGCTTCAGAGGCTTTTGACGTTTTTTGCAATTTGAATGTTTTTGAGTGAGGTTCCTGGGTGTCGGCCTAGTCTGCAGGCTCCACAGCCCCAGGCCGCCCAGAGGTTGTCTTTCTACCTTGATCCTCATCTCTTTCTCTCTGTCTCTCTGTCTGACACTTCATTGGCTGATTCTGTTCTGACTTGCCTGGGCAGGAATGCACCTCCCTTCTAATGCACTTTTATGTTCAAGCAAATTGACGATGAGGAGTGCCATCATTTTGCAGCATAAATATTTCATTCTCCATTTGGATGCAGATTTGAGATGTCACACCCAGAATACAAATATGCTGCCTCTTCCACGGATAATAACGGAGACCCTGTGTGAATATGATTTGTGAGCTCAAGACAAATATGGTACAACGAGATTAGTTCTTACCACTGTCCCTGTAAAAGGAAAAAAAGATAAATAATACAGTCTGAATCATAATCAAATTTCAACTATTTTGCAGCATCTGGGAGATACAATTACCCAAATTCTAACAGTTCTGGAAGCTGTATTGCAGTTATTCTTTTCACTTCAGTCTTCATCACAATTGATCAGACAGCACTGAATAAAGAGAGCTTGAAAGTTTTAGGCAGTTTCAGTAAACACTTTAGTAAGAATTGTCCATGTATACAGTGGATATTTAAAGCTTCTCCGCTGAAAACAGCTGTCTGCTACTGCCAAAAACGATGCTATGAGAGTGGTGAAAGTGAACCAAACCAGTTAAGCAATATAACAAACTGAAGGAAGCGATAAAGCTCTGTATAGCTGACAGGGACTACAGAGCTGTAAATGACTTACACACAGTCATTTGATCCATTGCCATTATAAAACTATTGATTATAGTCACTATAATTAAAAGGTGTCGTGGGAAACTAGTTTTAGGATAGCGGCCAGGTGCTCTTCAGTGCCATCTAGTGGCAACTTCTGAGTGTCGACACATCGTAAATGCTTAGAAATTCTTTAAAACTGTAGTTCTTTAATGGAGCAACATGTATTTATGTGTAACATGTAAAAAGAGGTGTCCCTCAATGAATGTGGTGGGGCAAGGGGGGAGCTGGATAATTCTTTCATTCATGCGTGAGACAGGGGGTCTGTCAGTACCCTGTGTTTATGCACTTCTCTCACTGACATGGAGTAATGGAACGTGCAGTAATAACAGTGGAGGGATGGCATCGCAGCGGGAATCATTAAAAATGCTTCGTTTTGCTGCAACGTTGTGCCCTATTTGATTATTACTGGAGCGTGAATGGCTAGTCGGTGCCATCACTGCAGAGCACGACACAACACACCAGATCAGTTCTCTTTTTTTGTCCAAACCATCAAGAAAACCCATCACTCCCCACTGTTGCCATGGGGATCAAACACTTTACGATGTAATAAGAGGCCTTGTTTCATTATGTTTGGCTGCAGATTTTGCAGAATTTGCAACACTTTCTCTGCCAAGACTGTACTCTTTTAGTGAGACTACAAAATACAAAATCTCCCAAAACACTCCCATGTCTTTTATAATGGTGCCTGCAGCCTCATCAGTGAATGAGTCCGGGCATGTTTTCTATTCAGAATACCTGTCTGGTTTTTCACAAAACATATACTTCCATAGAAACTGGGGACATTCCAGCTGAGTAGAGGTGCTGATTAGACTTGGTTTGTTTTGAATGAGACTGTAGAGGGCTTCTATGTCTGTGTTGTGGGAGGGGACCGGGGGCAGGCATAGTTGAGAGGTCAACACTTGTCTATTGACAAAGGCGAGATGACCATGACCAACACCCTTTGATTAGCTTGTCCATTAGTTAACCTGGTCACACAACAAAAACAGACATGGAGCATTTGGGTCAAATATCGCTCTTCCAAAAGGTCTGATGGTTGATTAGGGTGAGGATTCAGGCTTTTATGTGTTTGCGAGTGTGCATGTCTGCGTGTGTGTGTGCCGTCCGCACAGCTGCAACTCGAGACCTGAATTTCCAACTCGTACAATAAAGCAAAGGTTATTCAAGGTGCACTTCCTGAATCATTGTTTTCAAAATACACAGATTCACAGATGGATTGATTTTTATTTTACTGCTAACCTTAGAGCACAGGGTTTGGGTACCTTGACGCACAAGTCAATATATCGTCGAAGGGGACTGAAACGGGTCACTGAGAGCCAATTTAGATTCCTCGGCCTGTACAGACAAAAATTAATCCAAAGACAAAACAAGCAGCAGGAAAAGTGAGCAGGTGTGAGATGGGTGCTCACTGCACCGGTTCGTCTCTTTGTGAAGGTTGTTTGGTGAAATTCGGCAGGTAAAGAATATGGTAGTAATCTTTTCTTGCTCAACACTGCATCCAAGCTGCATCTCAAAAGGACAGCAAACTGGTCTTTCAGCAAAGCACCAGCTCTAAATTAGATTTAGAATGCAGTTGACGGGTAGTTAAAATAAAGCAATTTTAGAGGAATAGTTTGACATTTTAAGAAAAAACGCTTATATACTTCCTTGGAGAGAGTTGAATGAAAATATTGATACCACTCTCATAACTGTCAGTTAAGTTAAATATATGGCTGCAGTCGGTTCTCTTGCTTTGCAAACAAGACTGGAAACAGGAGACAGCTGGTCTGGCAATTTTTACTTTTTCGTTCCTTTGGACGGAGCTGTTTCAACCTGTTCCAGTCTTTAGGCTAAGTTGAGCTGAGGTAAGCATATGTCTATGTCACACTAACACGTCCATACCTTTCACCATGTAGCCAGGTTTTGATGTGCAGTCACTACGAGTGACACAGCAACAAGCTACGAGTCATTTTCAATGGCAGCCAAAGACATGAAGCATTAGTGCTAGCTATGTGAAGCGGGAATGCAATCAGCAGAAGTAAAATGCTAAAAATATATGTATAACGAGGCTCGATGTGATGGCGTTTTGCAGTCTCATTTAGCCACTTGTTTGCAACCGCCTCTTCAAAGTGACTTAAAAGCTTAAAGATTCACAAGAGGGGGATATACTGATGCATTTTATGTGGTTGAACTAAGCGTTAAAATCTCTTAAGCTTGAGTTAAACACAGACCTTATTTAAGGCATCTGACTGAAAACCCATTCAAAAGACCCATTGACTTCAAGACGAGGAAACCGGTAGAGCAAAGACGAGAAGTAATTTCCAGGTTACAGGACTCATTCCTGCAGCACTCTGTAGCTTAGTTTCAACCAATAGAGGGCCGTCGTGATACATATACTGTATATACAACACAATATGTAGATTTCAAATACTTTGCACTAAAATGTCAAGATTTGGACCTGAATCTATCAACAACACATATACATTGGTTTTCAGTTGAAAAAAAGTGGTTTGGGAGTTTAATTTTTCTTTAAGGAGAAATAATAAGTGATAAATGCAGTGATACATTTCTTAATTGAATCAACGCGCACCATTTGTGTGAAATGTGTAGGAGGTGCGATTGTGAAGCCATACTAAACAACAAATCGGCTGATTTTTTTTTTTTCACAACCGGCCAGTGATACACTTAAATCCACAATACAATATCACCTGGAGGCATTTAAAGCTTCATCATAAGGCAGCAGGAAAAATATCATGTGAGAAAGCGTTATTGTGGGCCGATCACATGGGCCTGGGTGTGAAAACAACACGGATACAATAACTCTTGTAGTACTCTACACAGTATCATAATATGCTTGATTTGTAAGCATCCTGAGCAACAACTGCCTTCTAAATATTCTAATTGAATTGAAGACCCATAATGCCTTTAAGTGTTGGATGAAAAACAAAGTTTCCAACTAAGTTGGATTTTTCCGTGTTGTGGATGGCCGTGTTCTGGCAACAGCGGTCAGGAAGCATGCGCTTTTGGTGTATTTTTGTTGAAAATCCGGCACCTTTCCTGCATGGTTGTGCAGAGGTATGGGAGTGTTTAGTTGTGCCTTACAACATAACTGCTGTGAAACAATAATAAAATAACACACTATTCTTCTGATTCACTGGTTTGTTCTCGCTACGCAGCTCCCTCCCTTCATTTATATAGATAGCTCAACAAAATGCGAAGAGGAGGAGCCAACTTTGGATGCTGTGTTCACAAACAGCAACTGACAATGCTACAGAGTGTATACCCTAAAGAAGAAAAAAACCCTTTGTAATTACTAACAACATAAGGAAGATATTTTGGCAAAGGTCAGCAGCAGCTTGTAACAAAAAACCTTCCGGCTGTCACTCTGAAGCTCATGTCTTAAAGGCTTGGTGGTAAACTTGGGCAACATTTAGGATGCTGACACTAACCCCTTATAGAGCTGTTTTCCTCAAAGTGTTCACATTTTAGTTCTATCTAGAGTTAAAGGATTATCTGAGCTAAGCCAGAAAGAGCACATTAGTGGTGACACAAACTTTTTTTGTGACGAGAAAAGAACATTGATACTCTGTGGTTGCTCCATAAGACCTCAGAAAAGTGGGAAATGTTTTTTTGTTCTCTGTGATCTGACACCATTATTAAGAGTGTTCCAACTTCATGTTTTGTTCAACATGTTCAGCCTGTGTTTGTGTTATTTTTATGGAATCTGTTATTTGCGGACATTCGTGAACTCTTTTTTTTTTTTTTTTACTGTCAAAACTTAATTTCCTATTTATTTGAATATGAACATTATCATGAACACTACTTTAAACGTCCATCGTCGAATCTTTAGAGTGATTATTGTCTAACAATAAAACGTAAAAGTCTGTGTGTGGTCACGAGTTGCACTATTCCGTAGTCTTGGCAGGCACTTTGCAAACTAACTTGTTTTATTTGTGGCACATGATGTTGGTTTCAAATTTCTTGAGTGCAGGGCAACCACATTTACATTTCTCTTTTGTTTCGATGAGTGGAGCTCTTGCAGAGGTAGAGCCGAGGCTGGTGTGTGTGGGAAGGTGCTGTCATCTCTGAGGAAGATCCACTTCATGAGGAGCCTCCCTTAGTTAAGACCAGGTTTATTTCCTCCCCACACGCAGCAAAGACAGTGTGCCAACACAGCGGTGATGTCATGGAAAAACACAGAACTGTTACTAATTTAAATATTCATGTGCCAGTAACAACCTGCCATTTTAGAGCTGGTATAATCAATATGTTTACATGAGTAATGTGAAAGGAATCAGACAGCGTGATTATCCTATTCATCATAGTGAAATTTGTTATTTGCGTTTTTTCCTCCTTCAGCTCATTGTTTTGGTCTCATGGCCTGTAACTCTTGCTGCTCTCGTAAATGTTAGTTTTAGCTGCCTTGAAGCTGTTTTTAGTGAAACAAAAAAAAAGACAATTAATGTTTGTTGCTTCGTGTCTGCTTGATGTCTAAATAAGCCATTGTCTGCTATCTTGTCCACTATATCATCTTTATCCTAGCAGGTGATTTTATGTCGGTGTGTTTACAGCTTGGTGCAATGCCCTCAAGTGGCCAATAAATCGATAGTAGGAAAAGCACGGGTGTACATAATGAAATGAATGATGGCTTTTTAGCGGATTCTGTCTCATTGGCCTGGTTCTGTGCACTGTCACACTATCACTGCCTGCTAGGACACCTGCAAAGAATTGAGTCATGGTTCGTGTGATTAGTTGCACCTGTGCTTTTCCTACTATTACAAGTCAAAATGTCTGCTGTGAAAAAGGCCTGTTAATGCAGGTTTAAGATCAGAATTCTCTCAGCGATACCTAGTTCTGTATTTCAGACGCTTCCTCAGGATTAATATTGTCATCCTCATCAAGGCCGTGATCTAAGACGTGATGGGATGCCTCGCTCACTTTCCGTCGGCTCGTGTGACATGAAAAGCCGTAATTCCTGACCAAAGCTATGAGAACTAATCGGGTGATAATGTGTTTGTTCCCAATACTATCAGGTGTAATGTTTGGTTCCCAAGGGGGGGGGGGGGCGCGGTGTGAATTGTTGTGAATGTGTGAAAGGAAGTTTTTTTTTATTCAGAATATTTAGTTGGGAATCTTTGGTTCCCATCAGGGGGGAAAGTATATTAAGAGGGGTGATTCGTGCGTGACTGGGACACATCGTGTATGCCTGTGTGTGCATCCTGACAGTGGTGGAAGGCAACATTGACTCAAGTACTGCACTTCAGTACTTCCACGCTACTTGTACTTTTTACTCCATTACATTCATGTGACAGTAGTTTCTTTGCAGATTCAGAAAATAAAAATCAACTTATCAATTATGATATATTGTTAAAGATCAAAGGTGCAATGTGTAAGATCTGGTTAGAATTAAAAAAAAATCAACCAACATTACCCACAGTATAAGAGGTTACAGTGTATACTCAGCAGTATATACTAGTTTAAATGAGCTCCACTTTTACCAGCGGTAACATTATGACGCTTAAACATTAGTGCATCGCTAGTTGTCATACAATAAATCATCCCAAACTTATGAAAAAAAGTCTGTTTGCAACATCAACATTGTCCTGAATGATGAATACAGTCGGAAGGTGGTTGATATTTAGCCCAGAGACTTTTCCCACATCATTCTATTTCTAGAAGTCATTAGCACTAAATTGAGGGCGTTGGTTATTTTGTAGCCTCTGCTTATCTGAATAGAACATAAGAGGAGGAATGAGTTTCTAACTTTTGAAAATAATAGCCGCAGCCGCTGGCTTTACATATTTATTTGGTAGCAAAGGTTGGATGACACAGCTGGGAAACTAAAATGTATCATCTTATGTTGATTCGGCTTCATCGGCCAAGCTCTCTAGATGAGGAGAGGGCAACATGTATAGCTCTGCAAGTGTCTATTTATCCTGCTGAAGTACGCAAAGCCAGAATAAATTCTTCCTACTTTACATGTGGATAAGAATAGTGTTCTGCGCTTGGGATTTGATTGAAAGCACTGCTATCTAATCTGTGATAAATATTCATCCCATGGCCTTTTTTATTCAGTTGTTGTGGCGCACAGAATTAATGGGAATATATTTAGTCAGCTCCAAGATGCGCTGTAGATTCATAACATTTGGATGTCTCCTGTGTGGGGAAGCCTCCTTTGCTGGGAAAGGTTTTGCATCTTATTGTGACCTGCAGCAAGTACAAAACAATGCAGTTTTCATCTGAGTAAAGCTGATGTTGTGAAGAATTATCCAATGAAAAAAAGATTTATTTTACAGTCGGTGAAACATTTGAAGGAACACAATTTTTCACTGCTCATTTCTGCCATCTCTCAGGTAGGAATTTTCCACCGGTGTTCGTGCAGAACTGTGGAATGCTGACAGGATGGAGCATGTCTCCAGTTCTCACACTATCTGCCCAATATGTGTCCTCAAAAGTCTGTGAAAACCTGCTCAGACATAAAAAAAAGACAACTTGGAAGTTCAAGTTGTATTCAGCAAACTTCGACGGTAGGTTAATCATGTTGTTTTTAAGCACATTATTGGAATATAGGCCCTGGTAATGACCTTTCATAATACTTGTATTTGAGACATTTAATGCAATAACTGAGGCAGGACAGATGTGCATAATCTAGAAAAAAGGAAGAACATTGTATGCTTTTATCTTTATTTACACAATGAAACAAACAAGAACAAGACGATGGAAGATTGAGGTGGTGCAAAGACAAAAAAAACGACACAAAAAGATAAAGAAATGAAAATAAATAGCAACTAAAAATCATAGCAGAACTAACCCTTATATATTGAATTTTGCTAATAAGACAATAATAGTTTCTTGACAGGCAACAAACAAACAGATAAATCAATTTTAGGATGGAGTTAAGTATTTACTGTTTAAAAATAGACAAAGTCATACCAAAAACTCTGACTATAAAAGTATTGCCCACCAAAAAAAAGACTTCTCATCTCATCTGTATGGTGACAGAAGGAACAAAGAGGAAAGTACTGGGAATTTCTTCTGAAACGTCAACCTAAAACATCATCAGCTGCTGTGCTGAAATGAGAGACCGGCTTCATGCCATGCCACAATGAAAGAGCAAAAAGAAGTTGCAAACTGAGGTTTTTCAGACAAAGCTCAACATGTGCTTTAGGCTGACTCACAAATGAATGTTTTGCTTCCTCCTCCTCCACCTTCATTCCTCACACACTGAAGTATCCTACTGAGGTTACTGCAGGAATTTGACAGAGAGGAGAATGCCTTTATTTTCTCCTGAACGATGCTGACACAGGGCAACATGAGCTGCAGCTTTGTAAAGCTTCTCGTCCTCTGTGATCAGCTCTGGTTAAGTCACTGGACACGCATGCCTCTGAAACCTGATCCAGCAGTGAGATTTTCTTTGAAATAGAAAGGCAATACAGTTTGCCTGCCTCAAGCGTAGATAACAGTTTGGCGCTTCTTGACTCTCTCTATTATGTGGGAGTACCATCAAAATGCATCAGTGCGACACATCTCCGTGGACGTAATGGGATCGGAGTCCCCGATAATGGTGTACAAATTTGAAACCTCATTTTGCAGGGTAGTTAAGCCTCAACATCAGCAACGCTTGACCATTATCTGCTTCGGTGCTGCTAAAGATTAGGAGAGATTCCTGAATTAGACAAACATGACCGCAATGTCCTTTTAATACGAAAGATACTTGGTGAAAAGTCATCCTGGAGTTAGCCAATTTATTCCTCCGGAAAATGAAACAAAGTGAGTTATGAAAGGACAATAACATTCTGAGCAAAATAACTACACTGATGACCTGCAGGAGGATCATCAAGTATTTGTTTTTCCTGGCCAAATGGGAGACTGAAAATGCACTTACGCCATCTACTGAAGCAGAGAAGGAAGTATATGTGGCCACTGTGTTGTCAGGCACTTGACAGATTTCCCAATGTGAAATACAAGAATACTGTAGTTTGTCTCCCCCTGTATTATGTGTAATACTTTTTTTTCAAAAGTAAAAGTACCGGTAACATTTTCGATCACGCCCATGTACATAATGCATTAAAAACACACTTATATATATTATATAACTCCGTTATTTAGCCAAACAGGGCTGTGTTTACCACAAGTGCGTGGCACTAGTTGCAGTACTGATTCGGCAGGATGTGCGTATTGGGTAGCGAGTGACACGTGTTGTTGCTGTGTAGTGTGAATGAGCTGAAAAAGTATATGATAACGTGATATCGGATCAGTGCATAGACTGGCGTATACCCGATTCAGCATTTAGGCTGTATCGGAGGCATTCCCGTTACTAGTATCAGTATCGTGAAAAACTCTAAAACATCCTTGCTTACCATCAATGGATGAGCCACTGGAATAACATCTCATTTAAAACTTGACATTCTGTGGAATTTGCCGCCATACTCTCTGATTTAATGTGTGAAACTCTCCTACCCCAAATGTCGGAGGCCTCACTTGAACTTTCATTTGATTACCATAGAAATTCATGGTGGGTCCACCGTGGGTGCCTGGAGAAATGTGAAATGAGCGGCCTGCCCTGCCCAAGATTAATAGGTTCCAACTATTTCTTCCTTTTTTGACAGCTAATTTAATAACTAACTTTAACTTTAACTTGCCCTTATACACACCTCACACAGAGTGTGAACAGTGTGAACCAACCCTGTGATTTCACGCCGAAGCTTGACAGAGGGTCCCTGGTTATTATAAAACCTAGAGAGATTATAGCCTTGGGTCTCTCCATTCTGAGAAAGTGTATTGAATAAACAATAATGCATCAGCCCAAAACAGTCGGTATGACAATATGAAATATCTGCTATATTTATTTTATTGTAAATTTGTAGGGAGATCATAATAGTTCAGAAAAGTTCCTTCACAAAACAAGATAATGTATATTTGTAATGATTTAGGGTCAGGAAACCGTTGACTACTCTGCACAGTATAGTCACATATTTTCTAAGCCATAGATGAGACTATTTCACTATCCGTCTCTCTGTGTGTAGCCTATTTTCACTCCTGAAATATTTCTTTTGCCTTTTGGAACTCGGATATAGATTTTGGAAAAATGTGCAAAAACTAGATTCTTGCAACTTTTGAAAGTTACAAATGTTCTGTTCAATCTCTTTTCTCTATGTGAGAGTAGGCGAGTCACACGGAGGTATTTTCTTCTGCCGGGGGAGAAACATAAAAAAGAATGTTGGCGATATTATTTCTGAAACCGAGTTGACGTTATTGCAGTTTTATGTGTCATGGGAAATCATTGTGTCCTGGGCTGCAGCAAATGATTATTGAGAGCTAATAGTGTGTGATGTTTAATATAAGGGGAAGAACAGACAAAATCACTCATAGCACCTCAGGGAATAAATTAAGGGTGAGGGAGCGTGAGGGTATGTGGCATCTCTGCAGAAAGACAATCTTTATTATCACCTGCCTGGCTTTGTGTTGTCATTACTGGGACACAACAAATGTCATACTGTACAGCTGGTTGAGAACTCTATTCCCACAGTCTGCTGGAATGAGCACTGTGTTTGGACTGCAATGTTTTTTGAAGCCAATACATCTGGCAAATATTGACCTGTGAAATGTAGCGGGGAGCCATAGTGCCTGCAAACTCCTGAGGCAATCTGCAGCAATTTCTTTTGCCATATGTTTGACTTAACAAGTCCCGTCTCCTTTCGTTTTACACCTCATGTTCTCAAGTGTTGAAGACAAAGATAAATTTGCTCTCCGTAAACAAGATCATATACTGTATAATTTACTTCTTTACCTCATTGGACTGGTGCAGCCCAATGGCCTGTGGTGTCAGGTCATTGAGTCTCCTCTACATCCTGGTCCCCAGGCAGGCAGAGGCAGATTTCTCTCTCATTGACCTTCTGCGGGGCAGACGAACGCTCGTGAGTTGTGGAGAAAAGCAGTATGGTCTCAGGAGGCCTGCCTGCGCCCGGGTGTGCTTATCAGCAAGAGGAAGAGAGAAGCTATTTTCTCTTATCCTTCAACGAAGGGCACCTGGAGAGTCTTCAGCACAGGTGGGACTAAGTACAGTATGAATACGTATAGCTACGGAAAGACAGATGGAACTAGAATCAATGAATATGCGAAATGATAGAAAAACGTAGCAGAATCACTTATCTTTTTATTTTTCATGCTTAATATTGAAGATGAACAAACGCAACATTAAACAATAGCCACGGTATGTTGAGTATTTCTTTGTTTTAATTATATGCCGAGAATGTCAGTTAGATCGCCAGCTCCTCGTCATCCTCAAGGGCTGGTACAAGCGGGAGTCTTGTACGTGTAAAATGGACTTAAAGCTGAGAATTGTCAGCACATTACGGTTACGATGTCAAACAAGTCCACTCTTCTCGTCCCTTGCTGCCCACAAAGGCTGGTTATCACACTGCCTTGACCTCTGTGCCTTGTTTTACCTCAGACCTAACTGTATAAAAATCCTTCTGGCGGAGTAAACGCCAGAGCACGTTGTGAGATAAATGCTATTTCTCTCAGTCCAGTGCTCTCTAGTGTTTCTAGAATCAAATGTCCATTATCAAGGAGATTACTTGTTTGATTTGCAAAACATACTGGTCTGGATTAAGGTGCCCGAATCCTGCAGACTTTGATACACAAGCCATGAAATTGAATTCGCTGCAGCTTTCTAAAAGTTGTCATAAAAATGAACTACCCATTCTGCTTTTATAATAATCTATAAAGAAAATAGTTTTTACGACTCAAAGTTTATTGGTTTTCAAATGTCTAACACAAAACCACATCATGGAAAACCCAACAACAAAATCCATGAACAACGAAAGACAGAATAAAGAAAGAAAGAGAGAAAAAATAAAGAATGGGTGAGGATTGATTGATAATGTAGATAATAATAAAATAACCAATGAACTAAGGTAAATCAAAATAACAGCATTAACATGACATGATGAGTAAACTTGTCGGATGAAAATCATACTACTGGTAAATGTCCTTGAAGATGAATGTTTAAATAGTGTCCATGTAATAGTAATTGCAACACCCCTTTCTGCAAGTGCTGATACACATTACATGTTGTAATAAACAAATATCAATACAAGCGCAAGTGTTTTATGAGCCCAGCTCTTCATGAAATCACTCAGAGAGGTGTGTTCACTGGCTCCCCTGTAGTGAGGGCAACTACAGGAACGAGATTCATTCCTGGAATAACGGGCCTTCATCCAGCTTTCAACCTTGTCATTATTGTCTGTTCACCACTCATAATGCTGTATACACGACAGAACAAATAATCTATCCTTGCTGTCTCTGTGATGCACTCATGGAATGTGGTCAAAAAGGTTGAGCTTGACCACAGTGCATAGCCTCCCAACCACAGTCCGGTGCTTATTTTAAGCCCAGCCTGAATAATTTATCAAACAATAATTAAAGGGCCAGGGCGTAGCATTTCCGGGGGTTTGTTATCGTAGAATTGTTGTGTTTTCGTTGGCTTAGAATGAGCCACAGGGAGCGGGCCCCCCCTTTGCGGAGTCTGTGTTGCACCGCCATGTTTCTACAGCAGCAACAAGACGAAAAAAACAAACATTGGCTCTATAGAGCCTGTAGTGTTTTTCGTTACCTGAAGGCCACTGGTGTTCTCGGACAAATTTGTAAAATGGAGGTAACGTGATCGAGTGTAAAGTAATACCCTTTTCCGCTTGGTAAGATTGTTATATTATTAAGAAATTTAAATGCGTCTCGGAGATAGATACATGTATCAACTGGAAATGAACGACAATATATAAACAATGGACATGGTAACAGATACAGTTTGGCAATTAGAATCCGTAATCCATAATGCCTAGCAACTGGTTCAAATGGAGACTCGTGGAGACAGGATCCCCCATGAGGAGGTGGAGGGTCGCGCACAACGTATTCACATTGTCTGACTTATACAGTATATGTGTATAATCATGCCTGACACTTGATATCATGTTTCTGATTTAACACTTCAATCTATAAATTCACTTGCACATTTAGTAATGTCTCCCCATGCAATGAAGAGTTTGGGAACGTATACGGCAAGCTTGTACTTTACAGTGCAGTTTTATATGCATTTACTTCTTCAAAGTCGCATTTAAAATAATAAAAAAATGACCAGAAATCGGTTTGGGGACTTTTTGGCTTGGACGTTGCTCTTAAAGTAATCAAAAATGCTTACTTTAGCTTTCTCCAGTGACTTCTGGCCCACTGCAGGCCTTGCCCTCTGCATCGTCTCACAGAGCTGGAGGTCTCAACAGAGCGGCAATGGAGCGAGTGGCGATTAAGTTGGAAGGTCAGGTGGAATTGATCATTTTCCCTGCGGTACATCCTTGCAGCACAACTGGCAATTTGTTTTGGGAGCATAGGATTATTTTGGAGATGTTCTTTTTCCCTCTTTCCTTCATTTCCCTTTGTCTCTCTCCGGGGGTTTTCATCAGCTCTTATTGGCCCACTGGTGCTGCCCCGACTGGACGACTTCAGCTGCTGGCTGGAGGTCAGACAGACAGTGGTCAGACATAGGGAGAACAAGGCAAGCCGAGATTGGCTTAATTGAGCTCAATTACTTCATGAGAAGGCATATTCTAAACCTGAAAGATCACTTCGAATGATTCATTAGTGCATTAATCACCCATTTAGCTAATGGGAATAACCCTCTCTGTTTTAATAGCTGCTACTAACAAAGATAATTTGCCCTTGGTGTGTCTAAGGCTTTCCAGTGATGAGACCACCTCGCAACTTTTAAATAGCTGGATCACGAAGTATAGCTGCATCTTCTATTTAAGATGGAGCTACAACATTGTTGATTAAGTTGTCACACAAAGTGTTGGCTTCTTTTATTGTTTGTATTTCAAGATGTGTAGTCTGCACACTGCTTTAAGGGGGAAGCAGAGGCAGGCGTCATGTATTTCATGTCATGTAGACAATATCTGAGCAGCGTGCGCTTCAATCTGACAACTTGTTCTGTTGTCTTAATGCCTCATCGAGCACCGACGACAAGCTGTAATTGTGGGGCAGAGCTCTGATAGAGCTGACTGACACAAGGCTGACAGCACATATACAGCCGCCATCAGTTATGAAGCCCCCCGACATTGTCTACATGTTTATTGGGCTGAGCTGATTCAAAGACACCTGAAGTGTATCAAACAAAAGCTCAGAAAAATAGGCATCTTTAACCATGGTTGTGTAAAAGTCACATGAAAACCATTGGCACAAAAAATATGGTATGTGAAAACTAGAAACTACATAAAGTAAATATATATAACCTCAAAGTCTGATGCTTAGTGCAAATAATTAGAGTACCTGTGCATGCATATAGATGAACTAGGCAAGTGTCTGTGGCGGCACTTTGGCTAGTAACCAACAGCAGTTCCTGCAGTCTTGCTAGGTTACGCCACAAACAGTTCAGAGCAGATGCCCTACTGAGAGTCAGTTCTCCTGTATCTGTGTCACATGGGTTCCACCACTGCCGGCAGGTCCTAAGTTTATTCACTCCAATTGGAGAAGTGAACTTGAACACAGATTATGACAAATTCTTCTGCATAGTCACCAAAGTAAACATTAAACCCATTCTTCAAAAGTATATCTTCCAATCTTCTGACACTGAAATGGTATTTTTCATACAGACAAATCTGGAGAAAATTAACTTTGTTCGAGACCTTTCACTCTCGCAAGATCTATTATTCAAAATTCTAACTATGGCTGTTAGCTGTGTTAATATTCAATGTTGGCAAAAGAAAGTATGAATACATAATACAAATATAACCCAATCTGCTTTTATCTATCCACACGAGGGGTGGGATGCACCTATCAACAGGGTAGAGATCCCCAAACTAAGTTTTTAAAAGCCGCCGCACCGCAAAACTGAAAATAATGGCAATAAAACGTAAGGCAACAGCAGGAAGAATGGGGAAAGTGGGGGATCCTGACACCTAGCATGCCTAATGTTACTGGATAATATTAGGTCATTGGAGTTAATATGCAGACCTGGTGCGTTTTGGATCAGCCAAATGGCCTCATTCTTTAATATTGTTGACACTGGGAACACACTAGCATTGCATGGAATTTTGGCGTTTGCAACGGCACCTTGCAAATAGAGGGGCTGCATAATTGTTTTTTGCATAGAGCGGCAGAAATGCATATGCAGTCCTGGATAGGTATAGTTTAAAAAAGCCTCTCAAAGCTCAGGTTCATGCATTATTTGTCTTTGCACCCCCATGTGGGCTCCTGATATGTGAGTGTACCTGATACTTGTGTGTGTGTTTTGAGAGCTGTCCACTGGGACTGTATGTTTTTCTTTTTAACAATTCATCCTTTTCCCCTACAGATTGCAGCCATCTGTACCCCCCCCCCCCTCCACACACACACACACACACACACACACACACACACACACACACACATAAAGGGTGGTGGATGGAGGCACTCTGACTGTGAAGAACGGGTGTAAAACGTGCTGCTGCTAAACGCCTCTCCACATATCCCAAAGGAAATGCAGGCTCTGCACTCTCCCTCACCTTGCTTGGTTACATCCGTAGGATATAGGAAATGGGGGTAGCAGTGGTGTGGTGGTGGGTGGGTGGGTGCGATTGTTGGTTGGGTGGAGGGTTGGCAGAGCAACAAATGCAATCATGATGCAGGTAGTGGCTGCTTGGAATGGTAATGCTATTATAATGACTTTGAGGGAATGTCTTCATAAATGTCTGCTCCCTGGGGAGGCAAAGGGGAGACGTGGGGCCCTTTGCGCGGATGGGCTCTTTTCACCATGAATAAATTCATGTCCACTCCTGTGTGCTGCTCTGTTTGCTCATCTCGTATGCAGCTGGTTCTGTGGCCCGTCCCAAGAGATGGAAGTTTGTAAACATGAATAATAATTAGGAACGGGTCGACGGGCAGGTAATCTGCATGTGGGTTCCAGAGGCATACTCGCCCAGTCTGCATCAATATAGGTGGCCTTCTATTAGCATTTTGTTTGCACCGATACACGGCTAATGTTTGATCTCTCATCAACGCAAACAGAATAGATGTAAATTCTCACTGCGTTTAAAAGAGATTAGACCTTATATAAATGACTGGAGTATGGAGTTTGACTTCTGGGCATTCTTGGTCTTTAACTAGACTAGACTAGACTAGGCTTTTACTCGCAGCTGAATACATTGCATCAAAACTATTCATACCGGCAGCAATGAAAATTTGCAACAGTTACAACACTTTTTCAATAAAAGGTGGGAGAATATTTCACTGGCAGAGCTACAGCTACTGGGATCCAGAGCAGCGTCTGGCAGTGGAAACTTGTTGCATAGCCTAAGCTACTGACCTATTTTATTGAGTTTCCTTTTAGCAAAATGCTCTGAATAGATTTTAGCTCCCTCTGGTAAATGCACTGTTTATGTATAGGGCTTTTATTGTGAAAGGTGAGAACGGAAGAAGTGGATCTGGTATGTACTGCCTTTCTCAAGTTTGAAAGGAGTAATCTTGTTTCGGACCATGGAGCCTTGTTGTACATAATGGTGTATGTTGTATGTCCGTTCCTGCACAACGGGATTGGTTGATGCCTTTAGTCGCTGTGTAAAGGCTAAAAAAACACAACAGACCTCGATTGAGAATAAAAAATGATGTTGCTTTTTTGCTTTCTGATTGAAAGTGCTGAAGACAAAAACAATGATTTGGAAAAATATATTGTCGAGCAAATTAAACGTACAAACAAACCATCCCCAGGGTGTTAAGGCCTTTAGTCACTACACACTGCACACATTTGAGTTTAAATAGGGGACAAACACTGATTCTGCCTTATTAGTGGGGGGCATATACTCAGTTTGTTTATGCAGCATAGTTCGTGCAGTAACACTCTGTTACCAAAACTCATAGTGCGTAAGAGCCCATGGAGCAGGCTGGTGAACATCCAAGGGGCAACGGAATTAGAACTCATGGGTTTTATAGATGTGATAGAGAGTCTCTGGTGGCACCAGGTTCCTGACTTGTTAATATAATGACAGGATGCTAATGATTAATTAAGAGCCTGATTTTCATTATTACTGTGTCAAGAGAGAGGTTTGATCTTGAAGTGACTTTGGAGCAGGAAGAGAAATCAAGGCTTTTGCTATTCTGTAGCCTTACCTTCTCCTGGCACTAACAAGCTCCTGACAGCAAACAAATCTTTGACAAGTCCCCCTCATTGCCCAACCCCCTTTTATAGATAGTCTTAAGACTTTAATCCGGATCCAGTGACAGGCTCATCCTCACTCAATAGGGTAAAGGGAAGTTCATGCGAGGGTTGTGTGCACTTGTCCAAAGGCTGGTTCAAACGCACATGCTCCGAATGTTAAACTGGAGCTCACCTTAAATCAAGGGTATTGAAGGAGGGATTGACATATGTTTTGTAAATAAGGCCCAGCTCAGAATTTTATTTTCAATTCAAAATTATGCTTTTCCCATTTCACTATAACTGTTTAAAATATGTTTCTGCTAAGATTTAAATGAATAATGACGATCTGGATTAGATTAACTTGCTGTCTTCAACCTTCAACCTTGCTCTGTAATCCTTCTGACCTTTTTAGAGATATATATTTCCTCGCGTATGTCCCCTGTGTATATGTGTGTGGTATCTCTGTCCTGTCAGCAGTGATCCATGCACCGTCACATTTCAGAGCTTTAAGCTTGAGTGTGTGAGAGGATCTGCTGGTTATTGCTATGTGCCCTGCAGGTCCCAATCTGTCTTTGTTAGGCCTGCTGCGCAGCCTATCGCACCTGCCTTGGCTAAGACTGATCACCACCATCTCCACCAGCCTGTGCAGCTGCAGCTAATATAACAATTCGCATCCACTTTGTAATTGTCACAAGTGGCACTTTAACTCTGTCCCTTGTGTATCGTGACAACCCTACCTTCACAAAACATGCTGCATTTAAATAACAAGGCAGGTTTTTAGATGCTTGCATATAAGCTGTGTTAAATGTACATGCAGTTGAGTAACAAGTGCATTTACTCAAGAACTATACACAATGCAGCACTCTAAAGCAGCTAAGTGAAATTCATTCATCATTCACTTTAACTGTGCGTTTCCTAAAAAACTATCTTCTGTGACTTTTCTATTACTGAAAATATTTAGCACTAAATGCTGAACTTGTAAAAAAACGTAGTCCGCACGGTGGCTGATGCCACGGTGAATGCAAGTACACTTCTTATGTACAGTCAATGGCAAAAGACCCGTAAACAAGTTAGATTCGTTTAAATAGAATGACATTACCTGTAGATATCTATAATAAATATTTTTTGTATTGACATTAGCGCTAATGATTACTTGCATGCAACAGGGGTCTCACAGAGAATTATCAACTGACTCTGCAGTGTCTTTTTGTTCTACGAGGCTTAATAGCATTTGTTTAGATGATTGGTTTTGTTTTCCAGCTGTGTTTGCAGTATTGTGTTTCAGCAACAGGTATCTAAAACCCCATTGTATGCCAACTTGCCATTAACAAATGGCAGACGGACAAAGTTATCAACTATCTGCTGAGCATTGTGACGCATTTAGGAGTTGAAGAGCAAGATATTTCTCAGGAGTTGGTGGAGACCAAAAACAGACCTAAAAGGGTTGTTGGACAGAAACATAACTTGAGTATTTACTAATCAAAAAATCAAAAAATTACGTTCTCTGTATGTAATCCCTTCTGTTCTACTGTCAAAAAACAACTTTGAGGAAAAGCATTGTAACGTTCAGCTCATACAAGGCATTAATAACATGTTTTGAACAATACCAAAACTGGAGTTCCCACATTTTCACATAAAAGCAGTCGTATGTCTTAGACTCTGCTATTTAGCATTCTAAAAGGATGAGCATTGAATTAAACAATTACATCAGGATGAATCACACACCAGCTGACCCTCATTGTTTTAACATAAAGCACCTCTTTATTGACTGGTTGTTAACTTTATCAGGATGTCAATAGTCATTATTGCTTATCTTGTCTTGATTATCCTCTGGGCTGTAAATTCAATTAGGCATAATCCTATTCCATTCTGCAGGTCAAACGTTCATACTGCATGATTCACTGTACAATGTCCAACCTCTTATAAATGCATTTCTTTCATACATTTCTGCCCGAGAGCAGCTGGTATTAATTTTTCTGAGCACGTCAAGAATATATCTAATTCACTAAATAATGGCATCCCTTCATCTGTTTCTCGGTGGGAGCGCGCAGGTCGCGCAATACTAATCACAAGGCTAATAACGTTGGATACAGTTGTAAGCAGGCGCTACACAGAATGGCAATGATCAATAAGGATGAGACGGTGTGAGCAGAGTAATACAAAATATTCAGTGCAGAGCGCGCAGGTTAGAGGTGGATATCATGACCTAGCTTGATTTAGCAGCTCACGTGGGATATTTGTGAATTTCCATACCCAAGGACAGACTTTCCCAATATTCCACACACATGGAGCATATTACTCTGTAAGCTCTGTGAATGACTCCATCTTCCCTTGCCTGATTACATGATCAAATACAAGAGTGACAAAACGCAGGGTGCAGAAACACTGAAGTAGTAATAATCCCCTTACTTCCCCCAGCAAATCCAATTTGAACAGCATATTGTGTCTGGATAGGTGTTCATCCTTGACTGAATTTGATGGAAACCGGCAGTAACATGTGGGCACGCCTGAGATAATGCAAAGTGACATTTCCGCGAGTGGCTTTGTTTTCCACATTTCTCTCCTGATGTAATTTAATGAACCATTGCGGAGTTGGAAATCAATGCGATTAAGAAAAAAAACACCGAGTCTAACAGGTTGTGGTAATTATGCGGATAAATCTGTAAATCAATAACAAACTGTTCTGAGCTTAAAAACACAGTCAAAAGAAATGCATGTCGCCTATTTGAATAATCAAAAGACAGTAGCTTTCATGGGGCGGTGAAAAGCTGTAGGTTATTGAGGAATTGTCCCTGCTGATGCCTTGGCCTAAGCCCTCCACGTCTCTGGATCAGAGTACACTAATTTGATTTCACGGCATGCCGTTGAAGATGCATTAATCTTTCCCAGACCATCGCATGCCCCTGAGCAGCTGGAGAAAGAGGTAGAGTGAGACACAGTGAGGGAAGTGGGGTCGAAGCGACGTGCCTCCCATGCTAACAATGTTCTCCTGCCAACAGAAGCGCATCCCTCCAGGCAGGCCATGTAAACAGTGCACACCATCTCTAAATCACATTCACACTTTTGGAGACTTTCTCGGCTCTCTGTCCCTCTCCATACCTCCTTCTCTCCCTCTGTCTGAGGACGGAGACAGCGTGGTCAGTTGGACCGCTATTTCCTTCACTTGATGATTTTGTCACCTACTTTGTTTATTAATTTTATTTATTTTTATACTTTGCCACTCAGTGTTGTTTCAAACTAGTTGTGCGTTTACACTTATTTGCGTTAAAGGCCTTTACACCCTGGGGTGTGAAAAATAAAATAATACATTTGATTTACTTTTTTAATAAAAAGTTTGAATAGATTAGGGCAGGCAGAGGACCAACTACCAGGATCCTATTGGCCCAAAGAGGCCTCTGGCATTGTGTCTAAGGTACTTTTTAGCCTAAACTACTATAAGCTACTGTATTTTAATGGGTTTCATTTTATTTAAATGCTCTGAGTGAATTTTAGTTCTTGTCAAGTTTAAAAGTATAAAGTCTTCCATCTTGGTTTCGGACCACGGAGCCTCCAGGTTGTTGCACGCTATAGTGTACATTTTGTTCTGCTCAATGTGATTGGTTGATGCCTTTTATTTGTGGTGCGA
Source organism: Anarrhichthys ocellatus (assembly GCF_004355925.1). Classification (NCBI taxonomy): domain Eukaryota; kingdom Metazoa; phylum Chordata; class Actinopteri; order Perciformes; family Anarhichadidae; genus Anarrhichthys; species Anarrhichthys ocellatus. Next base: position 7,639,643 of record NW_022280035.1, on the reverse strand, counting down.
CAGCTCAGAAACATCAACCTCGTTACCCCAAAAAAAACTTTTTCGCTGTGTAATATACTGCTGACAAAAATAACAGTTTGAAAACAATATATTGACGTTCGAATTAGTCACATGCACAAAAAAAGACACCCCTGGTGAGTAAACTTAAAGTAAAAAATTATCGGAAAAACGTCACTATTTCACAAAACTTTGCAATCACTCCATCTGGTCGATCTTTAAAAAAATGTTTTATACAAACAGTGACTATTGATAACATTAGTATTCCATGCCACACATCTCCAGTTCCCATATAGTCCGGACCCTATAGGTTGGCCCAAAGACAACTGTGTGCTGTGATAACTTCTGTCACATAATCAAAGCTAATCCAGAGCTGTGAGGCAACTTCTCATATCTTACTTTAGAGCAAAGTGGAAATAAAAAGCTCCATCAATGAGCAAATGTCCCCAAGTCAATTTTGGTCAATGGTAATCAAAGCGGGAGAAGAAGAAGAAGAAGAGAGGGAGAGAGGGAGGAGATAAAGGGGGACCACCACATATTCTTTCTTGCTGTTAACCCCCACCCACCTCCTATCCCATTGGCCTACCCAACTGTCATCTCACTCTGGGGTACAGCACAGCTAAGCCAGCATCTTTCTTGTCTCTTTCCATTGATCCATTTTAACACACAGTGGTGAACACATCAAACGCTGCGTGCCATGCAGGATCCATATACCCCCCTCCCTTCATGGTTTTCAAAAAGAAATGATGAAGGCATGAAAATATGAAAATGCTCTTCACAGGGGTCTGTGAAGGAAGCAATTTCTATCATGCCCATGTCTATTTCCTATGTAGAGGAAAATAACACATTTCTCTGATGATCCTCCACATGGAGCAGCAGTGACTCTACTTCTGCTGAAGCTTACAGAGCGGGTAGAACAGATTGGGGAGTATTAAATTACTGAGGAGGCCGACATTTTTTTTTAAACTCTTTATTTGGTTTACACCCCTGGGGTATGTAATCATAGCCACAGCAAATCCTTGGATTGGCTTATTAGCATATTCATACATCCTGAGTTATTTGTTCACATAAAACTTTGTGGTTGTCCTTGATAAGCATTTTAAACTGGTTGTTTGATTGCAAAACAGTAATATATGCTGTATAGAGAGCAAAGGCAACACTGAAGTAACAGAAGTGACGGCAGTGACTGCAGGCAGGACGAATGAAAAAAGGATGTTTATAAATTAAATGCAACCCACACTTTACAGATGATGCTTACATATTGAGACACATTTTGTATGTGTTGAAATATTTATCATATCAGTAACACGTATATGATATTGTGTAAATAGTCGTACGCCTTAAATCATGCTTTTATATATATATATATATATATATATACATAAACATATTTATTGACGGAACATACAGTAAAATATACCATAATTGGTACAATTATGGTTAGACGTTCTCTCACTTTTTTGACTGTATTCATTTGCAAAAACGTACAATAAACTAAGTTTACCTTCCTGCTCTGCTAATGTAGATTTTATGGCTGTCAGGCTTGAAACAAAGGCTCCTACTCATCCAAGTTGATTAGTTCATTTAAATAAACATAGGGCCAAAGAGGGATCATGGTATCACGCGGTGAAGTGAGGTTTGCTTGGAGGAGACGTTCCCGTATCCGACTTTGATGAGCTGCACTTGCTTGGTAAATAGATGAATTAATCCCATCTATTGTCCTTGAGAGTTATTCAGCTGCTGTCCTCACAGGAGTAGAAGTTAATTAAGATCATCGTGAGGGACGTGGTTCTGTCAAGCTACTCATAAAGATATTGTGCTTGTGTAGTAGCAGTCCTTGGGCACACAATAAACTTTTCACCAAAATATTTGATTCCTTTTTGAAGTTTATATGATTGCTCAGGTATGATGTTTCAGTGGACAAACATTTTAATTATCAATCAGTTGAGTTTTTACTGTAAAATAAGCTCTTGGAAATGTGTTTTGATTGTACTGTTCAAACTTAATGCCAAAGGCTTTGAATGATAATTAAATATTATATTCAGCTATGTGTGTTAATATTTGTTCTTCTTTATAAGATGAATTCCACTGTTTGAGACAGCAAAATATTTCAAATATTATTTAATGATTAACTTTCTATTGCTCTAATACTGTGCATTTAAATTAGCGTGGAACAGGAAATGCTTTATCATAGATGTACAGATGTGAGGACTTGTGGAGTTAAATCATGAGATTCATATTGACTGTAAAAGTCACTTTTTCAGAATTGATCCATTCAACCTTTTTTTATATGATTTTGCCGATTTACTACATATTAGAAAGAACACTTTACATTTATACATCATTCATGTTTTGAGATTGTTTGTCTTAGTCTAAGTTTGCAACTCGGAAAATATATTTGCCATTTTAAAAGCGCACACTGCTTTGATATTAGGCAGTAATGTAGATGTGATTTGTTGTAAATGGACTTGACATGCAAACCATCAGTACACCATCAGTATGGTCCTCTAAATTACCTCCTGACTTTGGACCCAATCTGACCCTCTCTGTGGCAGTCAGTAATTGAATATAAAAGACTCAGACGTGCTGAACAGTAAAACAGTTACTCCAGGGATCTGACACCTGAATAAGTCACCTGCATTTTCACACCCTGCAGCACATTCACTCATTTTCACTCCACTTATCCTGACAGAAGCTACCAAAAGGAAACAAAGATATCAATTAAAGGAACAATTAAATTAGAAAGGACATAAATAGCGAAATTGTTACAAAGGAAAGCAAATAAAAAAGCTAATTTAAACAGAAATATCAATTAATGTCACATTTTATCACTTAAGTAATGACTAAATTACTTTTGTTATATCATTTTTGGGATATTAATTTATTTAGTCATTTATTCATTCAATTTTTTTAAATTTTTGGCAACTTCTGTCCTCCATTATCCCAAACCCAGCAAATACTGTAACTCAGCAATAAGGGTACATATTGTTTTTTCCCTTTAAACATTTAGAAATGCTGCTTTATGACCAAGTGTACCACATAAATATTGATTAACACAGAACACCTCTTACAAAGGTGACAGGTGTATGCTTAAGCTTTAGTTTGCAATGTTAATAAGAAGTACAGTTTGTTTGATTAAAATCTGTATATTGATACCAAATGCAACAAATGGAAAAAAAATATGAATCTGAGGTTTTACAGCAGAATAAATTTTGGGCTATACTGTATAATTGCTGACATGCAAGAAATTCACTGTTAGTATTCAACCATCTCAACACTGTGGACAGGTGTGATAATGCTGTTTTGAAATATATCCAATGTGACACCATTATCTGCTCAGGAAAATGCATATCATTAGCTCGATTATATGAGATGCCTTTATTCTTTAAGCATACACAACACTTTCCAATGAGTTCAAATGTATTTGAATAGATTGTTTGTTTTTTGAAAGATGTTGATTCAATGTTTATATTTTTCTACATGCTGACATGTGTAATTACTGTCACTTTTCTTTAACTCCATATGTTTAATTTGGTACCACATACTGTGGTGATATGAGTAAAAGAGTGCTGCATCTGTATTTCTCCCCCCCCCCCCCTTTTCTTTTTGTATTCTCATAAAACATTCAAGTTGTAAATTATATTCAATAGCTCAAACCTAATGATCCCGTAGGTCCTCATTACTGCTGGAATTTTGTAGAAGTCTTGTTTATGGCTTTGCAGAAATTACCAGGCCCAATAGATGTGCCCCAGGATGTTTCATAACATTAGAGTATATTTAAATAGTTTAATTTTTTTCCATTATAAATCTGTGTTGGGGCCACTGTTGGCTATGGTCCCCCCCCAGCAGCTATTCTTGTGGCTTAACAGCCAGGCACTGCAGCAATATCTACCGTATATTTCTTTTCTGTGCACTTACAGAGGCATGCAGTGGAGGCACAGCAGTGATTGAAGTGAAGCCCTTAGCGCTGGCAGTTCCAGCCTTGATATTAATGGTAGCCCACATAATTGCGCATGCCATTAAGGAAGTACAGATGCTATCAGGGAGTGCACACATCGTTATTTCACAGTGTAACACCTCATTAATATTTGTTGTTTTTTTATTTTTTTTTATTTTGTTCACCGCCTCCCTCCCATTTAGTAAGGAGGAGGGCTGGACTGGATGTTGTGCAGGATAGAAAATGACAGAGAGATGAATCTTCCTTTCTTGTTAATAATAAAATAAGAGACGCGCTCACAAGAGCCTCAACAGCACGCCCACTGGAACTAGTGAAACATTTCTGAAGATCGTCAAGTAGATTCAGGCACCTCTGTTGCATGCCTGAAACTTGCTTGAGTATTTAAAGGTCAGATGGCTGAGAGCAAGTTGTGCTCTATTTGAAGATGTGGGCAGGAACTGCAGCATCCCGCTGTAACCTTTTGCTGCTCAGGCCCTCGTTGGGTTTGTTGTGGCCTGCGGTTGTCACAGTCTGGGGAAACATTTTAGACCTGACGTGTTGGAGTGGTAAACACTATCATTTCACCAGCTGAGTAACAACTGAACGTTTTTACTTGGCAATAGTGACCGTCCACTTTTCAATGGCTCTGGTTCAGGAAGTGAAAATATCCATTCACTTCATTGACGTTACAGAAAATTGTTATATAAAGACTTTTACGTTTGGAACCAAGCCAACCAGCTACGAGATACATCGTCACCATGAATTATTTAATTAATTGATAATTAAAGGGATGGCTAGATGATACTCCTGCTGAGGGGAGAACCGATTTCTCACCTTCCACCTGCATTTCGAGCACAGCGAATTAGGTTTTACTTATGATTTGGTCACCAAACAAGCTAGAGCTTATCTGCTCCCAACACACGTCAAACAAGAAATTATCTTTTCATATTAACTAGGTTCAAAATGTGAACACTTTCATGCAGTTCTACACAAGGAATTTCAAATTTTCTCCGTTCTAGCGCTGATTCAAACCTCACAGCATTAGTTTGTGTTAACAAAGAAAGCACTTATTGTACTCCCCACCCTGGCTTTGAAACTAACGTATTAAACCCACACTTTAGTTTCCTTGAGAATCCTCTACAGCACTCCCTCTCCCTCCCAATTTTCTCTTTTCAGCCTAAAACATGTACGTATTAAACTTGAGTTCTAGATTCCTGTCATCTTTGATTCCATGATTTCTCTATGATTCTGTAATATATACCCATGTTAAAGGAAACACACCAGTAAATGTCCTTAAAATATTATGCAAATCTCACCCATGAATGTATATTTTTCTATTCTGTAAAGTTTTGTTAAAGGACAAAGATTTCTATTCTTGTAGCCTAACATTATACTTGATGTTGTCATTGACATGGAGGAGAGTATGTTCAATACAGCTAATGTTTAATAGAGCTGCTTGGTCGTTTCATGCAGGGTTCACTGCATCAGCAGTCCCTATAGGCAACAAACGAGTTAAGCAGCATGTTGAAGGACCTGCAGTCTGACGCTGTGGAGGTAGTTCTGTTCATTGCACCTCCTGAGCTCTCGCTGGCACTTGAGACGTATGTGGCGGTTGAAGTAAAAGTCAGGGAAAGCCTGAATTCAGCAACTTGACCATGCAGCTCTTTATGTCAAGATTATAGCCTCCTTGATAGCACAGTTAACCGTTTCGCAGGAATGAAGAGAACGGCAGCATACTGAAATTACTTTAATATTACAGTCTATCTTTACAGTGCATTTTCAAAACAAATGTTTAGAAATCAAGTCAATTCAATTAATTGAGGATACTCAATTTGTTTTACTCAGCCAGGTGATCATTATAGTCTTATGTCTTCTCCCAGCACAAGAACCTAATGGTTAAACTGCATTTATCAACTTAAACGGAGACATCACCAATGACAAACAAACCATTAAATGTAATATACCACATGTAGACCACATGCTGCAAATAATTGTTTCCCCACTAATGACCACGCTGCAGAGACAGAGACATAGCATTCACCCCTTAATAACCTCCGTTTGGGCATTCTCAGTGCTTGCGTTGCAATCCCACATTGTAACATTACTGTAATATATGGCTTTGTTTACAGTTAGAACCCTTGGTGCCACTACAGTTATCCATCTCCACCATCTTATTACTGTTATTTGGAATGAGGTAACAATTTCAAGGCAATTTCCCTGCATCTAACTAGACCAACTGGGAATAAGTTTGTTGAGAATGATATGACTGGGACACATCACCATCACTCCTCCCCATATTACTGTCATGTTATGGCGCTCCAATATAATTACTGCATATGAATAATGCTATACAATATCTTTCTCTAAGCGAAGAAGGCCCTAAATTGGCCCCAGAAGGAAATCTAACTCATTCAAATTGAGAAAGTATTTGATGAACTGCTCTAAGTTTTTTACATTATATCTACTTGATAATTCTGTTTCTTTGTGCTATTTGACAACAGTATTGTATCGTATATGATGTTGAATATGAAAAAATATGACCCACCAAAATCTGATAAGAGTAAATAGAGAACTGCAGTAATGTGTCCTAAAAGCCGGAAATGAGTTGGCATTTTTGCACTTTCGTGTAATGTTTGCAGTTAACAAGAGATCAAAAGATTTTAAGTTTTTGTTATATGACATAAAATACGTCAGTAAATACCCCTGTCATTAATTTTAAAGCTTTTAAAGTAAGTGTCTTAAAAAAGGTGTTTCCTACCATGCAACTATAAATGAGACTATGTCATCACGCCAAACACTAGACTCCTTTGAGCCAAGTGGTGGTGACGGATAGTCATGCTACCGTGGTGTTGGTCATTTACAGCCAAACATTAGCTTTTTGTCGAGGGAACATGTGCATGTGCATCTTTTTTCATTTCTCTTATTTCATACCTTGCTTGCATCTCTTACTTGTTCCTCTGAACAGCATTAAGAGAATTGCGATGTCCGTAATGATGGAGGACCAGATCCCTTTCCCGGTCAAGATCAGGACGGAGAACTGAAGTAAGAGAAACTAAAGCTGAAAGAAATCCAAGAGTTAGCAAAAGTTGACACGTGGCCTTTTCCCGTTTCTCCTGGTTATTAGCTCAACACATGAAGGTAACTTGTATTATCATCACAATATGTCGTGAGAGTCTCAGTATTATCTTTGAAAATGTAGCCACTTAGAGAGAGTGCCTTTATCTATTGTGAGCATAGGCGCAATGTCCCCAAGGATTTGCTAAACTGGCCTAATGGTGATTTGGGGATAATTATTGGCATTGCTATTCCAGCCAAAAATATTTAAATAGTGTTATTTTAGAACTTGCTACTCCCTGAGGAGATCACACCACCTGTGTCTGCTCCACACGCCTCAATCCCCTGTGGGCTGAAGCCTTCTCCAAACACAGCCTGGCAAAATGCAAACAGATTAATGAGGGATTTATCTTCCTCTCTCCTTTTGACTCATACGTCCCAGCTCCACTTCTGCCCTGTATTAGCATAGTTTTTGTCCACTGTGAGATCATAATCTTTTTGCGTCGTCCTTGAAAGTAGCACAAGGAAACGCAAAGTCTGTAAATTTCTTGTCAACATCACGGAAATCATCCCACTGTTCGGTAATCCAATTAAAATGATTCTTCAGCCCGATTTAAATGAGGGTCCTTCCCTCAGCACTACCACCAGATAAACGATGTGGGGGGTTGTGAAGCATTTGTTACTCGCTGTGGGTGGTTTGCCACAAAGAGACAGCGAGACCCCATCAGATGACATATTATACTGTGGCTTCATTACCCTCTGGACCAGTAACACTTCCCACAGCTAATGAGAGAAATTATTTTAGTTTGACACAAATAATGTTTTTGCTGGGACCTAGACACACAATTACTGGTGGTGACATGCTCTTCCTGTACTAAACATGAATCCTTTTTATCTCCATTACCAAAAAAAAAAATGAGCCGATAGTGCCGTCACAACGCAGTTCAAGTTAATCTTTCAAGAAAACATCAATTACAATTTATAATGGGAAACCCATATGACCATCCTGAGAGGGGAAAGAGAATTCTCTCCACAATCATCCTAAATATCTTTGTACGCTTTATCCACTTCAATGTCATCTGTTTCTCTTTCCCTCCCTCTTAATTTTTCTCTTTTCAGAGATCCATTCTTTCTAATTGGAGTTGATGAGTATTGGGACTTCATTACCGGCTTGCTATGAATTATTATGTGGTGTAATTGGCCCTCCAGTCCCATAGGAGGTGCCCTGCTCCATCTGGTCTAACTGGAGGAGGCTTATCTGGCCCAGATGGGGGCCTTAACACAGCTGAGATCTAACTCGAACTTCGTATCAGTCCCATTTATCTAGATGTTGGAAAGTACAAGAGGCTCCTCATAGGATCATTATATTCACTGCATTGTAAATTCAAAAGGATTTCCAACAGATGCTGTAGAATTGCCGGAATTTATAGTCTTAAGGCCTACTCGTAAAGCTGCTGTTGATTGAAATCTTTATGTTCCATAATCATGAGTTAATTAACATGTGTTAATGACTTCAAAGATGCTAATTGAGAGCCAGTGTTTACACCACAATAAGCAACGCATTCAAGCAGCAGAGGAGTTTATGACGGATGTCTGGCTGGCTAGTGCTGCAAGGCCCATCACTCTCTAAGACGTACATTTAATAAATCATGTCGTGCCGTCAGAGTGGCTGATAATTATCCAAAAGATCAGACACTGAAACATTTCTAAAGGATTCGCCAAGGTTTTCCTCTTCCACTCATTACAGTTACTGCTGTCTCCTCTCTCATTCAAGCAGATTAGCAAATCTGAATGTGATGTGGTCTCACAAAAAAAAAAAAGTTGATTGCTAATTGAAAAAATTAGAAAGTCAATTAGAGGCTAGAGATCTAATTAAACTGGAATTGAATGGAAATCTTGCTTCAAACTCAATTGCTCTCTCCCATTTATAATCTCCTCAAGGCTCTGATTTGCCTGCTGAGTGAATGCAGCGCTCCTCTGTGTGTTGCTAAAATGCAATTGGCTTCTCTATTGTAGCCATCGGACAGATTGATTTGGATTCAAACACAGTCCCTTCCCTGGATGATGAAAAGATGAAAATAATAATATAAAGTCATTACGTGCATGGGAAGTCTCTAAACAAAGACAGACCTGTGTATCTGCCCCCTCCCCCTGAGAGGCCCACGTGGAGTTGTTTTCTAATTCAGGCCTGAAGCTTACAGGACAGAGTGCACAGTGGAGTCTGCTGTGAGCTGGCATGCTTGAGCAGCGTCTCAAATGTCTTAGTTTAGGACATCACCGTTATTCTTTAAGGAGTTGATGGCAAAATGAAGATGTCACTCATGACAAACTAGTCTGTGTGCACAAGCTTGCTGCTCATCAGTTATGTTGTCACTCTCTGATGGTAGCTGTGTCTGTCTTAGATCTATTGCAGCCCTCCATAACACTGTAGCCCTCACTCACATCATTGCTTCCATCTCAGTTTGTCTACCTCATGGAAAGGTGTGGGCAAAATTGGTTAATTATAAAAAGCGAAAGCCTGGAGCACCTCCAGATAATGTATCGACATGCCCAGGTTCTGATGCATGAGAGCCCGGCATCAGTTTGTGGCTTCGCAGTGGGAGGCCTTTGACAAACAGCTGTGTGAAAAATGAAAACTGTGTTGGCTAACTGTAATCTATAGTTTTCTTCTGCTTCATTGTGTATTTTAACGTAATATGTTATGGGATTTTATGGGTACTGCTGACTGCTGCAGTTTTTTTTTTTTCTCTGCCCTAAATATTTTCCCTTCCTCTTGGCAATGGCTGTAGAGATCCATGAAAGTGATTGATTGAGTGTGGGTTGGAAATCTGAGTAGATGGAAAACAAGGCACTCATCAAACCCAGAAATGCCACACTAATGCTGCAATGTCTTAGAGTGAATGGAGATTCTGAATATTGGATTGATATACATATTGCTTTTGTTGTTGTAAACATTGAATCTTAAATCTCCCAAAATTTCAAACAGTCTTGTTTTGAGATTGACATGTTGCATTTTTGACATACGTAATCAAAAGAGTTTTGTTTCATGTTGTTCGAAAACATTATGGAATTATCAGAGAGTATGCCAACAGCAGAAACCGCTGATCAATCATGCGAGTTAAATGTTAATTACTTTATCCGGAAAAGGCGTTTCCATAATCCATTTAGCGCATCCAACCTTCTTCAAAAGAGGTAGAAAAAAAAAACACCTTATGTGAGTGTAAAAAAATATTTTTCGCAAATGCACACACAGAGCGAGCAGGCGGGCGGCGGGGGGAGGTGGATGTGTCCAACAACAAGCAATCTTTTAGCCAGGAGACTGTTGTTCATTCCCCATGTGAAACGAAAAGGTGGTTATTTTATCATAAACGACAATCTTTTCCTAAACCTAACTAAGTATTTCTGTTGCCTAAACCTAAATGAGTGCTTCATGATTTAAACCTAAACCTAACTAAGTATTTTACAATATTTTCCTCAACCTAATTGAGGAGTTTCCTGTGAAACCCATCCGCTTCATTATTAGAAACTGAGAGAAAATGCTCTGAGAGTATGATGACGTAGTATAAAACAACACACAAGGAGCTATGGATGTGTGATGGATAGTTCAAACAAACGCAGGGCTTTAAACCAGGATACCGGTATTTTCCATACTTATGTGACCTTGTTTACATTTTACTTCGTTTATATGATATTTTCCCCCAAACCTATCTAAATGATTTTGTTGCCTGAACCTAAGGAAGGGTTTTTGTTTGAACTCACCACATTTGCCATGTGTTTGCTACGGCCGTCGTAGAGCGTCAGCATATAACGCGCTGGGCTACCCAGTGGTTTAGAAAGTGACGCGAAGGGTCCTGACCAAGCATTAGTATGTGACCAGTTTTAAGCGTCTGTTTGTGACCAGTTGGGATGAGAACGTAGGGGAGATTGTGGCTAAGTGGATAGCAGGGCCATCTTTCAATCAGAGGGTCGGCGGTTCAAACCCCGGCTCCGCTAGTCTCCACTAGTCACATGTCGATATGTCCTTGAGCAAGACACTTAACCCCAAAATTGCTCCCGTAGCTGTGCCTACGGTGTAGAAATGTGATAGACTCTGAATTGTAAGTCGCTTTGGATAAAAGCGTCTGCTAAATGACTAATAGAATAGAACGTGCAATATATTATATATATGGGGTATTTAAAAAAATATATGACAGGAAGAGTTTTATAATTCAGACACTATCCAATCCCCAAATGGAGCACACATCTCCTCTCTTGTGCTTTATTATGTAAAAAAAAAAACCTCTGAAACAAACTGAATAGTCATTTGTGGAGTTTTGGCTCCACTAAGCCATTTATCCTCTCCCATTATCTAAGGCATCCTCTCCCACTGACGGGGAAGGCAAGGACAAACGTTCACCTTCGCTTCTCTGCTTGATCTAGTTTTTCTCTTCGGTTGACAGAGATTGCTGAAGCAGGACAGACTGGATTTTCTCTGCAGCATTTCTTTATAATCCACTTTGAAACATCCAGGATTCCAGGGTGATGAATCAGACTCTCCTTTGAAAACAGTACTGCAGGTTCTTGCTTTAAAAATTGATTTAACAAAAAATAAAACATTCTGATTTGAGTGACTTCTTGGCTGCATATTCATCCAAAGGTTAAGGTGTTAATTGTTGGCCTGCTAACCTTTGCTTCATTTTGGACTCAGCATCAAGATATTGTAGTTAAATAGTCTAAATATTATTGTCGGAAAAGAAAAAACATAGTTTTCCTTTTTAAATTTTGTTATAAGTTTCAAGGTCTTGCAACTGTTTACAGACACTTGTGATTGTGCTACTGTACTAATAAATTAGGTCTGCACCATGTGTCATTTAAGCATTGAGATTGTGATGTGCGCATGCGCAAAAGTCTCATTGTGGGATGTGCAATTTATTCAAAGACATCAGTGAAACCCGGAGCCCGTCTAATGCCTTGTGGGTGTGACTTTTTTGCTGTGTCATCATCATTCATATCTGTACAACCTGTTTCATTTATTACATACTGTATATTGAATTGTTTACTAGAGCACATTGCAAACCGCAAATTGTTTTCCTCAAAAAAACATTTTAATTTCAAGGTATATGCACGCTGCCATATTATTTTCCTTGCCCCTCTCTTTCCCTATTGCATGTGTACTATTAATATATATTGTGTCTAGTCCAGCCTCTGTGATTTTATCTTCTATTTTATTTGTCTCCCCTTTCAGGAACGGAGTCCTAAATGTACTTCTAAGGAGAATTTGTATTTGGCACTCTAGCCTCTTAAGTATATTGATTTGTGGCTATTATAGAAAGAAATAGCAAGAGCTTTCTGTAATAGTCCTTTAAGAAGCTATTCGGGAGTCAATGGTAATAAATTCTGAACAATGTAATGAGTTTGCAATAGATTAGCCCAAAGAATTTATTAATGACAGCTGGCCACAGACACTTAATTTAAAGCATTGACTCTGAATCATTTGATGACATTCATCAGAATGGGGGAGTGTATGAAAAATGAATTGGAGGAGCCGAAATCTTATTAAGCTTTGAGCTGAAATGACGTCTTCTGCCTTTTTATGGCACAGCCAACTCTAAGTCGAGGAAGGAACTCCCCTGCTCGACTGCCAGTGGAAGTTTGACCTTATCCACAGCCTGGTACTGTACAAGTGAGGCTGAAAGAGAAAGAGAGCAAAAGAGAGAGAGGGTGAAATAGAACAAAAATGTCTCCAAGGGTGTGAGCGTGACTACCACAACCTTGGCGAGGGGCAGAAGGCCACAGAGGTGACCTATAGACAGCCCGAAGGCAGGGCAGACACCCCGGCACCTCCAGCGGAGTGCCAGCACCTAAACATTCAAATCATTTATGGAGCAAGGAGCAAGGAACAGGGAAGAGACGGGTGACTGAGATAAACAGTAGGGTCACAGTCTTACTCCACTCTCTGGTGGGGCATCTCCCCGCATCTGTTTATCCTGTGGGGTAAACCAGCCTGCCTCCGCTCTCCCTGCTGCTTTGTCCCTGCAGCTGTAGGTGACAGGGCCTGGAGAGAGGGGCAGGGGGGAAAGTCACTCCCATCTGGTACAGTCGGATCAGCGTGGTCCGGGATGAGGGCGCGAGGGGTCAAGTGTCCCTCTGCATCAGTGACAAGACCGCTCTGCCAATGATGACACTAGCCACTGGGAGTAGCCTGTTTTCTTGATAGAAACAAGGGATTTACAATTCAGTTCCTTAGCTGGTTCACTGGGGAGATGAACTTTTGATTACAATAACAATTGCCCTACCGGTTAGACTGGGTTGGACTAGGGGTTAGCTGGTGAGACTGATGTTTACTTGTTGTTTAGAATTATTATATATATATATCTTTTTATAATGTTCCTCTCACTGAAAAAGTCCTTGGTTTTGAAGATGTTCAAAATATTGACTCTTTAAGGTTAGGCATGCATATGTATTATTTTTGTATTAGATATTGAAATCCACTGTGTCAATGTTTTCTCTTAAGTCAACATGAATATGTTACATCTTTCAGTCTTGTTAAAGTTCCAAGTAGGGCAGATTTCACACAGTTTAAAACACTAGATATCAATGTTCCTCGCAGGCTTTCGTGTGAATTACTCGTATGTGATCATTGGGCCATTTACCAGACCATCGGAGACGCTAAATCACAGATTCTTGGTAAACCGGTCACAAGTAGAGCGCTTCTAGCCAATATTTCTGATAACCATTACTAGCTGTGATGCGGTGGTCACTTTGCATCTACCGTCCATCCATCTGAATGCATTGTCTTTTGTCTTTTGTCCATTGTCGTTTTCACCCACACAGAAATAATTCTGCAATTGCATGCATTGTGCGAGGAAAATTCTGCCGCCCACTTTTGGAGATAATGGATGGGATGTGTTTGTTTTCTGTAAAAGTGCAACAATCCAACAATCCATAAATGTCTTTTAAAAACACTTTAAATGAAAGAGCAAAGAAGAGAAAATAATGGAGCAGTGTCAGTATTTTATAGTGATAATAAATATATATATATATATATATATATAATTGAGTCCTCCAGCACAAACTCTTCTCTTGAATGAAACACATTTTTAGTGATATTTCAGACTTGATTACATCATTCCTCACTAAATACACTCTAATAAAACGTATAGTAAATGTAGCATGGCTGGCTGTGTTTCAATCACAGCTTTTACTCTTTTGTCAATGATTGTTCTTGCAGGATTTGAGAAAGCTATATTATTCTAGCACTCTCTAAGCACATATCAGAGTCTTGTGATGTCTCCCGATTTGTCTTTGTCCACGGCGATCAGTGGGTTTGAGATCTAATGGAGGTAAAACCATACGGGTCAGCACTCCTTGCTCTTCTTTGGACTTCAAACAGGCCCGGCATCGCTTTGATGTATGTTTAGGGTCAATGGGCCTTCATGGCTGAACCACTCGTATGAACCGATTTGCGGCTTCTACGAATAATTCAGGAGAATTTGCCACATTCACCCATTTCCTTGTGTATGGAATTGTATCCTCGGTACGAACACAATTTACGAGCGGTCCAGACTTGTCCTTGAAGTTGTGCGCAATTAGTCTGCTGTTATCCAAGCCAAGAATTTTGAGTTTGAAAACCTTAAAAAATTACACTTCATAATTATGTTGACCTGTTAGACTCTGCAATTCAAATACAATTCTAAAGGTATTCATATAGCCTAACAATTTCACCAATAATTTAAATTGGCTATTGATGCTATTGTAGAAGAATATCAATGTGAACATCTCATACTGCAACATGACTTAAATTGTTTGACCCCCTCTCTTGCAGTCATCAATCACCTTGCTGTGGCGAGACGTTTTTCATATTGAATCATTTCTTCTTTATTTCAGTGACCGTACAACCCTTAGGTGACACAGCAATAACAGCAAAAGTTACTTTTCCCCATTCCTTGGCTTCAGCAGGTCCCTTAAATCTGCTGCTGACAATGCAAAAAATTATAGACTTTCATTTATGGTTCTCCAAAGGCAGGAAATCATTATAGGACATATGGGGTAGAACTCGTAGCTGTATATGATATTATTGGGGCGTTTGTAATTCTCATTTACGCACAGGTCACATTTACCTTGTTTTAGTTATCTGACGTTAGGAGCTTTTGTTGAGTCTGACGTGACAACACTCATACTGCTGTATATGAAAGAAATTACAAAAAATGTAAATAAGAATACGAGATATTCTTTCAGGTCTTTTGTCCACCTGGAAATTGCATTCTCTCTTGAAGTTAAAATCTCCAGAATTTATGAAATATTTTCACATTGTAGCAGCAGCCACCCGATTTTTGAACTAACTGGATTAGTGTGGCTATCATAATTAACGCTGGGATTTGTAATTATGAAATGACAGCTCTCTGAGGATTAATTTGGGGGATGAAAAGTCACAGCACAATGAGAGCAATATCTTCTCAGAAGCAAAAATGAGCGATACTGATGGATGCATATTTGTTCATATTTGCCCTTCTCTCTTGGTTCACTTTACCGCCATGTCTAATCCCCTTTCCTTTGGTGATGAGCCAGTCAGTAATTGCTTGATGAGCAGTCAGTCAGGGAGCATGAGTACACTTCCACCTTGTTTTCAGAGGTATCCTAGTGTGAAGGGCACAGACAGAATCTATAAGGTGACTTAAATTACTAATTACTTGTGCTTGTTAGCTGGAGGGTCAGTGGACCATGCCAGCTGTCCTGCCCTCTGCCCCTTCGGCTGTTAATCACAATGTCACAGAGACTGATTACTTGGCAGCAACCTACTTCTAATTTTCTTTTGAAAGGAAAATAATGTCCAATTTACTGATACATGTATTAATAATATGAGAAGAATAATTTAGTTGCAATATAAATATGCGGCATTAATTCTACAGAGCGATACCACCATCATGAGGGTCACTCACTCGGGCCATTTTTGTCTGAGCAAAGCCAGCATCTATCCATCCATCCATCCATTATGTCAAACCACTTATCCTGTTCAGGGTGGCGGGGAGCATCTATCCAATAATATGCTATATTCTCCCAAAAGAAATTCCTGAATCTTCATATCCAAGAGTTTATGAAAGAAACTAAGTACTTGGTGACAATTGTTTCTCAGTGCCATGTCAAATAGATGTCTGACTTTCCTGCATGGCCATTCCAGTAAATCAAAGTGAATAACAGTGATGAAAGTGAACAAATGAAATCAAATAAAACAGGGTCACACATCACTGGAAGGGCAGAAAATGAGCACTGAAATGGAAGTAATTTTTTTTCCTTGTGTCTCAACAGAAACGGGGAAAAAAAGCCATCATTTCTGGTCAAAAAGCAAGTTGTCATTTTGCCTAAAGCACCGCTAACCGCATCAACAAAAAATATAGGTCTGTGTAGAACTTTATATGACAGTGGAGGGTCACTCATTTTAATTCAAAAGGACAGTTCTTTTGTGAAAAAGCGCTGAGCGTTCCAAAAGCCGGGCGAGGTAAAAGCGGATTGAATAACCTGAATTTTATTCAATTTGATTAGCTTTTCTGTTATGCAGTGGCAGAGGTATTTCAGGAGGTAGGGAGCCAGGTATTCCTTAAATTCATCTGCTGCATATAGAAGAATATTAAAAAAAATATTTGCATTAATACATTTTAATCCACTGTTAATTCTATCAAAGATTGCTCTGGTAGAATTTCATTAAATTGAATTGTGTAATATTAATAAAGAGGAAAAAATATCTTAGAAATAAACTCTATTTCGGTGCTTAATAGTTCCTTGATGTTGTAAATCAAGCCTTTTATGGTAGATATTGTCTGTTTTTACTTCCACTGCTGCTAAATAATTATACAAAAATGAGCTTTAGCATTAAAACACATTATAACTTTGAATTCATATTAACGTTCTTTTCTCTTCAGATAACTTTCTTGTTTAAAACTTAAGGAAAAGACCAACCTAAAAGAAATAGGCTCTCCACTGGTGTAAATAACTGCTTCTGACAGTTGTGAAGGAGCAGCATTTTAAAATGGAACAAATAATAGAAATTGAATCCAGGAAAACTACTAAGGGAACGATGCGTCCAAACAGAACTGTTCTCTTGTAGCATTCTGATTACATTGCTTGAGTGTGGACTCATTTTTTTTTAGATATTATGAAATCTTTTCACCATAATTAGTATGTTGTTTTAGAATTCAGATGGAATACTGCCACTGTTAATGTAATCTCACTGTCTTGGCAATGTTTATGTAAACTTATTCCCATCTGAGTTTATTTAACACTTCTGACAGTTTTGAACAGCTGCCCCAGAACCACATCTGCTCCAAGTGGACAAACAACTCCCCACTCAACTCAAAATGTATAATGACTGAAAAATAATTATCATTCCAACTGAAAAATAAACAGTAAAAAGTCAAGCCAGTACATTTACCTTACAATTTCTGCCAACCACAGAATATGTTGAATCTGAAGTTTTTGCATTTGTCAGAGCAAGTGACGAAGAACAAGCAACGCAATGAGCAAGTGACATAGTATATTGAGTGAACATTATTGAAAGTTACATGTTATAATAACAAGAATAACAAGCAGCAATGTCAAAAATTAAGAAAGTCTGCGACCGGCGGTCGTTATTTATTTACGCGAGTTACCTTATTAAGGTTTCTATGTTACATTATGATGTTCTTTTAACACAAACCGTGATCTTTTTTATAACCTTAACCAAGTGGTTTTGTTGCCTTAATTAACCTAACCAATCGTTTCATTTTGGGACATTATGTTTCCCTACAAGCTTGGCTTAGAAGGCTGATAACGTATTTATTTATAGAACATGTTTTTTTTTCAGAATCTTAGACATTCCACGTATCCTGTGGTTTGCAGAAACGTACAATGCCAACATGTTTGCCTTGGCGACTGGGCAACAAAATTTTGAAATGCCCAGTATGTTCGCAAAAGGAAGTTGACTCACCCGACAAACGTTTCATGAAAATGATTAGGAAACATTTTTTCTTTATAAGCGAGGACACATGTTCCCCACTCACATTTCTTCCCCCATGAAGAAAACCCTCCCCAGCCGCTGCCCTGGAGAGCACAGGGATGTACAGTTTGTCTGCCCTGGCAAGCAGCTTTCTCTAGGGGGGTATGAAACATACTGGAGCCCATTAAGAGTCAATGGCCACCATGTTAAGCATGGGGAATGTGGCCTCTTCTCTAATGATGTAAATGCTTGCTGACAGCATCCCTGCACACAGCTTGCATGATGAATCACACAGACCGGGTAAACAGTGAGTATTACCCGTCTCACTGTTGACGTACAATTACATGTATGTGTGCACTTGCGGACATTTGCAGACTAATGTGGTAACAGCCCATAGTTCTTCATACTGCTGCTAGGAGAAAGTAATACCACAATGTTGTTTACTGTATTTTTGTGGGACCTTTTGGAGCAGACTCGCATACTTTTACTCTTCCTTGACTCATCAGCAAACAGAGGGAAAAATAATACGTTATAATGTGACTCTTTTCTCTTTTTATCCCACCCTCCTCTACTCTACATTCCCATTATTCTCCACACAGCTTCCACTTGATTTTTAAGGTTTCTTTTGTTTTGTCTGTGTACTGACTGACATGCAGCCCTGACAGGTTGTTTGTGAGTCATCATTGAGAGAAACTGGAGCGATGGCAGTTGCTGAAGGCCATGCCCCTTTGGGGAGCACAAACCCTCAGCATTAACAGACTGCGTTTCTCTCTCCTCCCCCACCCACCCACCCACCTCTTCCCCCTCCCCTTCCACCCCTGCAGGCCTGGCACATGTGTGACATATAATTGATTCATTAATAATGTGAACAGATGTTTCAGGTCCAGTCTGGCACCATGCCAGCTTGCCAGCATACTATTTTACTGCCATAGACTGCCAGACTGCATCCCATTAAATGCGCATTGACACAGAACGGAATTTAGGTGATGCATCTTTGGTCCTTAAGGGGAGACACCCCAGGTGAATAGGGCACAAAATGTCACAAACAGATATGGCCATGGAAATTCTCCATCTGATTACTTCCATAAATATACATATATATATTTTGTGTTTCACGTTTTCTCAAAATGTACTGTATGTTTGAATATAGAAATGAGGCATTATCTTATGTGCTAATTTGTGCTAAATTAATACTGAATACAGCCATAAAAAATAAAGAAATAAAGAAAACAACTTTTTAAAGATATGTATTGTAAAATCCCATACATTTTGCAAGACACTACAGGTGAATACGTGGCAATTTTTGCTCATTACATGCATCCAGTCTTTTCAAAATAAACCTCTGTCTTCACGGGAAACTAAGTTAGGTTTAGGCAACAACACCACTGAGTTAGGTTTAGGAATAGATTGTTGTTTGGGTTAAAAGAAGCACAGAAGTGTTGTTACTGAAGTACGCAAGTTACGTGACAAAAACATAAACATTGACTTCTCGTTGCGGTCTCCTTGCTGAAAGATCACTTTTTGGTGGAAAATATCCAAATTTCAAAAATTTCCCTGTGCATTTTTGTCTACAGCATCTCCCATTAACATATTTAGATTCATTGTATCATATATGCATGAGCATGTCAGGGATATGTGTGATCCACCAACAAAAAAGTGCCTCGTCTTGGCATGGATGGAAATTGTCCATTTCATTGTGAATGTATGAACATGGCAACGCAAGGTTTTGAACCTGATCCTCCTCTCTGTTCCGGATTCAATACCAAATTACTGACTGTGGACATTTCTTAATTTGATGCACAAGCTCTAATGATACTCAAATTTGTATCGTCAACAAACTCAGGTATGGTGTGTTTTCCCATTTCATAAAGGAGCCATTTATACTAAATCACGACTGCACAACCATAGCAGCCCTAGTTGCATAGCACCAATAATAGGTCCTAATCATGATTTTTTTTTTTTTTTATACAGTATAGATTTTGCACACTATAGTTATTCTCTGATATCAGTGTATGTGAGCAAATTTGTGTTTGTGTGGAGTGACCATCATCATTTTCACCTCGTGCTGGCCTGTCACACCTGATCAGACTTCGGTCCTGCTCTTGCTGGTAGGATATCAGATCACTATTAATCAGGGCGAGAAAAGGTTGAAAGAATACACAGCTGTGGGATGTGTAGCGGGAGGTAAAACAAAATGTCATCTCCATCCATGAGAGCAGCACAGTACACTCAAATGTTATCAGGCAATTGTGCATGCCATGAATATCAGTTTCCACTCCACTCTGAAAGGAAAATAAGTATTGTAGCCAAGATGTGGGGCCTTTTGTTCTAATGAGATGGAAAGGAGAGGCTTTAGAGCTCATGGTGATGGTCTAATTAATCAGTCTCTGTGGCAGTTTCCCACAGCTATCCATTAGGGTTTCATTCAACAAGTCACTGGAGCTTCAATCTCACTGTCATTGTTTGAAAAAGCTCCATAATAATAACATGATTGCAGATTGATCACTGGAAGGCTCTGAAAGGAAGTGCATGTGGTGAGGAATAATGATGCTCTGCATATATCTGTGTGGATAGCCCTCAACGAAAGGATTTTATACAAATTCAGGATTCATAACCAATTTGAAATAGTTCCAAATCAATTATGTTTCCCTATCAACTTGAAACAGCTTGACAGCAGCCACAAAGCATTTTCACAAGGCGTACTCGTACTGTGCCGATGAAGCACCAGGAGAACGGCAATTTTTGTTTGAGGTGAGAACCGCTGCTGAGTGCTATGTGGGCCTCCAACATAAAGGACAAGCGCCCTGTGGCCAATATAGCACACTCGGGATGGGAACAATCTGTTATAGATTAAAGACAAGTGATACAGTCTGTTATAATATGTTGCCCTGCAAGGTCTCACCATGGTGTCTGGGTATGGGGCCGAAGACCTGCAAGTATGGCTAAATGTGTTGAAATGTAAAACATTTGTAATGATGGCTTATTTCTGCTAGTGGGGTTTGGAATAGTGGGCTGTCAGAACAATGGCATTGCACCTGCATTTGACCTCATGTTATTGCTATCCTACTGTCTGAGTAGAATCAAGTATTATGGACCAATTAGATATAATTTAAACTTTTTAAAAAACGGTAAAAAAAATGTTGTTATGGCTTTTTGCTGAATCAAAAAAGAGCATCTGCTCCTAAACTTTTCCTTCAAACTAATTCTAGAAAATTTAAAATGGTACAAGATTGTTATCAAGACACTGTCCCTTTCAAACGTCCTCTACCTCAGATCCTCCTGTGCTCAGTCTGGCTGAATGCTTGTGTCAGTTAAAGTTTGTGGCTTATTTTTGCAGCAGCTGGTGATTCGACCAAATGCCACCCCTCAGGCTTAACACTGCAGGCCTCATTAATGCAAATCTAGCTTTAACAGACTGATGGGAAATTGGCTCCCTCACTCCCCCACTTCATAAGCGAGGCTGTTGAAAAGGCAGGAACAAGGTGAGAACACAGAGAGGTTAAGTAGCCTGGGCACAGGATTCTAAGGCAAAGTTTTAAATCAACTGGTGTGTGTGCACTTGGAAACCAAAATTTGTTAAAGTCTGAAATTAGAAATATGGCATAAAAGTACATTTTCAAAAAAGTTACTTGTGTTTGTGGCAAAATCATCTGGAAACTAAATCATTATTCCAGAATCTGAATGTGAAGCAAACGAGGAATGTGTCACTGCTGACAAGACGCCCATGCTGATGTCTTGGGTGGAAGGAATAATCTTTTTAACAAAGGCAAGGTTGTCCAATGTTTCTATGTTACTAAAATTAGCAAAGGTTATTCATAATGGTTGTTTTTCTTGGTTCTTGTCACTTTAAGGTTCTTGAATGTTGTCCTGTCATGCTGTAAAGATTATCAATTAAATTGGCATGGCCCAAGAGTTTTGCCTTCAGTTTGAGTATTTTATAATGAGGTCGATTTGATGCACACAAACATGCATGTGCTGCCTCTAGTTATATTTTATTCTCAGCAAAGACAGTGGAACATAAATCAATTTAAAGGTTCAGGGTAAGAAAGGTTTAGAACACTGCAATGCTATTTTTTTCAAAACACGACTGTTTTGTTTCTATGACCGACTGTTTCTTAGGTTTAATAGCTTGAAGTTTTATCAGATTCTAAACAACATCAATATTGCACCATGAAATTTCTTGTTTTTGAACCATTTAAAAATATGACTGTCCTAATAGTTGGATTTATTGGTTACGCCCACCTTCAATAATTATTGCCGAGTGATAGGCTGAAACCTGATGAAGCTGGACACAGTGATATTGGCAGAAAATTAGATTGAGGACATGTTGTTCACGGTTACAGTACATATTACACTGGATAAAAAAGATTAACACTGAGCAGAAATTTACCTCAGACTTAATGTGATAAGGTCACACTTTCAATGCATTGTATTATCGTGAATACTGCAGATACAAACTGAATAATACAACGATTTTTGTTTGTCAAATTAATAGAAGATTGAAGCAATCCCACAAGACAGTTATGTTACTTGAATTAACAGCATTTCTCTCTAGAATATAAAAACCTAACTTCACCCAGAATTCATTTCTTTGTAAGACACTGATAAAAGACTTCCTCTAGGGGAAAAAACAGGTATTTATAATTTGAAGCTATTTTTTAAATGTTTATTAAAGAGAAAAGAATATTTGTGGAACTCCAATTTCTGTGTCTGTGTCCATTGTTTTAGTAGTATGTAAAGTGCAATGTTTTCAATGGTTGATTTTGAAGTAATCCAAAGGGATTCACATTAGATTGCATTTTTTTTGTGATCATATATGGATTACGTTACAAAATTTGCCATGTAATTTGTATCCAAATCTAACTATATTTCAAATAATCTGACCCAACCCTGCTCATCACTCATCCTTCACAAATGCGTCATAATGTTACCTCGGGCACTGCAGTGAACTGCATGCACGTGTGCACGCATTGTACTTTTAACACATGGATAAACTAGTTCCTTTGGCGTGCTTAGACAGTGATATAAAGTAGAGACGAGCAGTCACATGATTGTTTTAGCCTGCAGGAGGCGGTCACTTGGCCAAGCCTGTGTACATCGGTCCCTGCCGCTCTGTAATGATGAGACACTGCAGCACTGCAGGTTAACATTCTGCCCATCTCCTGGAGACGCCATGTCAATATGGATTAGGGGACTGAAGTAGCCCTGGAGGAAAAAAACAAAAACCCTCTCCCATCTTCAATTACAATAAGCAAACAGCTCGTGGAAATGAAAGGGAGAGAGGCAGGAGATGCATTTAAACAGCATCTGGTCCAACCCACACAAGACAAAGTAAACATTATTCGCTTAATAACATTTTCAATTAGCTGTAACCCTCATAACCGCAAGCTAATGGAACACGAGGCCCAACATTAATGAGAAAGAATCATTAGTAATTACAACATGGTTTAAAGGCCCTTACAGGTCGCAACTTGAATGATGGTTCAGAGAATTTGGCCTGATTCTCTGTAGTCATCCACGTATGGATACTGTGTGTGATGATATTTCTCAGACTATCTCTGTACCATACGGGACATTGCGAGAGCATGCTCTTTCTTAGATAATAGTCCCATTACCAGTTCTTCTTCTACTTTTACCAATATGTTGTGGGCTATTACCACTGCCGTATTGAAGATTGTGCCCCTGTGATATGTTCACGGCACATTACAGTGCAGATACACTTGTAGGAACAATAACTGTCTAGCCTCTAGTGTTCTAAATGATAAAAAGAGATTGAAACTCTTTTATGATCTAAGTGGAGTCCAGGTGCTGTATCAGCGGCGTCACATACCATCTGCTGTCACGAGCATCATCTGCTTGTATATTTTTTTTTTTATGTTCAGTTCAATTAATGCAAATTCAGAATTTTAATTTTCAACTAATTTAAATGGAAGAAAAATAATACTTTTGATTATCGAGGCAAGATGTTTCATGATTCTTTGATTGAGGAGCTTTCCACTGCTCATGTCCCTCAAAATCAATCTTTCCATCCCTCAGCTTTTGAGTCATTATCATTCCAGTGTCTACTATGTGTTCGGTCATTTAAGTGTTAAATGCATGACCCTGCTGAATGATTAGCTCTCACGTAAAATGAATACTAGATATGGACAATCTTGGAGGAATTTTAGCTTAACAAAAAAGCTGGAAGCAGCTCTGATCACTTCCTTTTGTGTATTTAAGGGCAAGGAGGATCTTAACACGTTGTCTGGACTGTAGCCCTAGCTAACCGTTTAGCCCGAGCTCCAGAATGGCCATCCAGATCCTCTCAGCTGCCCAGGTTGACGGCTTTTACAGCTGACTGGACATGTGCAAAGCTGAATAAAACAAACAAAAATAAGACATTGTGGAAGCACATTCCTCCCCAAATGATGCAATTTAGTACTTCAAGTTGTTACAATTGAGAGCACACTAACAGCAGTTTGGCATTAAGATACTTCAAAAAAGGACATTTCCCAAACTTTGTTAGGCTTCATCTTCTGTTCACAGTGGTTTAGCTTTTGTCAATACCTGCATTTTTCCAACAGTATAGAAACACTATTATTCACGTCGCTCAAAGAGCTCAAAGTTAAATTGTGCTCAGCAGGGGGGGGGGAAGAGGTTTGGGCTCCCATGTCTTCTGGGACTTGCTTTAAATGTTTTTTTACTGGAGAGTCATTAATATTTCAGAGTGTAATAACCACCGAGCCTTGGGACTGTGTTGGCACCACCATTACAGCACACACACCCATTAAAACTGATTAGCTCTCATGTGAGGGGAAGCCCGTGTCCACAAAATGCTTTGATAATCATTTTGTTCTAAGTATTAAATGTTGGGGCCTTTTGAGTCAATTGAACAAACGCAGCCTTTGCCTCGTCTGTGAAAGTGAAAAACCCATCCCCAGGGTAACTAAACAACTTCCATCGAAGCTTGACAAATGATTTCACCACCTCTTTATTATGCATGCCACAACAGTTGGGGAAGTGAAGTGACTGCGTTTAAATCGCCTGAACACCGTGAAATGATACTACTGATACACAACAAGTTGTTGTGGTTCACAAATGTTATGTTCAAGCATGTTGCATGCTTTGTTTCTCCCCATCAATCTTTAAATGTGTATAATCAGGCAGAAATGTTGTGGAGCCAGCATACCGATGACTCCGATTTTTACATTGATTGAATTTTTGACTCTAGTTAATATTTTCCATTGGTAAATGTGAAGGCAATTCTGAGTAAAACAGTGGTTTTAAAGATTAAAATATGTTATTCTATTAGTATATTTTAGCCAATCTGACAATTGTTTTATGGTATTGCTGGATGCATTTAGTTCAGAAGATAATTCCAATAATATGCATACAATACAAAAATATAACAGCATAAAGTTTCAGAGTGTGTGCAGGAGCTTTGGTAATTCTGGTGAGTTGCTGTGCCATGTACGATATGCGTGTTGTTTCCTTCCGGCTGCATGGAGGCCGTGCTGTACTGCAAGCTGCAGGGAGGATTCCTGAGAGCTGGACACCATGTGGGAAAGATATGTCCATAACTGCCAGCAATCCCTCCAGTGCTTGAACAGGCCACATCCGCGTGTGGGCTGTGGGTCCTTGTTAACATTATTGGCAGGTGGTGCGTGAAGCCGGCTGTCCTTGTCAGGACCCTAAAGGCAACTTCACAAACCAAACTGAAAGCCTAGAGACCCTGTCAACTTATTTTCAACCATAACTAGGAGCGCCAACATGGATCAGGGGAGGAGATATTTCTAACGCAGCTGATATAAAGAACACAAAAATATAAAGTACTATCTATTAAGAGGACACTATGTGCTGAAGCTTTTCAACATTGATCTATAGAAACTAGTATTGAAATATTATTATTGACATAGTGTTACATCTTTTAAGAAAGTACAGTTTTGTGAAGAGCAGGTCTGAGGCTGTTCTGCTGAGAGTTCAGTACTGAGTGCAATTGCCAAAGAAATGCTTGAAGGTTGGAAGTTAGAAGTTTGAACCAAGAACATTTCGACCTCAATGTTGTCTGGAATGCAACATAAAATGCGATAACATGCACTTAAAGGCACGCGTGGCCGGCTCAGCTCTGACAACAAAACACGGAGAAGCTGAGTACAACACACACAGAAGTAGAGCAACTTAGTTGTTGAATAGTTGTTTCTTGCAGATGTTTCCCAGCACAGTTTAACATCACTCAACTGACAAACCTGTTTTGTTTTTGCCATGCAATGCAAAAAATAGACTACAACAACAAAAATGTAAGAATTAAGGGATTTAAATCTCAGGATTACATTCTTCATCAGCAATGGTTGTGATAGAGGGCTGTGAGAAGGGACATATGGTTCCGTTTGTCTGTCTGTCCATTTCTTCCCTCTGGCACACACACACAGCTCTGTTTCTGTATTGCTCAATCAGCCTACACCTACACAAGGTTAAACTGTGCAAACATTTGCAACGTCTAATTTATGGGCCATTCAAACACGTGCCGATGTTCTTGCCACATCAGACATATCACCGGAAGCGGCTGTGATGGAGGTCATTGTTGACAAAGCTTTGCCGTGTGTGTGTGTGTGTGTGTGTGTGTGTGTGTGTGTGTGTGTGTGTG
>NW_022280035.1:7581960-7613074 GCF_004355925.1 Anarrhichthys ocellatus | reverse complement strand
GTGTGTGTGTGTGTGTGTGTGTGTGTGTGTGTGTGTGTGTGTGTGTGTGCTGGAAAAATCCATCTTATACAACCTGCAGACTTTAGAAAAAAAAAGATTTAAAAAAAACAACTCAGTATCCCAGTCTACCTCGCCTACTGTATCCCACAATGCAAAGCGCTGGATCGGCACAGTATATGGCCACAACAACAGTGGCCAAAAACAGCAAGTTTGATTTTTACACTTTTTGTTTGTTCTGTCACCTGTGAGAAAGTTTTAGTCGAGAAATCTACTGTGTAGATTTTGGGTATTGTCATTTTTATAAACATTTATGACAAATTAAAAAATTGCTCAAATGTTTTGGGAGTTGAGAAGCTTCAAACTGGTGCTGGGCCAGCTAGCTAGCCAGCCGGCCAGTTAGACCCCGCTGTGAGCTGGCCGGAGTTGATTGCAGCCGCAGCAGGGAGTTCTTCGGCTTTATTTCCCTGTGACTGATGTTTCATTTTTAAATATCTCAACATTAATGTTTCCAATAAGATAAGATGCCTGAACAACCGGATGTTCGTCAGTAGAGTGAAGTAGGCGGTTTTAAATACAGCTACAGAACGGGGACGAAAGAGGGACAATTATTTCTGCAACGTTTATTTTTTGCTCTGGGTCATTAGGAAAAAAAACAACCTTGTTCTGGAAGATAATTGCGTCACTTTTTCTCCACGTTGTATTCGTGTTCTGTATGAAAGTAGCTTACTCGTGACGAAAACAACAGTTCAAAAACAAATATATCAACAGACCGCCCTTGAGGGGTTAAGGCTTTTTGTGTGACATATTGATGGTTTAAAATGCTCACTGGTTTTGATCTCACAGGATCTTTACAAGGGAGGAGATTACAGTCAAACTAAACTAAACAAAGTGTACAGTATGTTCACATCTCCATTTGTGCGGGGGGTGAGCTTGGTAGGAGACTGTGACCGTCAATATCAGTCTGTTGTGCTTGACTAGTTTCTTTGTCAAAAGCCAACGTATAGTCCATCAAATATGCATCAATTGTGCATTTTTTCACTTGTACTGAAAGTGTTAATTCCCACATCCCACTTACACCACAATGATTTAACTTTTTTTTACCACAGGCTACATTCTTTTTTCAAAGACAGCCCCTTCAGTCAAAAATATCTATCCCCACCAACTGTTGGGCCAAATGTAGAATCTCTGACATGAGTTTGTCTCTCCCATTCTACTGATGGCCCATATGTTTGCTCCTAGATCTCCACTCCAGGGGCTTCGGAAGCCGTCAACATGTCTTGGAGTCCAGGTGAGACTGAGAAAAAGAACATCTCAGCAGATGTGCTTTAGTGCTGGCTCAGAATCAAATCCAGATCCTGAACTTGTGTGTCTAACACTCATTAGAGTGAGGGCTTGGATATACTGTGTAAATATACATACAGATGTTTATTTGCTCTCTTCCTCTGGCAGTTTATCTTGAACAGATTGTGTCTCCTCAGCACTGACACATAGGTGCTGACACATAGACAGATGGGTTGCTGGTTGCCCCCTTGGTCTCCTTCTGATGGCTTCTACGAGGATGGATGGGCTTATTTTTAAGGAACAATTGGTCATCTGACAACCTGCTGTGTGTATTTACTCAGTGATCTGCTTGCATGGATCTTGTTTACTCTTGGTAAATAACTCCTAATCATTAGCACATGCTGTGCTTAAAGTAAGAGCCAAATAAATAAATCCTGTTCATGCATGGCTGCAGAGGTAAAAAAAAAATGGCAGTGCACATGAAGACATTTTTTTGGCCATTTTAGCATTGTATTTTTGCAACATGCTGGAATGCTTACATCTTTTCCACATGACACAGCTGTTCATTCTACTTTCTGTAGCCAGTTAGAAGCTACAGAAAGTAGAAGCAAGCTTTTTAAAGATGCTACTTTGCATTGGCAGTATGATGAGGCCAAACTGTGTGTGTGTGTGTGTGTGTGTGTGTGTGTGTGCATGTGTGCGTGTGCGTGTGCGTGTGCATGTCTGTCTGTCTGGCTGCTGTGCCAGGCTGGAGAGGGAGTCAGGAACAGTTCCACAGAGCTAGGCATTAAACTAATGTGCTGGGATCAGGGGCCAGCGCCTCGCAAGCTGTCTCTTTGGCTGAAGGCTATAATACCAATGGGCAGTGAGTGAGCACTGGCGCTGGCGATGGCACAGAAACCAAACACCTGCCTGAGTCCTGTTCCAGGCCACATAAACACATATATTTCCATCTATCTATCCATCCTCCGGTTGTGATTAGTGTGATCAACAATAGACCCAGGTGATGAGATTAATATCCCCGTGCTTTTCTGACCAGAGGGCCTGTTGAGAATCCACAACTGGTGGTTGCCATTGGTTGAGTCATACAGCATAATGGAAAATGCCATTATACTTTTAGCAAGCACATGGTGGTGCTTGTAAAAATGTGCATCTGTTGCTATTTATTTATTTACTCTACCCGTGAGCTAAAGAGTTTCCATCACATCAAAAACAGATTTATCTCAGAAAGAGCTTTAGACTTTTACTTATTTAGATATAATATGAACTAGATACTGTATTTTATCAGCAAGAATAACTGCTGCAGGAAGATTGAGACTTAATAACTCAATATGAAAGGAGCTTTATTTTTACTCCCAGTGATGAATTCCTCTTGACACGCTCACTGGCAGAGGAAGTTTCCTGACTGTGCTCTGGAGTGAAACCGTTTCTTCTGTTCAAGTGGATTTTTTTTTTTTTTCAACTCCTCGAGTCATCTTTATGTCTCTCTAATTTCATCTCTGATCTGTCTCTTGACACGGAAATGCATTGGGCAGAAGCAATGGAAGAATGAAAGAGGAGGAATGGATTTGTTGTCACACCGCCATCAACTTTCAGCTCCTTGACACTGAGAGTAAGGTAAAGAAAATGAGACCCGGATTGCCCTGTGTCTTTTCAAAAGGATACGAAGCAAAGTTTAGCTTCTTTATCAGCTGAGGTATCTGTGGAGCGTTGGGGTAGACGTCACATTCTCAACGCTGTGCCTCATAAGAGACTTATATTCTCTCCTTGTCTGGCATTAGCAATTACCGCCACCGTGGAAAGGTCAGGAGATGTTTTTAAAATGCGACTTAGGCCTTTGACTGACTGCTCTGCTGAAATGTTGTCATACATTTATTGGGTATCAAATGAGGCTTCTGCTCTTGGTGCCAAGTAGAACGCCTTGACATTCTGACATTTTATAACCAAGGTGAAAGCCTGTCAGAAGACTCATGTCTCTCCTGTCCTCTGTCTCTTGCAGTGTAATCCTTGGTGTCTGATAATTTAAAATTAATTTGCAAGTGAACTATGTGCATAATTAGAATGATAAGAAAAATAACTTTTAATGATTCAGCTTCTGTTTGTATTCTAAATGTATTTTTTTGAATCCATAATTGGTGACAGATTTAATAGATATGGATTTAATTGACTGTGCTCTCTTTTTAGAGATAATTATACAGACCTGGAGAGACAATACCACTTTAAGCTAGGTAGAAAAAGAAATCCCGTGTTCACAGGATGTTCAATTTATGCTCAGGTTGATAATGTAACTGTCAAATTTGTGCAGTAAGCACATTGCATATCATAATTAGTCATTTCCATGATTAATACCACACTCGTAGTGTACAGAATAGACGGACACGCATACCAACGCACACGTAACGCACAAGCAATATATATTTTAGATAACCCTTCACATTCTTATCTAAGTTTTTAATTGCTCTTAGTTTCATTTACAGTTTTAATCCTGTTCATCAAGCTGAGTCTGTAGCGTGGGCTCATTCAGCAGACAGATTAAGGTTTGCCCACTCTCTTCTATTTTGATTGTAATGGTAAAGTGTGAGCCCTAATGTGAGCCTAATTCACTTCACCCCTCAGCAGTTTAGGCTTAAGGCCTCATCCATCTCACTTAGAAACTGCACAGCCAGCCAGTCTCTATAAAGATATCAGCTTTATTACACTGCCTAACACGAGGATGCGAAATTATTTATCTTATTTAGCTATGGTATTGCAAATAACTGTTAGCCACAGAGTAGTAGGATTCTAGTTGTAGTCTGTTCTGTCCACTATTCTGCTGTACTGGATTATGAGACAGGGCATGAATAATAAAGATAAAGACAAAACATTTTTCAAAGGTCACATCTGTATATATCACATTTAGTTTGGTTTGCATTGTAGAGGCTCTGTGCATGTCTACAAACACAATGCTAACTGTAATTTAGCTGTCATGTTTTGGCAACCTGTTCTTTTCTTTGAATTAAATAATTCAGGAGTGCATTCATGTATTACAAAAATCGACTGAGATGTGACAGCGAACCAGGTGTTCTGTTCACATCAGCAACTTGATAGTAATGTTAAAAAGCAGGGCTAAAGAGCACACGCATCACATAGTGTAGGCTTACAAATGAGACGAGCCAGTCTTTTTAGCAAGAAAAGATGAATACTGCCCCATAATTATAGGAAATGCATGCCGGGATATAGATTTGCTCCAAGCTAAATGGAACACAAGATGGATCATGGCATTTGATGAAGATATTTCCCATGTCAAAAAGAGGAGAAAGAACTAGGTACATTTCATGGCAGAACCCTGTAGCGACAGCTTGTGGTTGCAGTTTTACATGCAATATGCATTCATCACATTTTGCTACGCATTAGTTAACCCTTTTGTGGATTTCCTAAAGTATTTTAAATGTTGTGATTATATAGTGAATGCCTTAAAGCAAGCGTTTTTGTTTCTGTAATGAATTAACTAATTGTAATTAGGAGATAGGTGTATGGCTATATATCTGGTCTGTTTAGGGCTCTATCTCTGCTGGCTTTGTGTTCTTGCTCCACCTCCTTGCAGCCAGGAAAAGATAAGGGCACAAGAACAATGGGAGGGCCAAGCTGCATTACTTGTTTAGTTGATAAATTATAGAAAGCATTTCTGATAGGAGACCATGGCCTTTACCTGTGTGTGATGCCCCCTATTGCCCTTTTACTGCCATATTCCTCCTCTAGCACAATGCTATACATAATGATCATTTCAATTCAACTTATCTACATAGCATCAAATCATGACTAAAGTTATCTCAAGATGCTTTTCTAATAGAGCAGATCTAGACCGTACTATATTTTAGAGAGAGCCAACATTCCCCCATAAGCAATCACTGGGCAACTCTTTAACGGTTAGAAACCTTGGTCAGAATTGGGCTCTGGTTTGGCGGCCATCTGCCTTAACTGGTTGGGTTGAGAGAGAGAGACACTCAGAGATTCACAGCAACGACAATAATAGCACAGCAGCTATAATGATCATAGAAAAGGACCGATAACAATAATAATAGTAGGATATAATGGAATAAAAGTAATAGCGGTAACAGCAGAAATAATAATATAAATATGACTACTAGTGCTAATGAAAGTAGCAGTGGATATAATGGAATGATAGTAATAGTACCAGTAAAAATAATAGAAATGTGACGGATGATAATGAGAGTAGCCGTGGGTGTCATCAGGGCCATGGCAGCAGGCGCAACCACGATCAAGGTGTAACTCGGATCCATGGATACCTGAGAGACAAGAAAATACAAAGACTTTGGGGAATAAGTCAAGTTAGTAACATGCATTAATGGGGCACTAATACATTCCGATGGAGAGGGAGAGGAGCTCAGTGTATCTTAAGAAGTCCCTTGGCAGTCTAGACCTATAACAGCATAACTAGGGGCTAGTCCAAGGCCGGCCTGAGCAAGCCCTAACTATTACGTTTTTCAAAGAGGGAAATCTTAAGCATTGTGAAGAGCCTTCTTCCTTGCTGGATAAAAACTGGGAGCTGGTTCCACAGGAGAGGAGCTTGATAGCTTTAGGCTCTGGCTACTATTCTACTTTAAGAGACTCGAGGAACCACAAGTAACCCTGCATTCTGGGATGGAAGTACTCTTGTTGGGTAATAGAGCACTATGAGCTCTTCATGGTGCCTGACCATTTAGGGCTTTGTGGATGAGGAGGATTTCAAATGATATTCTGGATATTACAGGGAGCCAGTCCTTTTCCGAGTTCTTTACCAGTAAACCAGTGTTGCAGCATTCTGGATCAACTGGAGAGTCTTAAGCGACTAATTGGAGCAGCCTGGTAAGGAGTTGCAAAAATTGAGTCTAGAAGTAACAAATGCATGGATACATCTTTCTGCATCGTTTTGAGATGGGATGTGCCTGATTTTTGCAGTGTTACGTGTGTGAAATTAGGCAGTCTTTGTTTGTTTTAAGGGCGAACTCTTGGAGAAAGAAAAACAATTCAATGTGCTGTTGCTGTATACGGTATTGATGGGCAATAAAACATGCCGCAATGGCCAGAAGAAGAATTCAACTCTTCTCATTTTTAAAATTCAGTGTCTGTCTTGTTTGAGTGCAGCCGGATTTTCAATTTTGTTATGGTTCTTTTGTCCCTCCCAATTCTCAGTTCAATCTTGGCTACTACCGCCAGTCTCCCCTTCCAGTCTTACACTTGTGCTGTTGTAATTGGCGTGGGTTCTACACCTCCTCAAGAGCCAATCTGAGCACTTGCAAACACACACAAGGCTTCACCAAAGATAAATACACAAACTCAGTCCTACACCAAGCTTGTATGAGAGCTTTTGGAAAAAGCTTAGTTATGATAATAATAGTAGTATTGTGGGGAAGGGGGGTGATGAGGGGCTTTCTGTGACAGCGCTATGAATCATATGCCATTAAAAGGGTGGGATATTGAGAATGATGTCGAGAATTCTGCTGTAGCAGGATCTTAGTTGGTGTAATTGTTGAGGAAGAAAACATGCAGTGAAGTATTTGGTGCAATATTATCTTGAGTCTGAAAGTGTTTACAATTTGGGGAGATGGGGGCAATCTACTTTTTGATAAAAACACGTCTATTTTTTAATAGGCTCTTTAGTAATACCAGTGTCAACACAATTTTCACAATCGTTACACCCAATAAGTACATCACAAAAACCCCTGTATGAAATAGATTTATGTATGAAACTAGATATGATACGTTTTTATGAGGGAGGACAAACAAAACCAAATAAAATGTTGCTTTAATGGCCTACATGTCATAAAAACAAACTAAACAAGAGGTACAGCCACTGGGAAAAAGTAATCAAAGCTCCCACAAAAAATAACACCTTGATTAACAGTGTGAGCAAGAGATACACCCCCGTCAAAGACATCCCTCTGACAAGTATTTTTGGGGGTAACAGGGACAAATGTGTACAATTTTAGAGACTCAGTCAGAAGACAGACAGAGGGTAGCTTTTTTTCACTGTCACCGTGCTCCTTGTATTTTTATCTGCCTCTCAGTGTGATTAATGCTAGCTAAAAGCCACTTTGATCTTTCTGGTAGATTTATAGACTTCACAGTACAATAACTTAGTGTTTCCTTGTGCATTCATTTCCCCTACATTGATATTTGTCATTTACAGGGTTCAGAGTTTGGCCTTTTCCCTCCTACATGAATTGTTTGCTTTCTAAGTTGATTGGCTCACAGTCTTGCAGGCTTGTCACTGGGAGGTATACTGTAAGTGGTCTGGTGTCATCTCCACAGCTACAGCACAATTCACTTGAAAGGTTGTTAACGAGACGATGTGAATTCACTGGTCTCTAATTCAGCATTATTTATACGTACATATTGTGAAACTGAGCGACTGCTTTTTCAACCAATCAGTGTATGGGACCCAGCTTGGGCTAATCGGTGACTTGATGAGAATGTGTCATTTATAATGCATCTGTGTATCTCTTTGCAGACGATATATATATGCTATTTTTAGGTCCTAACATATGTCCATGGAAATACTTTTTGATTTTTTTTTTTGTTTTTAAGTTAGGGTAAATTCAAGGTATATTGAGACTTTTGAGAAAGAATGGGTTTGGTGTCAAACCAAACAGAAGAAATGTACGTTTGTTTCAAATTTTTCTGCAGTGACGGGTTCCTCTAAATTGGTAGCGACTGACTGTGTCTGTACCAATTGCATTGAGTGTGTCATCTGTGCAGGAAGGCGATAAAATCCGTTTGTGTTGTCACTTCATTTCCAACAGCCACACAGACAGAGGATCACTCCCTAGATTACTCTGACTGTACGTTAGTTAATCTGTGTTATGATTTGATTCACTCAGTAATGTGTTTTACTGTAGCATGAAGTGAAGATCAGTTGGCAAGACTTCAAACTTTTCACAATGAGAGCAGTTAAGAGGGCGTAGCTCATATTATTTCTTGTGGAGGAAAACAAAATGTGCAATATTGTGCTATAATGTGAGGCATCCCATGCAACATGATCAACTTGACCACCACTGACGTCTGACCTCTCCCTCCTTCAGCTGAATTTTGCAGCAGAGGAAGGCTTGCTCAGCTTTCTGCACTCGTCAGCTGCAGTTAATGTCATGAGTTTGTTAGGATCACAGGCAGCGCTTCAGGCGACAATGAGACATTGCTTGATTTACACCCATTATTTTCTTGTATTTTCCAGTGGGATATGAAGGAAGGAAAATACAACTCCTGCTGCATAGAATGTCTAACTCTGATGGAAGAGGCACACATTTTACAGAACATTTCATTACTTAATAATAGAAACTGTAAAAACTAACTTTATTTTATTGAAAATAATATGTTGAAAGCAATACTTAAATAATTTGTTAATTAAATGATTAATTGAGAGATAATTTATCAATGACAATTTGTTTATCAAATGAAAGTGTATACAACACTGCTGATTACCGCGTTGTACACTTCACTTTTCTTTATTTATATTAGATTTGAATACATCGAAATACATTATTATATGTATGTTACTCAGGGTCTCCGTGGATCCTTCAAAATATTTTTTCTGACATTGCAATTTCAACTCTCAAAATACTGGTAACATGTATTATTTAATAATTTACTGAATGCCTCTCACATGAAGGTCCGCAGATAAAGAGGAACTAACACTCACTATTTTTTTGTTTGCAGTCGGGATGCTCGGAGCAGATTCACTACTATCTGCTAGGTAGCAACGACATGTTACAATAGAAATTTGGGACAAATTGTCCGTAACCTTAAATAATTGATATCGTTTTGTTTTCTTCAATTTTGGCTATTGTATCGTTGGTCTTAAATTCAATTCCGAGTGGAATAATAAAAGACTTAAAAAGTCTTAAATCTAACTTAAGCTAATTTTTTACCTGCAGGAACCCTGATGAATGATTATGACAAAAAAAAAAGTATTCAATAAATCCTTTTTACATTTGTTGTAATCAAATTTGCAAATAATAGGTGAAATGGATGGTGTCCATCAAGCTTTCTAAACCCCTGGGTGGCTATGCTCGTGAGAGACGATGGTGAGATGAGCCAAGTGTTCAAGGGTCAGTGAAGACAGATTTCCCCTTACATAGCTGTGTCAGTCGTCCCATAACAGGTACAGACAGCTTCCCTTTGTCTCCAATGATTGTCCCGGCACCTTAGACAAACCCTTCTTGAAATTTGGGCCCCCACGTGAAGCTCTCCATCTCAGTGAGTAAGTGCGGCCAGGTCCCAGGCAGACACCGTGAAATGGGCACGGCTCTGGATCACAGAGCAGGCCAGTCAGCCCATACTAGCCATAGCTGGTCCATTTACCATGGCCCATTAGTGTGATCGTGCTTTGCTGGCTCCACAACCCTGCCATTCATTCATCCTGCTGTGCTGAGGGTGTTTGACTACACTAATGTTCAAGGTACTCTGCTCAGCTCACTAGGTAGCTCCAGCTCTAATAGCCTTCGGCTCTGTAGGCAGGTAATGACTACAGACCATGCTAGACGTGCAGGATTGATAGCTTTGATTAGATTGGGTATCTTAGGGAATGTGATGTTTAGGCTTATTGATTTGTTTTGTGTGCGATATCAATCATGACGCCAACCACACATTGCAACATTAGGATTGTCAGGCTGATGAAATTCTCATAAACTACCTGGCTATTGTCTTTCAATTGGCAAAACAGCTGAAACCATATCATCTAAAATGAAAAATGAAGATGATAAATGAAGGTGATGAGGCAGCAGTCATTATGATGATATCGATAAAGGAACCTCTATGCTTCCAATGGTACATCATTTGTTACGGTGTAAAGTGCACACAAGCAAATTGTGTGTTTATGTAATGTAGTGTATGACTGGTTGTTGAGTTGTCTGCACATGTGTTGTGCGAGTGTGTCATAATGCAAAGGTCACTATTCCTGTCATCCCAGTGATTTATTACCCAGCTAGGAGCCCTGTGGCCTGGCTGTGCCCATCTCCCCAGGCCACAGGAGTCACATCACATCGACAAACAGCACAATATTGCCCTTCTACGCTTCACCGATGTCAGCTGACACATGATTCTGTCTGTTGACACCACGGTGTTATGTTGGAAATTTTGGAGGTCAAGTATCGGAGCATGGGGTTAATGTGAAAATAGATTAGAGTAAAGTGGGATTGGGTTTCCGTGTATGGAGCAGCACTCGATCAGCATGTACTGCGTACTGTCAACTAAATTAACGATAAAGTATGATTTTACCAGCACACTGAAGTATGCTCAAGTGATGGCCGTGACAGAGAGGCTCTGTCTTAATAAAGGGACATATTAACAGCTTTTATCCCAACTCAAAATCTTACAAGACTGACGGATGGTCTCAAGGCACCCAGATGCAGTGCATTATGGGGCAGCTGAGTATGTGCTGTAAGCTTGCGTCTCGCACTCAGAAATTACTTCTAATGTAGTATATAATTCCAGGCTTATCTCGCGCACAAAAAATCCACATACTATACAGTGTGAATGCTGTACGAACTCAATTGTACGTCATACGTAGTATGTTAGTGGATATTTTCGAACACAGCCTCAGACTTGGATCAGCATCTATGAAATTCAGCAATTTTGCTTGGAAAAGTTGAAAACAAAGTAATGACTCAGCTTTTGTGGCCTCTCCTGCTGTACAACCTATTATGTCCTCCTTAAGACAGCCTATGTAAATAGCTTTGTCTGGAATACCCAAATTAGAGGACTAATTAGGCGAGAGATCTTTCTTCTATTCAGTGTTGCATGAAGTGGACAAGGCTTTAACTCAATGTGTCAATGACCTTTCTCTGACTGACACAGTAGTCTGTCCTCAGAAATTTTGTAATGCTGTTTTTTTCATCTCCTGCCTGTCATGGCATTTGCGTAGCACATCCACAACAGCACTGAAAATCAATCTGTCACTGCAAGTGGCCAGACTTGAATAGACAAACAAGGTGGAAAGCTACATAGATTCGTTTTAAGGTGGCTCTTGTGTGTAAGGTTGTGTGACGAACCAGAATATAGTGACAGAAGTCAGAGTTACTGACCACCTATTTTGTCACTTTGGTGTGTTAAGTCAACGGTTCTGCATGGTGCTTTTGAGAACCGTCTCCGACGATCTACAACACATTTATGCACGTCTACTTGTGTTGCCTTTGTTTCTTATCTTCTGTCAAAACAAAGCAGCATGCAGCAAAATACACACTAACGCCTCATTACTAGCATATTAACAACATTTTTTGCATTTATGCTGAAGACATGTAGTCAGGGAGCCCAATAATTGGGTTTCAAAAGGCTTCAACAAAATTGCTACTGAAATAAAATGTCAAACTAGATAACCCATACTTTTGCCAAAGTTCAGTTTTCTCTTTAAATTTTAATGTTAAATTGACACTAGAATATTAAAGATTTTTTTTGCCCTCTCATTTTTAGTTCAGTGAGCAATAAATTCCTGAAATAGCATTATTGATATTCATGGAATGCCAGCAGAATGGCTCTGGGGATGGCAATGGTGGTCTGTCGGACTAGAAAACTGCCATGAAAGTTTGTACAGACAGTCTTGTTCCCCAGAGGATGAATCCTTCTGACCTGGGTCATCCCCTGTTCTTCCTGCAGCAGGTTAACATTCTTGGCTTTTAGAAGTAGATGAAAAAACAAGGATGGTTTTGTGATACAACAATCCTTAGAACTTTACATTACAGAGCTGTAACAAATTTAGTGGAAGGTGAACATAATAGTAAAATTTGCACTTTCTCTCCAGTCAGCCACAATGAGCCCACATGGTTGAGTCAGCTGTCTTAGGCTGACACGTTAAAATGGATATTCTATGTTTTAGGAATGTCTCGTCCTATGTATGTTAATTGTATTGTATCATGAATCGTGGTGAGACATTTGAACCTTGTTTGTTTTAGGGCACCAGAGATCCGCTGGCAAAAAACAAGGCAGACATTTATCTCCAGAGCTGTGATTGAAGCCATATGTCCCATAATAAGGCTAACGACAGGCTGAGTTGGCCCCCTTGGCGGAGGCTTGTTAATGTCACTGTCACGTTGTCGATCTATGTGCCTTGAG
This sequence comes from Anarrhichthys ocellatus, assembly GCF_004355925.1. Lineage (NCBI taxonomy): Eukaryota > Metazoa > Chordata > Actinopteri > Perciformes > Anarhichadidae > Anarrhichthys > Anarrhichthys ocellatus. The sequence continues at coordinate 7,600,711 of NW_022280035.1, read as the reverse complement.
ATCAAGGGCACATAGGGGAGATACGGGGAAGGGGGGGTCTCTCATCATCACATTGGTCCTGTATCCCCCTCCCCTATATGAGAACATTTCACACTCACCCTAATCGCCCTGTGAATTATTAACCTTAATAGAAAGACAACACGGGGTCATACTGTCTGATGCGTCTGGAGGTCTTAGGCGTGAGCAGACGTGTAGGTATTTTATCATCTGCAAAGAGTCTCTCATCACAAATGACACTCTCTGGTTTCTTGAAAGGCGCCCACACTTAAACTAAGTCCAGTGCAAATTCATGTTTAAGTATGCAGATATGAATAGTGCTTACATTTAGAGGCATGGCTACTGTTCTTTGTGCAAATCTGTTTTCCTAATGGCTTAAGAACAGCAGCAGAACAAAAAAACATGCAATATGTATATATTCTTCCCACTCTTCCACTTCAATTGCCATTCTAAGCGCTGCCCTCCAGCAGGGCACGAAAATATGATTTTTTTGGTTGACTCAACACTTTTCAATGCTATGATCTCAGATAACATTCTTTATATTCAATGATTCAACATTCTTTCAATCGATAATGCATATTCTTCTGTCTCAGTAAATTACAACGTCAATGACACTGTGTGTATTTGAATGACTTATTTGACAAAAATGTGATGCAGCATCCTGTGTATAAAGACATCAACAAAGAGACATGACTGTGTACTGAGGAGTGGAGGTTATTAGACTGTTATTGACCAATATTCTTGGTGAACCTTTTCTTTTGTTCCTGGGAACTATAAACTGTACGGCTAAATTGTTCATTGTAACCTTTAAGCAAGGATCCGGAGGATATGGAAGGATGTGTTTCACCTTTTGCCACTTTTTTTTCCCTTTTCAGCTTAGATCCTGTTACCCAAAATGTTCAGTAAAGCAGTGTCAGATTCTCCTAGTTGGCAGGCCAGTTAGGACTGTTATTTTATAAGTGGGCCGCCTCTTTGATTAATGTTCTACTGCTACTGTCTTAAGATCAGGACTCTGACACTGTAATGCTATGGGAAAAGGCCATACCAAACAGTCCCGTACTGTAGCAATAAAGAAACTTTTCTACCACCAATTCCCCTAGTTGATATTTACCCCTGAACACAGAGAGTCCTGAGCCCCTGGAAGGTTCACCCTAATGTTATTGCAACATGCAACAATTTCATATGGATTCCTAATTCTCTGAATCTGGATGCAACACGTGAAAAGTTGAGTCCTGGGACGCTAGAGACATTTTTCTGATAATGCTACATTGTGACCAAAAATCTCTGTAGAAATCAGAGAGCATGTAATGTTTTCTGTTAGCAACTGGTTGGTAGCACAGTCCTGCTTGGCTCATCTGAGATACATTATAATGAGCAGCAGGCAAAGGCAAATTTTACATGTTAACATAATGTGTTCAAATGTAATCTTGTAAAAGTTAGTTTTTAGCAAGAAACTTGACGTAAATCATCAGAGATTAGTAATACATTTGCAAAAAACAGTATCCAAACGGTAATGAAGGTGTGTATGTTGAAGTACATGGGATTCATTGTTTTGTTATACTGTGGATATGCATGTCAGAACCAGTTTTGCTGTTTACTCCTGATTCCAGTTTTGATACTAAGCTAACCTAACTGGCTGCTGGATTCAGCGTCATATTTAATGAACAGGTATGACTGGTATCGGTCTTCTCATCTAACTCTTATAGAGCCGTGTTGATTTGTAAAAGTCATTGATTTGCATAACGCGTGTCTGTGAGTTGCAAGATGTGGCTATGCCCCGTCAAAGCATGCATTCCCTCCGAGAACATGCCTCAGCTAAAAAAATGATCCTCTAAAGTATATTTTCAGTGAATTGGTCAGCTACGTGTAAACACAGTTAGTGTGTTGAACATTTGAACAACTTTTATCATGTGTCTATCCATGGACAGCACAACACTGGGCAGTGAAGATGAAAATGTATTGGATGAAGAAAACTGTGTGAGAAAGAGAGTGTCGATGGCAGGACAGGTGGAATGAATACAGTAACATACTGCTGCTAACACTCGGGATGCTGCTGACCAGACTTGCTACCACATCCTGTAACTTCAGTTCTTACTGCTATACTAACTTAACAATATTACCCTAATTAAATGGGATTAATTAATAATTGGAGGGCACAATACAGTAATTTGTGAATATAAATTATTTATTGGAGAGAACGAGTTTAATAATTTGAGGGTTTGAATTATTAAGTTAAGGGAACAAATTACTAATTAATATAATACCCACAAATGCTTTGCAAAGGCTTGCATTTTAGATATGCTTTTGTCTTAAGAGTGCTTATGATTTATCCACATTTGACATCTTTGTTTTTTATCGCTATAATAAGAGGTCACACACTTAACTTAATAGAGCATTTATCCTGTAAGCAACTTTCTTTTGCCACAGGAATGAGTCCTAAAACCTGGAAATGAGTCAACATTTTAGCACTTCTCATTCCCTCTTCTCCAAGTCAATGGGCTCTTTTAATGGGGTGTTGGTGAGATGCATGAAATAAGGTCTGCGGTTAACACAAGGTGAGAGATTTTTATATTTTGTTCTACAATATTTAAATACACCTCTCGTGAATTTTCAAGCTTTAATGTGTAACCACTAACAAGTGTCTAAATGACAATTCAAAACATCATCACGCCAACTAGTCGGCTTTTACAGCCTTGTTGTGTTATTCACCCTCATGCCACTGTGGTGTAGTTCGTTTATAGCCTAACGTTATCTTTTTACTTCTGCCAATTGCATTCATGTTTCAAAAATCATAAAATTGGTGTTTATTTTTGAAGATTCTCTTGCTGAACAAAACGTGTAAGTATCATAAACTTGTGTTTGGCACAGAGCCTTTTTTCTACAATAATCCAAAATTCAATGGGAAAATCTCATTGGCTTATTGTTGAGGCATCCAGTGCGATGCTGACTTCTGGAGTTGGCCTACAAAAATGTATCATCCCTGCACCACTCTGTTGTTTGAATCACTGACACACACACACACGCACACACACACACACACTGAAAAAGTAATGTTGTTGTCCCTTACAATTAACCTCAAACATAGTGCCTTCACTAATTACTGTAAAGAGCCATCCTAATGATCTTTTTACTAGTATCACCGATATTATTGTTTGATAAACAGTATCAATTATTTGCAGGTTACTTGCTTTTCAATTATATTGCAGAAGAGCTGTGGAAAGACTTTCGACTTGGAAAGACAGGACTTGAGCTCAGCTTAGTATACATCCTATACTCAAACAAAGCAGTGTGTGTGTGTTTGTGCCTATCCTGTGTGTGTCTGTTGTGTTTTTTCACCTTCCTCTGCTTTGTTGTACTTCACACGTTGGCCTCATCTGGGCCATTGTTTCATCAGGGGGTTTGAGTAACTTTGTTATTTTGAGCTGACTCTGCGTACTGTAGGTCAGCTGCCTCTGCTGAGCCCCATTCTGGAGCCTTCAGCTCCCCAGTGTCCCACGCAGCCCAACAGCCACACTAACCGCCGGGCCCATATAACTCCTGCTGCTGACAACTCACAGAGACATCTTTGTAATTTAAGACGTAATTCCCTTTTCCTGGGAGCTGTATAAAATCTATATTGCAACCATAAACAATCCGGGCTTTCCTGTGAGCCTCCCCATCCTCCTTTTTATGTATGCAGAGAGATATTATTGAAGATGTGCAATGGCAAGCAGTTCTTTTTCCTGAAAGGCCAAGCAGCAGTAAAGTAGAATGAGGCCATGTCCCTGGTCATCCTGATGGAGCAGCTTTTTACCCTTTTTTTATTCTATCCTCCCTTTTTGACTGTGATGTGAATCTTTTTCTGGTGTAACACAGGAGACGCATCTCAGTGGCATCAGGATCTGCAAGACAGACTTTTTTTTTATTATTTTGTGCCTTGTTTTGGGTTGTTCGAGTTTTGGCTCGAGTTTTGCTTTTTTAAAAGCAAAAATAGCTCACGGCTTTGGCTGTGTCAGCTTTAGAGCACCCTTTGCCCGGACTTCGCTGCTTCCCAGGGACGTGAACTCACACGTGGCACTGAGACCCGACCCTCCGCACGTGACACGTGAGCTACAACGCTCAATGCTCTGTTCGTTGCAGTATTCTCCAAAACGCCAGAGGGCAAACAAAAAAAAGGTGCTGTGAAGAAGCAAGAAGATGAGTGTATCCTGCAAAACTCCACAAACCAACCTCCACAATGGCAAGAAGGAATTGTAATTTACTGTACACTCATACTGATTGGTAAACTTAGCACTCTGGGCTTGAGTACCTCACTCTGCAACTGGTTATTAGACTTCCTCACAAACAGACCCCAGGCAGTTCGGATTGGCAGCTAAACCTCCTCCACTCTAGTGTTGAACACCGGAGCCCCCCAGGGCTATGTGCTCAGCCCCCTCCTGTTCACGCTGTACACCTACGACTGCTATCCCGAACATGAAAAGAACTCTGTTGTGAAGTTTGCAGAGGACACCACCATTACAAACAACAATGAGACTTCATATAGAGAAGAAATCAACAACCTTGTGTTGCTCAGAGAACAACCTACTGCTGAACGTCAGTGAAACCGAGGCGCTGATTCTTGAATTTAGAAAAAAGGAGGCGAAGACGCACACCCTTGTCTACATCAATGGAGCTGAGGTGAAGCAAGTTTGCAGCTTTAAGTTCCTGAGAATCAGCATCACAAAAAAGCTGACATGGTCATCATCACACATCTCCATCCCGGTGAAGAAAGCTCATAAACGGAAACTTAAGAAGGCAACATTCCCGTGCCAAGTTCGTATCAACTTTTACTGCAGTGCAATAGAAAGCATCCTGACTGGAAACATTACAAACTGGCATAGGACGTGTACATCACAGGAGGGCTCTACAGCGGGTGATTAAAATCGGCCATAACATCATTGGCCGAACCACCAGACTTCAAAACAGTTTATTTCCTCTGTCTGTGAGACTCCTTAATTCATCATCCCCCCTCTGTATATAATATCATTTTTGTTGTTGTTGTTTGTTTTCTTTCCTATTTAGCAAATTGGGAATGCAATTTAAATTTTGTTGCGCAACCCTACCATACAATGACAAACAAAACCTTTATAACCCTTGTATATCTCATATTCATGGATTACTTTATTGCCTTTATACAAGCCCTGTAAAGAAAGAAGTATTAAATGCATTGTATAGAAAAAGAGGATGAATATCCTTTAAACCAGAGGTCTTCAACAGGGGGTCCGCGGCCCCTAGGGGGTCCACGGAGGTACTGCAGGGGGTCCGCGAAAATGTTGGTTGATTAGACAATTAAAAAAATTAAATATAATATGTATATATTTTTTTTCTCTAAACATGAATCTGTCCATTATTTTAATAGTTCAGTATTGTATGAAAGATAACAGGTATCTTTATGCATGGCAGTGGCACTAATAGGCCATCACTCATTTTTCGTTTCCACATTTATGTTTAAAATGAAAACATCAATTTGAATAGCTTGTATGCGTGATTATCACTGACAGACAATGTTGATATTGGCATTGGCATCAGCTGACAAGGTATGTTTCTAAATGGCAGTGGCACGGCCTCCCTGCTCACTGTACCTTGCACATGTTTAAAATAAAAACATGAATATATGAACCTGTGTATTATTTGAATAGCTTAGTATTGAATGCACAATAAAGAGGTTTACACGGTACTAGGCCCATTTAATATAAAACATAATTTTATACAATATATATAGTCGGGGGTCCTTGCTCCATCTCTCTATCAGTTTGGGGGTCCTTGGCCTGAAAAAATGTTGAAGAACCCTGCTTTAAACGATTTGATTTGGCCGTAATATATACTCAAATATAGATTTGGAACTACTCCTGTTTCTTAAGCATTAAACATATATTTGGCTGTCTATGTAAAATACTCAGACATGTTTATAGTGCTTTAATCAATGAACAATTTGTGAGAGTCATGTCTGAATAGTGAATCAGTGTGTGAATGGGTAAATTCACACCCACACAATGCTTTGAGTGGTTGAAAGACTAGAAAAGTGCTGTACAAGTACAGTCCATTTACCATTCACCGCACAACTTACTGTATTTGGTTGATGCTTTTAGTTGCGGTGTGGAATCTCAGAAAATGGAGCTACACGCCCCTGGTGTGTAAAGGCCTTAAAGGTCCCATATTGTAAAAGGTGAGATTCTGTTGAGAGCCTAAGTGCAATATAAATACTGTGGAAGTATTGGAACGCTCCATCCATGGAAAAATAGACACAGCCTGCATTCAGAAACTGCTTTTTAAACAAGCCATCAGGATTTCCCTACAGTTGTGCCACCGTTATACAATATATAAACTATTTCACAGTTTTAAATGTAAACGGTCTAAATGTTTTCCAGTAAATTTCCAGTTGCAGTGTATGTGAATTACATCAGCTGAACGAAAGCAACATGGACCCAAGCACGAACCTAGAAACTCAATTCCGTTGAAATGTGGTAAAGGGAGCGTTTCAGACAGACAGTATTAGGGATCACACTGAGATGCGTCGCAACAGGCGCGGCCTCTTCAAAAACGCCCCATGGCAAACCGAGTCGGGGAGAACAGCTGATGAGCCTGTGGAGCGGGGGTGCATGCGCAACCAGGCGATCAAATGTAAATAACAGGGGAAAATGGATTCAACGCAGACATGGAAGTCTCGCTGTGATAATCGTAATTAAAAAACGCTAATATCAGCCTTTTGTCTGCCTTTGTCTGCTCCTACCACATCCGGCATCAAAACAGAAAGGCAGTGGTAAAGCCCGCCTCTCGCTCGATTTGATGCAACTCCGCTCCTGGCGCTGAAAAGTTGAGAATATTTGATCTTTTATGCGGCGCCATGCGAGGCGGTGCCATAGGAACACAATGGTTTTGTGGGCGACGCGTTTCTAGCAATGCGTTTCTAGCAATGCATTGCTAGCTACGCTTCTTGGTGTGATCGGGGTCTTAAAGAGTTTTTTGATCATTAAATCATATGAAAATGTTCCAGTTGAAACCCAAAATACATAAACAAGCATAAACCTAGAAATAAGCGTAATATGTCTCTTTTAAGCCTTACCTCCACCAAGGATGCTGGAGTTCACAGTGTTATGAATGCTTCAGTACATGATGGTCGGGGTCCTCATTATTCCACAAAGTCATTGTCCTATTGTTGATACATTTCCTTTTATTTTTAGATTATTTTTTTTGTGTGCATCCATTTAGAGCAGTTGCTACTTAGTCATGACAAATAAGTGAAATAATCATCATTATTTTTTCTGGTTATTTATCATTTGCCTGACAGAATGTCAAAAGCACTGAATTTCAATTTTGTATTGTTCTGCAGTAAGGCTAATTATGCATGTCTAAGTCTTCAGCTACCGGAACGATTTGTGCTCATGAGGCTGCTCATTGTGGCAGTTCCATGTGTCTGCTGCTGCAGAGGCTCCAGGCATTATTCCACTTCAGCCTGACACCAGTGTCTCTTCCAATTCCATCTCATTGCATTAGTCATTAAGCTCGGCACTGACACCACCCATCATATCATTGCCTTAATCACATCTGAGCTCCGCTGTGTACATATGACCATATCATTAACACAGACTTCCATCCCCGCTCTACCCCTCCATCCGTCTATGCCCTTCCATCCTGCTCTCGCTTTTTTTCTAGTCACAGATTTGACCCTGTGTTTCATTCATCACACACTGTTGTCCAGTATCCGCACAGTGACAAATGGCATTCCCTTTACAGTGATTCATTCAGTGATCATTTGCACTACCTCATATGCAAAATTATTCATCCTCAGGGCAGGTTTGTGGGGCGGTGGGGGTAAATAACAGTGATGGAGTGCATTGTGGGTTCTCAACTTTGTGAAAAATGAAAAAATAAATCTCACCATATTTCTACCATTATCCATCCGCCAGAGGAGGGTGATATGATATTGGTGGGATTTTTCTATCTCCTGTCTCCAGGGGTAATGATGAGGGAAGTCTGGCCAGCCACACTGATTATAGAAGGGCGTGTGTGTGTGCCAGTGTGTGTAGGTAGGTAATAGTCTGTCTGAACTTTGCTGAGCTGGTGATTACAGAAACCCTGTCACCTGTCTAATAGACAACTCCGGTAGATGAGGCCAGGTCCCATCTGCAGCCCTGGATTCTGAAGCACGCTCATGCTTCCAACCATATTCATATATCCACAGGGAATATTTGTGTTGAAATATAGAGATTAAAAGAAATCTGGGGATCGGGGCTCAACATCAACTTTTTAATTGTTTATTTATTCAACATTTATTTAAGTCTCTTGAGATTCAAAATCTGTTTTTTGAGGGAGGTATGGGAGACCTTTTTAAAGCCTTTGCCAGGCTGGTAACCATGTATCAGCTTTTGGTTACCATTTTAATTTGCCTTGTATTTTGAGTAATTGTTTCCAGTTCTAACTGTAACAGTAATATATAAATATTAATAATGTTACATCACATAAGTGTATTTATTTCGGGGTGCACGTTTTGGTGATTGCTGTCTCCTCTCCCTATTTGTTACACGTTAAAAAGTGGTTTCCACTGATGGCAACCAAAAGCCAGGAATTGGTTGCCAATTACTCAAAAATGTTGCCAATGGCATCTTGGCAACTGTAGACAGATATTTTTTTTTATATAGAGCTACCTATGCAATGCATCAGACCATACATCTATTTCCTTATTTTGCTCCAGTTTACTTGCGATGACTAAGTGATTGTAATATGGGAATTGACAAATCTAATCCAGGAAAGACTGTATTTTTTTTCCTCTCAACGTGGTGCACTAAAATGTATTGCTTTATTTGCTTCCCATTCTCCCTACACTACAGCCATAACACCATCCACCTCTCTCAAGATGTTGTATATCTAGCTATTTTTAGCCCTGAGTGGAAACCTGCAGAAAGCGTCATTTGTGGACATGAATGCATAAAACGGCTTTCATCTGCTGGATGACTGCATATATACATAGTTGCCTCATAAAAGTGACAGGGGGGGAAAAGTGTGATTTTATTTGGTCGTCACCTCATAATGTATTCATCGTAGAGCATCACAGTGCTGCCCATATTTTCCCGTTAACATATGTTGGCTGTATTATGGTTTGATTCCAAAAAGTGAGCTACTCTCTCATCTCCTTTCTGATGGATATATGAGGTCTGCTCAGCAATTCCTTGTATAATGTCATTTTAATTTTAGGGCACATTATGATGAGCCACAGTGGTAACGTCATGGTTGAGGTTTTTTCCTTTTTTGAGGAAAGGGGGGGTTGTTTGATGGATTAAAGGAACAGAAGCTGTGACAATCCATCACTCTAGTGCAACAGAGGTCATTGCATGAAACCGTTGGCTTGCACACCTCCCTCTCATTGTAATGTGTTCTGTTGTAACTTGTTCTGAGATACTTTCAGATAAGAAAGATAGTTGGGGGCTATTCTGTGAACCGTCATTGATTTATCTCGTAACATTGCGGTGGCTCACGAGAGGGAATCAAATGTTTGCAATAACACAATCATGTCTGCTGGATAAGCTAGCTAAGCTGTTCCTCATTCTGAATTTAGATTTAATACACCGGATCTTTCTACTACACAGTAAACTGACTGGGTTACCACAACAGGCCGGATTATTGGGATGCCTTAAATCTGTTTTTACAACGTAGTTCAATACCATGTGGAGACTAGCCCCTGTGCTGTAGGGGCCTACAGTATCTATGACAACATGGATCTTGGCACTTCCGTGGGTTAAGGTGGATTAACCCTATCTGTAAAATGCCCCATTTTAAGGCCTGACCGATGATTGTCACACCCCAGGTCCTCAGGAGACACTACAGTCTGCTGCAATCAGAGGTTTATATGGAATTAACACAGCTAGAGTTGATGGTAAGTGACAGCTGCTGAGTCCCACCAGGGACCCACCTCAGCAAAATAAAGGTATTTCTTCATGTTCTTTCTTCAGCACGTGAGAGTCTCTGTAATGAGCTTTTCCTGGCCACTCAGGTCCTCTGAGATATAGGAGATCTTCTGTTGGCTCTCCACACCACGCTGACAAGATATTACTGCAGAATCAAACATAATTACAGGAACATGTCGGCACCATCTGCGGTAGATCACTATTGTTGTAACTGAGGCTGCAGCTAATGACTATTTTCATTGTCAATTAGTCTGATAGCATTACAAGTTTGGGAATGTACAAAAGTGGACTGTGAAACGTAAGACTTTGGATGGCATTTCATTACCATCCCATTTTCTCCATATAGGCACGGAACGACTGCAGGTAATGGTCCTTTTCAAATGACTTTGAAATGGACTTATTACTAGATGTTAGCGGAGTTAGTGAGAATAATAAACAAAGAGATTAAGTAGATGACTTCAATGGTATTGGTGATTAGTGGCATAAAATGTAACAATGCAATGCAGCAGTTAATGTGATCTTTTACTTGGCCTTACAAAAACTGTTTCCAATGTGTGGTCAGATGACTATAAAAACAACAATATTTATTGAGCTGTAAATTGACTGGAATACAGTGTTTAGTTGTTCACTTATGTCTTTGGTGCATCTCTACAGAACTATATAAACATAAAGCTGCACATTCAAAACAAGAATAGTCTTCTGCACTGGCCGAGCGGTTGTTGACCAATGCCAACAGCAGTGACTCCCATCTCTCCTAACATTACTCACAATGTGCTCTGATAATTTGTACTGTCAAACAGATGTGCTCAAAGTTTGACTTGAACTTTGACCCTTTTTTTGCCATCGGCTTAGATCTAGATAGAGGAGAAATGTATTACACACACAACACACAACAGCGGTGAATATATTAAAAAATGTGTTCCTATGCACTGGAGGAGGTAACAAATGTCATTCCTCAAGGGAGCAATTTAAAGCTAATAAGAGTGTTTCAGTGACGACAGTAAGGAACACACATGGCGTTGAGGAATGTGCACTGCTGTACTTACTGCGCAGAGAAGCTATTCTTGTTTTAGTCATATACCGTACAGCCCGTTGAAATGTCAGGAAGGGATGAAAAAATAGATACCGTCCAAGCCAGGCACCAACCTTCCGGTTCTGCCAAGTGAAGCCAATGCGGAAGTGTCTTCAAAGGGGGCGACTCCTCCGGTTGGAATAGAAGCCCGATTGTATGGAAGTCTATGAGAAAATTACCCTACCTCTCACTTGATTTATTACCTCAGTAAACATTGTAAACATTAGTTTATGGTCTCAATGGTTAGTTTCAAGTCTTCTTCAATACAGCATGATGTTCATTTAGTAAATTGCTGCTGCTATATGGCGTCTCTATGTAGCTCCTCGGCATTCCAAATATGGTACCTACCGTTCATCGGTTGTAAAAAGTCAAGACGGCAACGGTCGTAATCTAAGATGGCGACGGCTAAATCGCCAAACTCAAGGCTTCATAACGACACCAACGTCAACAAACCAATGGGTTTCGTCACAATGACTACGTCCACAATCATGCCCTCAAGATGGATCTTCAGCAGATCAATCAATCAACTGCTCATCCGACAAAGCAGTGTCATACCGATACCTGGGAAACATTCTGGTTAACAGCTTTGCCTCAGATGGAGAGGTGCTAAATAGTGAGTGGAGGCAAATAGTCGAGGGGCCATCTGCCTGCAGGATCCTGTATACAAGAGAGAGGGCTGCACTGCAAGACAATTTCAAAGACAAATTTCTCTCTGAGGCCGGGGTTCTGCCATACGAAAAGGTAGTAGTTAAGAGAGGCACTCTGCCCTCAGAATGAAAGGCTCATTTTTGTTTCTGTCTATGTTGTTCATGTTCAGTATTAGATTATCCATGAACTAATTTTAATATGATGACAAATTATTGTTGTGTCCTATTGATTGTTTATCTAATAGTGTCATTTTTACCGGCCACATTTAAGCAGCCTGCCTTTTTATTTTCGAAATTCATTTTTATTTTTTTTATTTTGTACGTCATATAAAAGTGCAACACAAGGCAGTGAATTCTCACCAAGAGCTGATGAGGTGTCATAAATGTGCCGATGCAGATGGACATGTTCAGCTAAAGCTTCAGAAAACTGGTCAGCCATCGTTTTGTGAGTGGAACCCAACATGAAGGGGTCCCCTTTCTTTTATTGTTTCGCTATAGCGCCCTCAGCGGCAACGCTCAGACTGCAGCTCACGCTTGCGTTGTGTTGCTTTTTTCAGGTGACACATTCTGGAATGCAAAGACGTGTGACATTGATCTTGCGTAGCTCGAAGCAACGTTTGCATACTTGCTTAACCAATGTTTCTGCCTTCATCTTCTGCAAAGAATTTATTTATTTGCTGATAAAGTTTTGAAGCCTTTACTGTTTTCTTTTTCTTTGATTTTCCAAATAAAGTTTCCAAGTCAATTCCCCAAACTGTCTGACAGACAGAGCCATATTGTTGGTCAAGCTTGACAAACATTGTTCATAACCTAGGAAAAGAAGAAAAAAGAAAGTAATTTCATCTGCTTTTGATGAAACTCCCTCTCGCCAGTGATAGCACTGCAGCCCTACTCTACAGATACAATTATCCAACTGGCCTTCTGACTTAAAGCAATACAACAGGAGGAGAATGACCCCAGGTGTTAGAAATATAAAGCCAAAAAACAGTCTTTCTTTTGCAGTCTTATTCTATAAAAACGGAGGCTTTGTGGAAAACAGAGTAGTAAGAGGAGTATTGTATCTTTTCCTATACTCAGTCGGGCTTTCTTATAACTGATTTTGTACATCGCTTAAGACTTTCTTTTTGAATTGAATGAATCTATGATTTTAATATAATTTGTGTGTATGAATGGCTTGTGTATTTACCAGACCTGGGTTTGAGTACAGACACTCTTTTCTGAACAAATCCCCTTTGTATTCTACAAGGTAAATGCCAGTGCCACTGTCTGAATGCTAATGACTGCAACTTTTGAAATCTGTTTTATTCAGGACTCAAATGAAGGATCTAAAGAGGCACTAAGATTGTATTACATTGTTACATTATAATATCCAGACAACAGAGCTGATTCACATCCAAATACAAAAAAAGGAACAGTCCTGAACTAACCAGGCATCTGTCCAGTAAATGTAAGTTTTAAATCCAGTGACCTCAATGCAAGTGGCAGGTCTGTCCTATTAAAAGGTCTCTCCTCCTTTGTCTCTGTGTAAACAGATCTTTAAAAGGCGATGAGGTTGCCTGGCCTGTGCTGCTTTATCTGCAATGTTACGATTGTCTGGAGAAGATGACCCCAAGCTATTGATTTTTGATCCCTCATATGAACACACACACACACAAACACCTACTCTGTTTGGTTTACTTTCACTCTTCTGTTGGCCTTCGAAAAAGGTTATTTATGGCCAGCTCATGAGGCTGGAAGAAACGTAAAATCAGAATTTGAGAACTTGTGCGTCGATATCTACGTAAAGCACATGTAATTGTGCACAGAAAGTTGTTTAAGTGGACAATAGAATATTAAGAGAAAGATGAATTGTGTAGCTACATGCATTACTAGAATAATTACATAAAATAGGTGACATTAAATCATCCTAGCAACATGTTGTCTTGCAGTTTTTTTTTTGCCTTCCTGCCATTGGGTGGGCCTTTTTGTTGGTTTTCCCTGTGTGTGTGCCATCTACCGTCTGCCTGATTCCATGTGTATGCAGTATAAGGGAAATAGCTCTTTACAGATACGAAACAGATCAGAGGAAAACTATCCATCGAAAATAAATAATTACTCAAAAAGCCATCTAGACTATTACCACGGCACAGCTTCTTTTCCTCCACAATCTTGCTATATCTTGTCACTTTGCAGAGGCCTGACTGTGTCAAATCAATGTCAAATTTGAATGTTAATAGAATCTTAAATTATTCAACATGCAGTTTAGCCCATTTGAACTATTCCCGGGCTCCAAATGACTCCCCCCCCCCCCATACAAATAAGGGTCTGGCCTAATTCCAAGGTGTGTTCAATGGTTGGGAAACAGGAATTAAGTTAAGGGCTGATTCAATTAATAGAACATTTTCCTACTTATTTGCAAATAATAGTTAACATTGTCATTAACAGTTTGTTAAATCACTATTATAAATTAATCTCTACTGTCCTATGAAAAAATTCTAGTAGTTATACATGTATATATTATAGTTAAATCATGTGACTACTTCAAAGTAGTATTATACAGCGTTGCTTACATATTGTTTACACTTTAGAGAACATGTCAAGCAGTCAATCCCAAAGTCTGGGTTGTGACTTTAAAGTGGCTCCGGGCTATAATTCAGCTATAACTCATGCTTCCCCCTTTTACAATTACAGTGTTTGAGTTTCACTATTCTCTCAATGGAAAGTTTTGACATTTGCCAAAATAAGCATAGAGCTGCATTACTTTATGTTAGAATCATTTTAGCTTGTTAATGTGACTGGAACTTTCTTTGAGTCACACGGTGACAGTGCTACAGGGCAGATTGCATCTCTGCACACACCATTGTCACAATCTTCAGTTAGACGATGAGGGCTCACTTCCCTATTTCACAGTGACCCTTCAATGCACGCCATAATCGTTGCAGCATTATTGCCTTCGCTGCCCAGAGGTGTCCATGTCAGTTAGCGTGTAAAACATAACAGCACAACTAATACAGATGCTCAAAGCTGGTACAGGTCAGAGCCACTTCAACTTTTTTCGCATGTATTCATTTGTTTCACATGTGGGGGTAGTGGTATTTTAGATGCAAGGAGAATACTAATAACAAGTGGGGTGTTTTTTTTATCAGGATGAAAGAGGATGAAATGTCATTGGTGAGGAACAGCAGCTGACTGATGTGGACTGTGAATGGGCCAGTGGCAGCATCTCGGAATATGATTTATTATTGCAGAGGAAAAGAGCTGGAACTTTCATTGAATCACAGAGAAATCATTTATCACTTTTATTAGTCTCAAGTATTTGGTTGGCTATTCAGCCTAGAGCCATCGAAATAAACACAGAGGGGGAAGTCGGAGAGATTGGACCCCTAATGGCTGCGGCAGAGAGGCAGATTCTGATATGTTCCAGATGTTTTATGATTAGACATAATGGCCTTCTTGAAATGGCAACCGAGGCTATGGCTAGAAACTATTAAACTGTCTACTTGCACCCATTTGAGAACAATGTACTGCCCCTGAGAATACTAAACATCTATCATGTAATTAGGGGGCCTGCACACCATATGTAAGATCAAGTCTATCTGAAAACCTGTCCACAATAAAATGACAGTGAATGGTGGCGGGGAATGGCAGTCATTATTATTCTTTCATCCATCTGTTCACTTCACATAATCGCATCAATTGCCCGGTCCTCTTAACAATAACACACAGAGAACCACACTAACGTGACATCTGCTGGTTGAGACACCAGAGTGGAAGTTACAATTCAGTTACAATTATGCCACAAAAACAGACGTTCCACTGTTTTCCTTCAATCAAGCTACTTCTTAATTCCACAGGGCACAAGCCTGACACCAGTAATCAGCTTTGACGTTATGTTCCATTGAGATGCAAACAAATGAAGACAAGTCCTTTTGTAATCCATCAAACCTGTGCTTGGACTTATGAGATATTTTAGCCAGCTGGTCTGAAATGCTTCGGCACATGTCTGTGACTTTGCAATGCTCCAACAGGCTGCATCCCTGTTTAATGTTTTCTTGACCTTAACAGTAGTTTCCCACTGTTCCATATGCATGCTTTGATGAAACCACGTGTCACTCTCAATGCTGTCGGTGCGCTGTCATTCCAATTTGAAGCTTTTAAAATATGTGACAAGCTCTGAAAACAACAAAGCCCCCACACTTCAATCAAGCAAATAAAATGCACTTACACAAAGGCAGACACAATCAGAAATCCACAAACACGCCCATGTGCACAGTCTTTGCAATCATGTGCAGACACACAGGATATATAAAAATAGAGAGGGACGGGGTGTCACACAAAAATTGTCACATTAGGCAAGATGAGGCACCTCAGCAATAGCCAGTATGCAGTGTTTCTTCCCTGCGGCACAGTCATTTAATGGACGATACCCGACAGCGGACGGACAAATATTGGTTTTCTCCATCTCGCTCAGTACATAACTAGAGGGGGTTCACATCCCCCCCTACCCCCACCCCCCCACAAATTGCTCCTGTGCTCATTACCTCTGCAGGATTGATGTTTTCTTTTCATAAAGCACCAAGCTGATATCCCCCGGATTCAGAATTAATAAAATATGAAGGACATTAATATTCCCTGCATTCACATTTTGCTATTATTGCAGCGGTGCTAGTGAAGCCCCTGACTTGCCCAGCCTGTCAATCACCCTCCAGGTACGCTGCTGCCTCTCTGCCCCAGTCAGGCAGGAGGTGAGCACCGCTGACAGACTTCAAGCAGCTCCCTCAAGGGCATTAAAGGGCAGGTTATGACACAGGCAGTGCATGTCTCTGCATTTAGGACTTACTTGTTTTAAGGGAGACCATGTTAAATTAAGAGGGCCGAGGAAATTTTTTTGTCTTTGATGATTTGTTTGGAATTTCGCTGATCCCTCATTCTTTGATTGTAGACCGGCAGGATACAGGTCTTTATTTTCCATGTTTCCATGCATACACATCTGGTTTCCTAAAAAGTATGGTGGTATTAGGATGTGCTGAAGTCAGCCCTGTTTCTTTTTTTTACAATAACCATGTCCCTAGCTCATGAACATCTATGTAACTTTGCAATATTTAGCTGCACTTTCCTAAAGGACCTTTCTTCTTTTTAATGTCCTCCCATTCAGCCCCATCTTTTCTCTTTTTCTCTTTCACCTGTCCATTCATCTCTACACTGCTCAGCCACACACACCTGGGGTCACTGACCCAGACACGTTTCCAGAATCGAGTGATATTTACACACACGGGGGAGAGACGAGGAAAGAGAACGAAGAGTAGGAGAATTCCGTGAGTCAGAAGTTATTTCACATGGCGTTCTCCAAAAAGAGAGAAGTGGTCAGCGAGACCAGAGTCTTTAACCAAGAATGCACAGACTCGTATCGGTTAATTCAAACCAGTATGTCTCATATGTTCAAAGACCGTGGCGATAATTAAAAGCAGTAATGTGAAGCGCCACTGTGAGACAAAGCATAACTCTTTTGAGCAAACGTACCCACTCACATCTGAAATGAAGTCACAGATAATAAACAATCTAAGAGCCCAATATGATCAGAATCCTAACACATGTATTCACTGACTAACAATGATGAAACAAGTGGTTTCAATAACCACAGACAAAGTCCCAGCACACAAATTTCTCTTTAGAAGATGAGAAAAATATGTTTTTTTTCGTTGACATCACTTCACACCTGAATGAACTGAATTTAAAGCTTTAAGGCAATTCAATTATTTTTTCTGAAATGAAATACTTTATTTTAAGATGCACATTTTTCAAAAGCTTTCTGTTATTTAATGTATTCTTTGATCCAGCCCTTATTTTACTTGAAGCGAGAGATCATTTATTTATTAGTATGGATTATTTATAATTCATCCAGTTCAATTTGAAATCTGACAATAAATATCGTCGAGATATTATTCAATTGAACTTTCTTTATTTCATTGACAGTCAGACGTTAATACAACTGCTAGGCTACTTCAATATATATGGGACTGAATCATAGCGCAAGTTAGACATTACTGTGATGTTCCGGACCTTTGCATGAGGAAATTCTCTCAAACTGGACCTCGTTGAACTTGAATTGAATACGCCTGCTCCACACACTGAACGTCATGTTAATGTACGCGTACCTGCGACCAATTGCATTTGATCTTAAGGTTAAAAGATGGCGGGCAAGGCTGGCTTTCTACAGTTATGAGTGACGAGTGTTTTTGCTTTTATTTACCCATTTCATATTGCACTTTTAACATTGGCCGGGCCCCCGGAAATTCTCTTGGTGCTCCCAATAGCCAGTCCGGGCCGGCTCCATAATATCTAAGAATGTATAAGTGTCCATACAAACCACACAAAGGGAACATAAATACTGCATTTTAGTAGTAGTAGAACAACGCCGTTTTCTTTTGTCTTTGTTTTCACCCAGCAAGCAGACTGGACAAAGGAGTATTCGGAGAGAACTAGTTGTGCACATATAGCATAGACTGATTTTGTCGTGTTCCTCTCTCATCGTAGCGCGCAGCTTGTCCAGCGCTGTGGCTCTAGGTGGGTTTGTCTGACAGTCTTTAAACATGACAGATAAGAGAGAATAATTAATTTATCAGAGCAGGCCAGGCTTTAATCCCTGGTGTCTTGGTGATAAGGGAAGGTTTCTTCTCCCCTGATCCCTCTGCCGATAGGGGCTTTTTCCTTGGCGGTTTCCCATTAATAAGCCTGTCAAAGAGGCACACGACTCTGGGCTCTGTCCTGTACAGGTTATCTTGCCGCCACACGTTCCCATCTCCTCCCTGACAGTCGACAGCAGCCGGGTCGCTGGGCCTTTGAAACCCAGGGAGAGCAGGGCCTGTGGGCGTCTCTCTGAGGCGGCCCTGTCATTTAAACCATCTAATTCAAACATCAGGTGGGTCCGAACCCACAGGAGACTTGGTAGAAAAGAGAACACAGACTGACAGACCAATGGACGAACATCACTCGCCGAAAGCTGAACTTTAATAATTCTCTTTTAAGGCAAAGAAAAATGCAGGCTTGTTTAGAACAGATTTTCGCCCTTTATGCAGTGACTACCTCTGTGTGTGTGTCTCTCTCTCTCTCTCTCTCTCTCTCTCTCTCTCTCTCTC
>NW_022280035.1:7578430-7581950 GCF_004355925.1 Anarrhichthys ocellatus | reverse complement strand
TCTCTCTCTCTCTCTCTCTCTCTCTCTCTCTCTCTCTCTCCCTCTCTCTCTCTCTCTCTCTCTCTTTGAGCTCTTAGTGAAATTGACTGGTTGCTTGTGAGATGAAATAAGTGTGGACATTTTTCATCCTGCTATAGTATGAAGTGTATGTCTAAATGGTAGAATGATGAGATCGGTGTTGAAGCCGTGTCTGGCAGGAAATATGGTAATGTTATGGCAAAAAGTCTGTAGCCTTGGGAAGATGGAATTTACAGTATGTGCGCAGTAAGCAGCTTCAAATGGAATAACTCAAAGCGGATTTAAGTATAAGCTGCTTTTTATTGTAGAAAAACAGTTTTTTTTTAATGTCTTACCAGTCTACATGAATTGAACAATATTTCTTTCATAATGCTAAGCCATTTGACAAACAATTGAAGCTAAATCTTGAGGACATACTGTGGTTATTTACACCAAATTGCAGATACAACAAAGATAGTGACTCGTTTAGCTTTTAATTTGGAGGCTGAGTGGCCCGCAGAGTGAGTAAGGAGGACAGTGCGTATCTCAGGGGACCAGCAGGATGTCTGCTAAGTAGCAACGTGCGGGGTGGCCTTCGCACTGTGGTGCACTTCATCATTTCCCTACAGCCTCACCTATTTTGCAGGCTGACTGCATGCATTATCATATTTTATGCGGGTCATGAAAAGCACAAAGAAGTTGCACTGCTCAAGAAAATTTGTGTGTGTTTGTGTGTTGGGGCTGCCACTAACACATTTTCTATTGAAAAATCCAACCATTAATCTTCCTTAAATCTTCCATTTAATTTAATTACATTTTATTTTGACAACCTGTATGTCATTGTATAATGCAGTACAAAACAAAAGTAAACAAAATTATACATAATAAAGTGCAAAACTGTAGATTGATATGTGCTCATTGAGATGTGCTGTGTGCATTCTGCACATGCAAAAAATATGCTCCCTGTATTCTTAAAGTATGCACGGAGACAGTAGTGGTAATTATTCTGTAGTGGTAGGATTATTTGATGTTGATCTATCAGAATCAGAATGGCTGTTGATTCGCTCTACAAAAGCATTTTTTGCAAAAGCAGCATAAATCGCTGGATCATTTTTAAAAATTGTACGATTTTGGTCTGATTGACTTGAAATTTCAATGTGTTCTACAAAAAAAGCCTTTTGGAGCATGACTAGATTTTCCGCCATTTTTAATTATTTGAAAAACACATTTTTGACATCTCTGCCGTTCATCTGCATGTACTGCTTGTGCTGCACTGACACAGGGCTGGTTGTAAACTCTGGCAAAATTTCCCTTCAAACAATGATTCAATGATATTTCTAAAGCAGCAGGCAGATAACTTAATGGATTTATGAGTGTGTTTAGCGACTACAAGGACCAACGATTACAAAAAAACATTAGCTTCGACTCTTCGAAATATTGATGTCGTCGCATTTTCAGCGTCAACATCATAGATAGCGCCTACTAATTGCAGCAGTCCTAATGTGTGTGGAAAAATTGCACTTTACAGTTAGAACTCCAGAATGATGATGGTATCACCACATCAGACGTCTTCTGTTGTACTTCTTACCATATATACCAATATATGTTTTTTGAATCTACTCTTTGTTTTATTATAGATCTTGTGTACTCACTTTTTTTAATCTTTAAACCAGCAGACCAGTTTACGCACAACAATCAAGTCAAGGTCAGTTCTCAATGATTTACTTTGTGTCCTCGCTCTGCCTGTCTCTGTCTATTTGTCTGTCTTCTGGCTAACTGGAGCACTTCAGCTTTTTCGATCTGTCCAGCCCAGAAAAAAAAAAAAAAAAAACATTTAGCCAATGCCGCTCCTTATCTCTCTCGCTCTTCTAATCTTCTGTGAGCTGCAAGAGTGGAGGCAGAGGGGCTGTCATTGTCCAGGGATGTGAACCTGCAACCTTTTCAATTTCACCCCGCGCTTTAAAGCCCTTCCGCCTGGACGATCTCACGTCCTGGACAAAGGTGCCATTTGCTTTTCATTTCCTCCACGATAAGAGAGGAGAAGAGAAGTATTGTATATTGTAATGCTCCCTCACCTTTCTGACATTGGCAAAATTGAGGTGCAGGCGAAAGATCAATACAAATTAAAAGTAAATACAGGAAAGGCAGTGAAGAAGAGGAGATACATTACCATGTTTGGAAATCCATTTGCTCTGGTTCTCTGGATCACAATGGTTTTTGTTCAAGAAAAGGTGAGGGCAAAATTGGAAAATTTAAAAAGCTGAAAGCTTAAATTGAGATCTTTTCATAATTTCATTTAAAATTAAATGAAATTAGTGACTCAAACTTGGATCACCACATAGCACCATGCAGGAGCTGGTGTCACCAGTAAGCTGTGATGTCATTCCTCATCTGGCCTGGACTTTAACTGGGGTCCCAGCTTGCGTGGTCAATGTTGTGGAGAAATCGTGTGTGTTTTTACCCACGCTGCTTTTCTTTTTTGTGAAATGAGCCATGCTGCTACAGTTTTAGCTTCCAGTCTTGATTTATTGCAACATCTTTGTATTTTTCCAAGCGGACATTCCACTATTCACCATTTCCATTTGCTCTCCTGGCATCTTCTCCCCACTCCTCTGCTGCATTATAGGAAACCTGCAACCTGATATTCTATCATTAAAGTAGCAATATCCTACACAACATTAAGCAAATTGCATCTGGCTGGCAGCATGTTCCAGTGTCTAAGCACACCTCACGGCGTGGCAGGTGGCCTTGCATCGATCAAACGCAGCACTGCCAAGATTGGTCGGCAAAATGTGGGAAATGGCTGCTCATGGTAATTGTGTTTCTCTTCCCACTATTCTGTTTCTCTAACAGTCCTGCATTTCCAAAAGAATGACTTGATGATGCGGCACCTATCTACAGGGGTACATACATATTGAGAAAATGAAGATGCGCTGTTTATTTTAACATCTACACTTTGGTTTTATCTCCTCTCGGTTAAAACACTGAAAGTGCTAAGATAAGCAAACAAAATTGAATCTGCACAAACCAGGCACTGCACTCAGTACAGCACTAATGACAGATGTTTGGGAGGCCAAGGACAATAGTATAAAGTAAGGCTGGGTAATACATTGGCAACTGCCATGCTTATCCATCAATGTGACTATAACTTATTCCAAGCCCATTTCCCTAATTGTGTCCATATTGGACCAATCTGCACCTCGTGGTTTACATCCAATGACAACGAGCAGTACAACACAGACATTTGATGAGGCGGACAGTAAGGGTGTGGAGATTGGGGTATGGGGTGTTTTTGTTGCATAACCCTAACCATTCCTCAACCGTAATGTATTTGCCATAACGTTAAACCTATCTTTTGGCTAAAGTTTTAAAAACGATGTGAAGTGTAACAATAGCAGATGCGGTTCTGCAGTGGACACCACTGGACAATTTGGTCCAATGTTCATTTCTACCTCGTCTCTCATTGTGTGTCCGTTTGTGTGTGTGTGTGTGTGTGTGTGTGTGTGTGTGTGTGTGTGTGTGT
>NW_022280035.1:7570672-7578420 GCF_004355925.1 Anarrhichthys ocellatus | reverse complement strand
GTGTGTGTGTGTGTGTGTGTGTGTGTGTGTGTGTGTGTGTGTGTGTGCATTCGATAGACTTAAGTAAGTGATTCCACAAGCAATCTCATATTACTAGCTAAGGTGTTGTCCACTAACATGCCAATTTTACACTTACTGGGAGAAGCCATGCGCACAGTGAGCACATGACGAACACCCTGGGAGACGCAGTGGCATTTTCACTGTTATTGCTTCTGTATATCTGAGTGGAGCCCTGGGATTACCATCGGTACAAATTAAAAACAAATAAAGGTTGCATAGGGAAACTGAAGGCATAGATGTGGATCTCTTATGCTCTGATTTATGGACTACTGATACGGAGCAGTTTGGGTCAGTGAGCTAGTGAGTGTGCATTGTAGCAGCCTCATTGCCAGCTTACCTGCCAGTCAATAACCTATTTAGTTTAATGTCACAGCCTATACGGGGAAAGCATATTGACAAGCTGCAGAATACACCTTCAAGAGGCCCCCAGCTGCTATTGCCAGATAAACCGCATTTGAAAAATTCATCCTTTCTTTGCCCCAGAGTCCTTGTAAATTATTAAGCCCTCCCCACCCCAATGAATTTTAGGGAGAACCTTGTTGAGGAGCTAATGTCAGTGATTTTGGTGGGGGGTGATCAGTTGTTGAAAAGACAAGCCACATCGCATTTCCAGTCCACCAATTCCAGCAAGTCTACCGGCTCTCAGAGGTGACACAGGCACTAGCTGGCCTTTATGAATCTTTCAGAGGAGTAAAGACAGGAAGAGATGGCATTTCAACGTTTAATAAAGTGTTATTCCTCAAGTGTTATGCTGTAGACTGACACTTTAAATATGACCTCTTTTGCTTTGTGAAAGCCGGATTCACCTAGAGGTAAATATTGAAGAAGACGACAAAGTGCACGATGAGACTTGGACGTGGCAGCTTTGTTTGAACTTGCTTTTGACTGACAACAAAATCAAGCGTTGGTATGAAAACGTAACGATGCATCCCTGTGTGTGTCTCAAACATTCGGTTGGTTGGATGACATCTGAAGGTGACTTGCTCTACAAGTCTACATTTTTGATGCCTCTCCCCGGTCGCAGTCAATAAGCCATTTAATCTTGGTGCTCAGCCGAGTCGATGCAGCCGATGTCGTGTTTGGGGCTTATGGTAGACAAGACGAGGGTTCTGCCCAGACCTGATAAACCATTCATTTCCTTGAGCTCCTTTGTCTTCCATTCCTTTCAGAGAAAAGAGCTCGTGGCCTATTTCAATCATGGATGCCTCTCTTTAATGAGCTGCTTTAATCCATAGCAGTGGATGCAGCTTGCCTTTGGGCATGACAAAAATGTAACAGATTAGAGGATTACTCGCATTTATGTATTCATGTACTAATTTATGAGCACAAGCCATTCTAAGAATCCCATGCAGGACAATGAGAGTTTTGTCCATATCAAAAGCTTATGTTTCACAAATTGACATTTTATATGGGTGATACATCCCTTTGGGATTATTAGCAATTGCGTATTTTCATCTTCATTGCATTTGTTGAAATGAGAAACTGCCCGGTTTACTAAGGGCTTGGATGATAACTGCATGACTGTAATACTGCGGACATGTGACCCTACCTCTGTGTTGAGCTCATTACCGTCATAATTGCAATAACTTTTACTTCAGGGGGGACTATTGTTTAGCTGGTGAAATATACAGGTGTGCATATGTTGTGTCATGGTAAATGTGGTAAACACAGTAATCATTGTTAAGTTATCAGCATTGACTTTGTCTTCCATCACATGTTAAAGTGTTCATGTCAGCTTTGCAGGGCAAATGGGGTTTTCTTTTATTTTGTGTAATATTAATTATGTCTTTCCTTGAGTACTACCGATTAGATCTCTACAGATGACATTCAATTGAATATATAGAAATACACAGATATGAAAGACGGAATTATCCCACGCCTTAAGTTAACCACGGACAATTGGACCAATAGTGTTGCTATTCGGTGACAACTTTGCTGGCAGTGGTTAAATAGCTTTGGCCAAAAATCGTATTCAGCCATCACGAATGCAATGAAGACAGGAAAGGCCATACGTTCATGCAGAACATTAGTGAAGACTTTCTCGCAGAGCTGGCAAAAGAAGAGAATGCCTCAGAAAGAGCAAGACAAAGTCAACTTGCCCGAAAATAGCTTAGTCCTGGTGTGTTATGCTAAACTTCAATTCATATTTCTTTTCCTGGTGTGTACTAGGGCTGTACCGAATAGTTCAAAGCTTCATTCTCAATAACAGTGATTCAGATTCTTAATCGGCATTCGAATGTTTGGGGTCAATTCATTCTGTTAAAACCCGGTATTTCTGTACAATTCCAGATGAAGATTAGGGTACACTAATATGACGACACAGCAACTGCTGGAAAAAGAAAGTGTGCAAAATCCGTGCGGACTATCATTGTCCTTTAATCAAGCAACTTTTATTTTCTCATCTCCCAACACAATAAAATACGTGCATTAGAATTTGAGAAAAGCAGAAAAAAATGTGTGCACATTCTGTCGGCTTGTTTGATAAGGAGCCTATAAACCCTCCCCCTTCCCATCATTTGGTGAGATGGACCATTAACATTGCACAGTTGAGCTAACTTTTTATACAGACATATATTTGCATATTATTACAGCAGACCGACACAACTAGAGGTGATAATTATTTAAAAGATACATATTGTAAATGAAATCTCAGTTTACATTTTGACTTTTAGGAAAAAAGTTTGCCAGGTTTCTTTTAACGATAGATGTTCATTGTTTCTTTTTCTTTCTTTTACCTTTTGAAAGCCTGTTATTTTAGATGTACAATGCAGCTTTGACTTTTCCAATAAATGTACTTCACGGTTCCTTGCTGCTGTGCATAGAAATGTGAATATGATTTAATGCATGATATCTTTCCAAAATAAATTCTATTGTGTGGCTTAAAGATCAAGTCCATGGGAAACAATCAGCGTGAGGGGTGTTGGTAGGCAGACAAAGTGCAGTGGGACGCCTCCCAGGCTCCTCTGGATCTGGCCACAGAATATCTCGGTAAATGCGGTCAGACAGATGAGTCTCGCCTCGGAGCGCTGCCTCCCAAGGGCAGAGTGACATTTTCTGGGGACAATATGGGACTGCCGTGACATAGAAAACACCCCCCCTCTATTTCTCCATCCTTTCCTCCTGTTTCCGCTACCTCCCTCTCTGCTAATTTCCCTGGTCCTGAGTGCTGCAGTTGCTGCTTTCTGCCTTTTCATTCTGTTACAGGTCAAAAGACCTAACAAAGTTCTAAAAGCCTATGGCACTGTACCGGGGAGCGAAATGGAAGAAAATGATTACAGACAGAAAAGATACACAACAGTACATTTTTCTGAAAATGTATGGCGAAAGCTGTAGCTGTTCTGCATATTTCATAAACATCCAGGCTCAGAATACAAAAAACACAGGGAATCAGTTAACAACCTGAGATGCTGAGTATGTTTTGCTTTTCAATATTTAAGGTTGTTGTGATTTGCATGGTTTTGCAAAATGCCTTCACTGTTCCCTGCTAGTCCTTGATTATTGTGATTAAAATGCTGATACTAATTTGGGCTGGAAAAATGATGTCGGAGTATCAGCTGATTCGTGGAGTCGCAATGAGGAGCACTACCAAAATCTTAATAAGGTTGCAGCTGGCTGGAGGGAGACTGCCAGGAGACCGCCTGAAAGTTTCTGACGGCCCACCACTGCACTTTACGTACCCTGAGTATCTTCACCATACATGTAGACTAACACATAATGCCAGCTGTATGTCAGTGTCCCCACATATATTTACTCTTCAGCCTCCTGTACTGTGCTGTCATCCGTTTGAGCCAGACTGCACATCTGTCATTGTTGATTGGTACGGTTGTCTGTGTGACAGATGAGTCCTTCCCTCTCAGCGGGGACTCTCTTCGGGGAGGTGCAAATTCCTGCGCATCCAAGCATTGGCAATCATGCATAGCACCTTGATGAGAGACAGGCCCCCGCCACTTGATTGACTGGCATTCTAACATGAGGCGATAGCTACGAACACCACCACAGGCACAGAAACATAAAGGCTGTAGGCGTTCAACCCCTTCCTCGACACACAGAAACACGCTTGGACACACAGAACGAATGACTGCACATTAAGAGCTCATCCTTGTCCCTCTCTCCTGTACTTAATAATGGGACTAGCTGATATCCATGGCTAATCTCATTAGGGCATGTCACAGAGCAGGGGACAGGTTTGCATTGAAGCTGCACTGACTAGGTATTACCGTTGATTACACAAATACAAGCCACTCTATCTTGAAGGACGATGTTTTATCGTCCACTTCAGAGGGAGGATAATGTATTCAATCAAGGTCTGGAGAGTTCCTTGACATTGGGCTGCAGAGGGTCAGAGACAATTAACTTTCAAGGGTCTGGTGAGAATCGGGGTTAAAAGCGTCCAATCAAGTCGAACAAGTAATTTGCTTTCCCCCGTGTTGCACTGGTAAGCCAGTTAGTGGTCGATCCAATTAAGACTTTGGTTCAGACCTGTCGGTGTCCTGCAGTGGCGTCCTGCAGGCAGACGTACAGAGAGCAGGAAGGGATCTCTGTGGAGGGCTGTCTGTCACACAGGGAGTGTTTGACACTCGTCTTTGATTGCTCCATTTTTCTGTGCTGGGTTCCGCCGTAGGAGGCAAACAGGCCCAGTTCAAGTCCGTCTTTCTGTCTGTCCTCCCCAGTGAGGACAAGCGTAGATCCCGCTGGGTCAGCAGGACACTGATTGGGCGAGAGACTCTGCGCCTGCTGGGAGCAAGAGAGAGGATGGACCCGGCAGTCCTGCTGTTTGTTTAAGAGCAGGAAGCCATGTGGAAAGGCTTAATGTCTTAATTGGTCTGAGTGGCAACGGACGGTACCTGACGAGACTCATTAATCAGAGCGGGGTGAAAAGGCTAGAGGCTTGGACAGCAAGAGGGAAAGACAGAAGGAGAGAGAAAGAGTAGGGGAGATATCAGGCCAGTGCTGTGTGTCAAGCAGGTCCCCTTAGCTGCTTTGTCGTTCCGCCACACACCATTCCAAGACACCCACTGACACCTCACAGCTGTGTCCGTCACACTCAGCCACTCAACCGCAGAGTGCAGAATGGTGATGCAACAATAATTAGAATCTATTTACACCCGCGCAAATGCATGGCACAAACACAACAGCGTTACATGTTAAAAAAAACACCCGCTGCCATGCGCCATAGGCCATGTTCAGACCTGGCATTAACATGTGTCTTGGGTGATCCGATCACAGGTGGACAGTTGTAAGCACAGGTGTTATTGCACCCACGATACATTGAGGATACATTGTGATCCGATCGCTCAGATCACATTCGGAGGTGGTCTGAGGGATCTGAGATGGTCTACACTGCATCAAAAAGTGGAAATCAACAAATTAGCTGAATATATAGTTATATAGCTTAATAGCTTGTCTGTGCTTTTGTGACTGTGCTCTGCAGAGATCTGACACCTGCCCAGCCACCCACCTGTTCTCATCCTCAGCTTTTTGAAGCTCTGTGCGCCGACGGCACAGATGTCCCCGGGGACCACCAATAGTAATATATTTTTATGGCCATAATATTTACCCAAATTTACAAATATGTAGGATAATTCTACTGCTGCCTTCCCACGCTTAAAAATAAACAACGCAAACAGAAAAGATGTAGGCTATTTGTTGATTTGCAGCAGGTAAGTGAAATCAGATCACAGGTCACTCGAATCGCATGTGGAGACACATTCTAATACTAGGTGTGAACTCACTGGTTGGAGCTGTCCACTTGTGATCGGATCACGTAGGACAGACACAGAGACAAGATTTTTGTTGTTCAGAGCATTTTCCACTTTGAGTTTCATCCCTGTTCGTCATGTCCAACATGGCCTTTGTTTTTTGGGGGCCATTTTAAGCTCTGGCACACATATCTGACAGCAAAACTCAAAAGACTCATATATGAACAACACCCACACACACACACGCGCACACACATAAAGAAAAAATCACACACACATACACTCATATAAAAGTTTTCCCTTTGGGCCAGTTCATCAGACAGTAGCAATTGTTTAGGGACTGATGTTCCTCTACACTAAGTGAATAAGAAAAAAAAAGTTCTCCACTGTCTTTCTCAGCTTGTCCTTTCAGCATGTTTGCCCGATTTTGTCCAGGTCACTTCACCTAATGGAGTAAAATGAAAGCCCTGAGGCCAGGACTTGTCCTCTGGATACAAACATCCATGTTTCAGGACAAGGACTGCTCTTCCCCTGTGTCTCTGCCCCAGGCTTGCAGAGAGAGAAGTCACTTAACAGCCTCTTACGTTGCCATTTTCTCCGGCTATTCATGGGGATGCCATTAAAGCAAGGCTAGCACTTTGTTTGTCTCACTGCATTTGTTGGCTGCCTCTCTGCGTCCCCCGCTTCCATCGTTGACATAACAACCTGTTAAAACATATTACTGCTATGCTGCTACTGAAGTGCCCTATACATAGATGTAATTTAATAGCCAATCACATATATCTTTAATAGGTCAATGTTTCTGTTTTCCAATAATAGTATGGTTTTTGTTTTTTTAATTACATTTTATTGAACAAACAAAACGTATTCCCTGTATTCTTGTGCAATGCTATTTTCCTACATATTTTTTATTTCACTTATATATTTTAGAATATACTGCCTTTTTATTTTCTATATATACCCTTTTTTAAATGTGTTGCTTTTTTTGTAGAGTACATTGAGCTTTGAAAAGTGCTCTATAAATGAAGTTAATATTATTATATTTCATAAGTTATTGCTCAAGTTTCAGTTTTGAGAACATTTTAAGGATTCACTTTACAATGTCTCTGACTGTTTACGCTCCTTTTTGCGATGGATCAATATAGCTGGACATTTATTACGCATTAGCTTCTAAATAGTTTCATCAGCGGCCCGGTTACAGGGATTCATCACAAAGCGGAAGGTATTTCTGTTCTTTGTTTTTAAATTAAAACCTGTAATGGTGCGTTTTGCTTTTTCTTCGCTGTATCGCTAGTCTCTGCCTTCGACACGTTTCAAGTGCTTACTCCAGAGACACTGGAGGGTCTGAAGGAGACGGCATCATTTCCCTTAATTCATTGTGTTAGCTACAAGCTGGGTCATTGGCTGCTTACTGCCCCCACGGAGCCGTTGCCACAGCGCGTCGTGCATCATAACATAGACCCAACTAATCGATGATGAAATTCGTTGCCAACTATTTTTACAATTGATTTAATTGATTAGTTGTTGTTGCCACCCTAGACAAGAATCACACAGGACTCCTTCAAAATGTTCACTGTACACTAGCTGATCCAGCTCACTGTTCCACTATGAGGCAACAACACATCTCTACTGTATACGCCACCTACATGCGCAATCCCACACAGCCCTTCCCATCAGACTATGCACACTATGTAGGGGCAGTTTGCCTGGTGAGCATGGTTTTCTTCAAGTGTCCGCCCACCAAAACTCATCATCTTTATTGTCCCTTCTGTTGATGTAAAATTCAATAAAAGTGGCAGGGACCATTTTGAATTGATTATGAATAGATGCCACTGCCTGGCTCTCTATTTTCATGACAGCTCCAGGAGAGTTGATGTACTGTATTAGACAACGTGTGCATGCTTGCCTGTGTGTGTGTGTGTGTGTGTGTGTGTGTGTGTGTGTGTGTGTGTGTGTGTGTGTGTGTGTGTGTGTGTGTGTGTGTGTGTG
>NW_022280035.1:7549373-7570572 GCF_004355925.1 Anarrhichthys ocellatus | reverse complement strand
TGTGTGTGTGTGTGTGTGTGTGTGTGTGTGTGTGTGTGTGTGTGTATTTAGGGGGGAGCTGGGTGGGGGTGTGTGGGGGCTTCTTCATTATCTTGACTTGAAAAGTGGTTTGCTCAGAAATGTGGCACATGGGTGACGAATTGTGTCTGCATTGCCCACCCTCTGTTTTTTACATAACCTTGCTGATAGTGCACAGCAAATCTGTCTCTTCACATTTGTAGAGATATGTTCAATTGCTCACGGGGCATGAATTCCTCATTGCTGCTGGAAAATGGGGAGGTAAAGATGAAAAACCATCAAGTCCTTACTTTTCGCATGGCTGCACTCGACTCATTGCTCTTTGATAGCATGCCCCTGCAACTTAAGCTGTGAATAATGATGTGTTTTAGTCCTTTTGACCTTGCCCTATATATACACAACCTGACAAATATTTAACATGTTGCATTTCCTACACCTGCTATCTCTTGGCACACTATCGGCACGGCACTCCTGTGCCGTTAAAAGGGCCAAGGAAGGTAAAACCTGTCAGTGTCACACTGAATATGCAACGACAGGTGATCACCTGGAAAAAAGCATTCATCCGTCTGGAGAGTTCAATACTATAGCACGGGCTGGTGAGTGCACCAGAGTGGTGGCAGATCAGTTAAGATGCATTTAAAGTCATTTCTGGTAGAATGTCATTCATAATTATATAAATACAGCTAAAAACACATTAAAAGTACTCATGACTCAGTTAATTGATGTACATGTGTCTGTGGTATTTGTCCTCCAAGAGAAGCATGGAAAGCATTTGACTGCTCCTTTTTAATAAATCTGTATTGATCAACAGAGTGTGCTCCTCTCCAGACAGCAATCAAGACATTGCGATGCTCTGCACCCATTTCCTCTCTCATCCTCAGGCTACATTGATTTTATGAATGCGGGGCTCTTCTAAACCTAGTTGGTACTTTCAAAACTTCATCGTCCTCTCGCCTGTTATTACCGTGGCTCATGAGCCCTTTCTGCCCTTGGGAATGACATGCTATTGCAGAAAATGCTGCCAAAAAATTCTATGTGTCTATCTATGTTTAAAAGAAAACTTATTTTACTTTCCTTTCACGGTCTTAATCCAAGATTTCCTGTGGCTTTGATTTTTCTCCGATCACTTTTAGTTTGAAAACAGTCAAACATGTTTGGATGATGTTGTTGCCAGATAACCTGAATGTATAAGATACAAGTTGATAAGCTTTCAATAGATTAAGGCCCAGCGAATCTTGTGCAGCTCCACAATCTTTGCACCGGTATTCCCTAGAACAATAGTTCCCAACTGGTCCAGCCTCAAGGTCAGGAATTTCCCTCAGACATCAGTGGCCATGTGCATTAACACTCTGTGGATTCATATATGTTTATGTATGTCTGTGAAGTTTTTATTGTGTGGGCCTGTGAAGCCAAAGACAAATTCCATGTTAGTGGACAATACAGATGTCGAATCAAATCCTCATGACCGAAATATGCATCCTGATCTGTAAAGCCACACGTACATCTGGTTTTGTTTTGGAAAATCTGTAGAACAGGGCGCACAAGCCTCATTCCCCTCCCGCAGTTAGCCATACATGAATGTAGAAACTTATTCAAAACATATATGGTGTGTAATAAATCAATTTAAAGTATCTAATAAGGTAGTAGATGGGATCACATTTGTTGATGAAAAATGTAAAATTATTTGGACACTACCGAGTACCCTCAACCATTCCTTTACCCCACGAGCTCTCTCTCTCTCTCTCTCTCTCTCTCTCTCGCTCTCCCTCACTCACCCTTCATTAATTATATGCTCAGCATCAGCAGTGCGTCTCACAGCACGGGGTTAATGTAGACGAGGATATGTCGCCCGGGGAAACATGGTGCCTGATAACAGTGAGTTCTCCACACCCCTCACATCCCACTGTGCCACCCACATCCATACTCTTGCTATACCCACATGCAGCTAAGTGCACCTCTTAATCTGCTTTTAGAACTTTCCTAAACACTGGGCATATTTGAATGAAAAATTTATTGACATGCTAAAGTGGAATGGCTAAGACTGCTGGGCACTTGGTGTTTTTCTTTTCGATTCAGACTGACAGGAAGAAAGAATTATATTTGGACTGATTTTCCATTCAAATGAATGCAAGACTGGACCAGATCTCTATGTAAATGCTACATGGGTTGCAGTTGAAGCTGAAAGACCTTTTTTTTGTCCAATGCATAGTTTTGACACACTAAGCATTGCATTGAATCCTCTCTGTTTTATGCGCGTTAGTTGTTTTAACGTTACAGTACTGTATACCATGTCTGTGGAGGATGCAATTGCCTGTGCTTGGCTTAGATGCGCCATACATAAATAAAAGGATTAGCACGATCAGTGTCACTCTCCGTGTGATTTATATTGCCTGAGGTGCACGTATTCTTCTGAGACAAAGACAAGTCATGATTAATTAGTTACAAACCATTGCATTGACTAGGAATGTGCAGAAAAATTGAATTTATTCTGAATATCTGCTCACTCTGACGTATGAATTTTGTCAGTATTCTTGTAATTGTGCTCATGCACAGTAAATCCCCTGCTCTGTTCATTGAAATGCAACACTCACTTCTCACCTGGGAAATACATTCTGTTATTGCTTTGGGTAAATAAATGAATTCAATTACGTTCTATGCATTGAATAACTTGGCTCTCACACAGCCCGGCTTTGCCTGTTTCAAAGTGATTAATGCTGCAGTGGGGAGCGGTAACTAAAACACGGGAGAGCTTCATTGACATTAAAGAAGATATCATCATACAAGCTCAGACTCTACCCATCAGTGAAAGAGTCACTCTCACATCAGGGAGACGTGCAGAACAGAACAAGAAGTTTCTAATTTCAGCCAGGTTTATTGAGGCGTCATATTGCACCTGCCGTGAGCTCACTCTCCGATGGCCTTTCAGACCTCAACTTCCTGTCTCAATCAGGGAAAATGATTGCCTGGCTGGCTGCTACCTGCCTTCGTCATCTTGTAATTACACTTACTTCCATTTAGAGACACATGCCTGGCAGCTCTGACTGGTACTCGACAGCTCCCACTGAGGGACTATGGGTGCCAAACAGGGCTCCAAACAGGGCTCAGCTAGCAGGGACTAGATGAGGTGGTTGAGTGATGTTGCGCTATACCTTAGTATTTATTTAACAATGAAGCAACACAAAACTGCCCGTAAGAAGGCAGGGAAATAACAATAGAGCAGCACTGGCATGTGTGATGATGCTCACCTCTTCCCAAACAAGGCCCTGAGAGGGGCCACGGTGATCCACCCTAACAGCTGCCTCACTTCACAAGTTTGGCTCGTTTTCACAAAGCTTCTGTTGGGCCCAGTTTTGTTGGTTTCGCAAGTACCGCCAAAGCAGTCTGGACTGTGTTAACCCAGCCCAGTTGTTTAGAAGTCAGTCAGGTAGACACATTGCACAGTAGGCTGTGTTGCCATCTGTTTAGAGAAAGAAACATGAAACACTCCGATAAAGAAGTTTGTTTTCTCTCTCCTTTATCAGTGGTACACATCTGCGCTGTCTCTTAAAAACCTATACACATCAGCATCATAGTATGTAAGTCTTATTTGTTTTCCATTTGTTTCGGTGTACAGATGGTTCAAATAATCTCTTTGCTGTGTTGTTTACTTACATTTCACAATCTTGGCTTCTATTTTTTTGGAAAAGACGTGACCAAAGAAAACTTCTGTGCACTGAGTTTTCAACTATCTTAGGCTGCTTGGATTTAGAATGCATTCAATGTTTTATATATATTTTTAACAGAGGAGGGATCCCTCTCCCAGGATGGACAGAAGTGCAATAGATGTCATGTGTACAGAATGAACACAGTGGTGTGTTGCAGAATGCAACCAACTAAATACCCCTCTGCTCACCCCTCCTTTTCCAAGCGTGTTGGAGAACTACGGTGGCCTTCGGGTAGGGGGAGTTATCTTTAGGATTTTAGTACAACTAGTAGCTACTTTTATTAACACTTTGCTTTTCTACATGACTAAATTATTGCTTTTAAGAACAGAATTTATATTATATGTTATTATGTTATGTTTACAACAGCAAAGTCACTTTATAAAGTCATTATTATCTCACTGGCAACAAATGTAAAATATAGTCAATATAGCTCACACACTGTTCCTTTAACTAAACACATGTAGTGTATCTTTACACACGTTTGTTTTCAAACCTGATCATATGTTTGGTCAATGCAAAGACGAATGAGATAATACAAAAATAGTGAAATTTAGATAATGATGACGTTACCTTCTGCTGTGATCAAATTTATTTTTGACGATTGTTTTAAGAAAACATTCTTTTCAATCCTGCTGGCGGATTTTGGGTTTAACTTTGTGCCTGTTGCAGATGTGATACTGATACTCCTTACCTGGGGAGGTTGGAAGGAGATATAAGTTTCTACAAAGTTAACGTTTCAATGTAAAAAAGTGTTCTGCTAAAATGAGCCGAGTAGGTTCGCACGTCATTAACTAGCTTTAGCAATTCTATGCTACGCTAGCTAATGAAGGTATACTGAATGTGTACACATGGTGCTTTTGCTTTTTAATGACGGTAAATAAAGACCTGCCTGGCTTTACAATGTGAAATATCTTAATGTCATTGGCTTCTGTCTTGATCGCCAGGTGATATGGTGGTTCACTATCAGACTGGGATCTGTAGGCTTTAGCTTCATATCTTTATCTTTTAAACCTGTTTTTTCTGCTGAAACTGTTTGACAACCCTGATATATCCTTCAAACGTTTATTGTAGACCATTATGTCTGCTTCTCTCAAAAATAGCTTTTTTTAGTTTGTCCAGAAATATGACAATCTTTATTCAAGGGTTACAATTACTGACAGTGTGGGCTCCATGGTAGCTCTGACAGGTTGACAGAGTAAAAGCAACGGCAGGGCTTAGCGGATGGTCAATTACAAATAAAGGTCTCCTGGTCACTCCAGTATTAATGGCTTGGTTGGTTTTAGGTTGATTTTCTGGTTTGTATTTTGCATGTGAAAATACAAACGCATGACAACACATAACCTGGTATCTGGTTGACTTAATGAGTAGTTCATAAAATCCGATTACAAATTCTCCATGAAATTTTCTTTTTGGGCAAATAGCTTTTTAATGTTAAGAGTAGCATTAGTTATGCTGAAAGGTGGCAGCAGTAAGATGTAGTTAGTGTAAGTCATAGGTTCTGAGTTTAAAAGTGAATGCAGGATAAACATCACCATAAAGACCACAAATAAAACATTCAGCTGAGATGCTGAAAAGACAAATAGCACACAAGCTGTAAGTGACGCACCACAGCTGAATGCCTTGAACAATGGTTCATTTATCTGTCATGTCCATGGCATATGCCTCAATTAGAAAGTAATTTTCTACAAATGTCATTGTTTTCCACAGTGGTTCAGCTGCAACAGTGCTGTACATTAGACCCATTATCACAGTCCCCAGAGGCTGTTTGATCTCACAACATAGCATCCAGGTTTTTAGGGATCTGCAAGAGAGAGACATTTGGGGCAAGGGTTTTATATTGCACCATGATGATGGACCATTTTGCTGAATGGACCACTATATGGAATGGCTTTCTTTAGGAACTGCAGAAAAGGGCCATCAGAGCTGCGTGCCAGAACAAACGGGCTTCATTATTGTCTGTGGCTCTCATTCTTACACCGGGAGTATTGAGAAAGCGGATGAAATTGCAGTGAAAACTACAAAAAGCAAGAGTAAATGTTACACAACTGTTGGAAATGTGTTGAAGCCATAGATTTTTTTTTTTCTGTATAGCTTGTCAATAATTGCATTGACTCCTGGAGTTGGCGATATCACATTACTGCAGGATAAAAGGACAAGTCAACCTGCATGTGCTGTAACGAGCTTTTTGATTAAGAATGAAAATCCGCTGGAGGGGGAAAGGAGACTTGTGATAGACTAATTTCTCTCGCGCCACATCGCTAAGCTTGGCTGCGTTCACAGAGAGTATTAAACGGCTGCTTTAGCCAAATGTCCTCATCTTCCTCCAGCCCAGTCTGCCCAGCCAGGGAGCCGAAAACCAGCACTTGTACTTATGCATCTGTCTGCATTGTTATTTAAAAAGAGATGGCTTGGTTGCAGCTGCTTGCCCTTCGAACAAACGTCAGCCCCCTTCAGGATTGCACTCTCAGGATATGAATCCATGTCTTAGTGGAAAGTGAGCAGAATGGCCTGAAATGGAGAGGAGGCTATTGTTGAGAGAGCATTACGGGGCCTCGTCATCTATTACCTCCCCCTCTTTCTATCTCCATTTCACGGCCTTTGTGTGTCTGTGCATCCTGCTCTGCTTCTGTTCAGCGTTTGGCCTATGTTCAGAGTTCATTAGCCTCCTTCTCGCTTCATTACAGCCTAAAGATGGGCTGCCATCATCACCGACGGCTATGCATTAGTGTCCCCCTTTCTCCCCCACCAGTGTGACAGGATACCCAGTTCAGCACAGCAGGGGCGATGGTAGTCATGTGGCATGAGTATGATTTTGTGTCGCTTATTTGTTAGATGGAGCTATTTCCGAGCTCTCACAAGACCCCCCCAGAGCGGTTATCAGCAGGAACAAAGTCACCTGCCTGTAAAAGATCCAAGCAAATCAAGCAAGAGAGTCCTAGGAAGAGAGCTCGAGGGATGCTTCTAATTAAAGATCATGGTGATTTTAGTGGTAGTGGTGGGGTGATGATGTCTGTCTGTTTTGCTGTTAAGTGTCAGGGCTCTGGTAGACTTCCAGTGGCCGCATATTGACGACATGCTGGGGCAGCATGTGGAGATAATCAGGCTCTTTTCAGATGAGGATCAGGCAGGTTTGTTTGCTGGAATCCTTAGCACCCTATCACTGCCATATAAACACCAGGCATGCCACGCCTGGCGGGAGGCTGCTGCTGCTGCTGCTAGGGGTGACACAGATGAAGCGTATTTGCTGATTAAATTATAGCTTTCATCAAGTGATTTTCTATTGAGTTTCTGCATGAGTCACTGTAGCTTCGTATTTTTTCTTTGGTAAACGGGATGAACTTTTTCAGTAAGCAGAAGAGCTCAGGCGAGTCTGTGACAAGTCATTGGGTCTGAGTGAAGGTTACTGAGGCGCTATGTGGGAAAATTGCACACTGACATATCAGTGATGGAGCCTTGCACTCTCTCCGTATGAATGCATGGAGATACTTGGGAATCTGTCAAGTGGGATAAGTTACAAGGATATGACTGTCATGTGGAAAAAAAACGTGATTTAGTTAAATAAAAGTCTTACAATTTCTCAGTTAAGATGTATGGCCTAATGTGCACAAATCCAGGCATAATTTAACATTTCCTTTTTAGTGCAGCTTCTGTCTTCTCCCCTCATGCTCTTAGTATTCATACTGACCTCAAGGGGGCAGTGTGGGAGTCTGATTGTTCGGAGGTGTCAGACAAATGGGGGTAATTTTATACCTGCATGAAATGTGCCCTTTCGTCCGGGGCCTTTTCAAGACTTCATGCTGCATTGATACATTTCCAAAGTGAAATGATTTTGATTTTGATGACATGTTGAAAGAGGCATATGTGTTTCAAACATTTAATGAATATGTAAATCAAGCATGTTAGCGCTTCTGTCCGTGTTTTTGGTCTGTCTCTCCCTTTCTGGGCAATGGCGCAGCTGTCAAAGCTTTTTCACCGTGACGCAGCCTTGGTGCACCCTTCCCCATCGTGTTATCTTTGGTGAAAGGCTGACAAGAATGGATGTGGTGTGTGTGTGTGTGTGTGTGTGTGTGGTGTCAGAATGTGTGTGTGTGGGTCTAGAGTCCATCTGTGGCAGAACAAGAAGGTTCCTGTGTCATTACCCACTCCGCTGCACTAACATCTTCAATTAACAGCAGCCAGATACTGATTACATGTTTTCAGGATGTTGCTCTGCCTCTGTGACCGATCTCCTCATACTCTGCTGGGCTCCAAAGTGCCAACAGAAAGTGAAGGTTGCACAGAAAGCATATGTACCTTAAGTACCTTTTTCCACTGGTCCCCCCTCCCCCTGCTCTTTCAGCCTGCAGGGGGAAAGAAACCTAAATGTGACTTAGGAATTGGTGCATAATCACGTCTCCAGGTGTAAAGGAATTTGCAGCATGTTTTTTTCTTCCACTGGCGGCATATGGGGTGCATAATCAGTTAGCACTTGACCTTGACTTGTATCATTAATTCAGTAAGTAAACCGTCAGCCTCTCTCACCAGCTGTGCTCAGGATTGTAACATTGGTTCCCTGAAGGTCAAGCACTCTTCACTTTTCTCTGAGTGTGTGGGTTGTGCAGGCTGTCTTTCGGTCATTACTTTGCTAATTACTTCACAGCAAAAGCAAGTAGCTCCATCACTTTTGTGACTCAGCCCAACTCTGTCAAAGGTGCCTTTAAACACCCCCAAAGCATTCTGGAAACTTGACAGTACTTGTTTTTTTTACTATGTTACCCCAGGTACCATATAGGTACCGGGAACCAAGGCGCGAGACTAATGAAGTCCCGTCATCCCGGGGATGATAAAAAATGTCCCTGATAATGCTTCATTTTGAACAACAGGAGGAGAACTGGTAAAACAAGCTGGTAGGGGCCGGTGGGCAGCAGCACAGCACTGCTTGTATAATAATAAAATAAGGGAGCGAACAGCTAACAAACGGGGCTTACAGTGAGTTACATTGTGATGCATTCAAGTTATATTCAGTAAAAATTTGTATTGGGTGAAGGTAAATTCTAACTTTATCATGATGTGTTCAGATGCAATTTTGTAAAATTCCATTTCTGGCGAGAAACTGAGATGGATTATCTGGGATTAATATTAAATTCGCAAAAACCAGTATGCAAACGATAATAAAGGAGTGTATGTTGAAGTACAAGGAATTTATTGTTTAATTTTTTACTATGGGAAAGAATTGAGCATCAAAATTCGTAGAATTCCACTGGTATTGGTATCGACACCTACTACTGTGGGTGGAGTGAAAAGCTCTTTGTCATTGGGAGGAGAGAGACGCAATAAAGTTGAAATATAGGCATAACTGTGTATATTTTTGGACAGTCTCTCGTAGAAGCTATTCAAAGCATTGTACTTTTTGTTTACACGAAAAGTGAGAAAAAAAAAAAAAAAAAAAGAGAGCATGAGAAAGTTCCAGTAATTGTCGGACACAGCCCCTCTGGTGTCGGAAAGCTATGTGGGGCTGGGGCTTCTGGGGTTACTGGGTTTATTGACTGTAATGAAATGACTGGATCCCTTATCCTGCTGTACTTACTGAAAAAAAGCAATCACGACGTGTTACTATATGGCCAACACTGCTCGGATCTCATCGTTTTCAACCGCTGTGGTAGAAGAGTGTTGGCTTCATCAGGTAGATAGGGGAGATGGAGGTAGCAGTAACTAGGCCAGTGAAGGTGCACTCTGTTGAGTAACAATGGTATAGTTGCAGGTGAGCGGCTGAGTTACCCAGCCAGGAAATTCAATTAGAGCGCAGCGCCTGCCTGCATTCAGTAGGTTATTATAAATCCTCTTTTGGTCAGCTAGGGGTGAACTGTAAACCACGTTTTACTTAAAATAATGTCTGCCCATTTCTCCCCACCAACACCCCCACCTGCCTTCAAATTACATTAAGGGTCCTCAAGGACATTAACCACCGGACAAATTAAATTGCCATTTCAGGAGGAGGATCAGGGTGAAATGAGCCTTTCAAGAGATTTGGACCCAGACTGACTTTTAGAAGCTCATCCAGCATAACACTTATCCTTCTCATGCCCTTTAGACCTCAGTGCCTTAGAGTAGTGTCTCCTCTGCTTCTGTTTACAAGGATACAATGTCATCCGATCCTTCTTGTTTGCAGTGCTACAGAACTCAATCAAATAAGTGTCGCTGATTGAGGCAGGGTCACCGCAGAGATGTCCCTGTGTTCTGCGTGACGCGGCTATCTCAAGTGAAATGAGCTGGAAAAGCTGCTGTCATGAGGTGGCAAAGGGGACTCAGAGCGAGGAGCGAAATGGATTGTGGTCACATCCAGATCTGACTTTTGATAACAGGCGAGCCGGCCTTTGTGTGAGCAGACACACTGATGTGCAGTTAGCAGGGGCAGTCATCCTCGGAGTCGATATAAGTCCCGTGGACCATGAAGGGCGGAGGTCGGCAGAGGTCAGAAGCTCAATCGCACATTGGCTACGTAGCAGTTAAACAAGATTGCTACAAGCCTAATGGGAAAAGGTATGTGATATGAATGCATTTGAAGCAGAGACAGGTCCACATCTGTTTTTGTAGTAAAGTAATTTTATCAGCGATGGTCGAGCGTGACTTTTCCGATCTGAGAGATATGAGAGGCGACAGAGGGTAGCTTGTTTCAGTTGTGAAAAGACTGGTGCAGTGTACAGATTTATTGTTGCAAATACATGCAGATATTGCCCCCCCCCCTCTTGAATTTTGTGCTGTTTTCTGATGTACTTGATTCCTTTGTTTTCAGATGAAAACTTCTTTGTGTTATTTATTTCAAAAGGAAATCTGTAACTACTCTATTTGCCCTGCGAGTCTGTGCCGTGTCTTGCTACCAACCTGGGGACTTTCAGCAATGCGCCAATGCTATATCAACAGCAGTCTCAGTTGTGACTAATAGTAGCTCCTCTTGTGGGTTTTACTCCAGGGGGAAAACAGAAGGTAGTAGACTACAGGAAGGGAGAACACATATTCTACTACAATTATTCAAACATATACAATCATCTAATCTAAGTCAAGAGAATAAACTTCTATAAATCAATATTGTTTTAGTTCTTTGTCTTTGGACAGCACAAAGTCACAGCCGATATAGATTTACAGGTCTTCAGGAGGAGGAGGAGGATAATTATATACTCTGCGTAGATCCAAACCCATTCTCACCTCGTTCCCAAATACTGCAGCTTGGCCAGTGCCTCTTAAGCACATATATGGGATGCACCATGCTTTTAACTAACTCCGATATAAACCCGTCCGCGTCATTATTAGACGGTCAGAACAGCTGATGTAGTACAAATATCATGAAAGTCTGGCTAGGCGGGAGTGGAGGTTGGATGGGTAGACACAAACAGGACTTTCACCCAGGAGACCGCTGTTCTTGTCCAATGTGAATCCAAGTCAGTGTTTACTTATTTTAACTGTAGTTTTTTGACATAA
Organism: Anarrhichthys ocellatus; assembly: GCF_004355925.1. NCBI lineage: Eukaryota > Metazoa > Chordata > Actinopteri > Perciformes > Anarhichadidae > Anarrhichthys > Anarrhichthys ocellatus. Next base: position 7,559,395 of record NW_022280035.1, on the reverse strand, counting down.
CTTCTGGAATGATTAACACCAGTAAAGTACCAAATATGCTTCTTTCAACACAAACCAAAAAGTAGTTTTCTTGTGTAAATAAACCTAAGTAAACCTTGAATAGACACCATGTATGTAACGAGCAGAAACTGACACGCCGTCCCTGACATGTCCAAAATGGACACTAGAGGGGTACCTAAAGCGTCATAGTTTGAAGCTCAGGGCCACTGACCAAGCTGTGGTATGTTGAGAGTGAGAATGTGTTGGTAAATCCTTCGTTATTGGTTCCATAGGCCCTGAAACAGACGGTTTTAAAGCCAGATGCCCAAAGTGTAATTGCTTTAATGGTGGAAAAGGTGAAAGCAGTAAAGGATTGATTTAAGAGATTTGGTTTCACGCTGAACAAACCAAAAAAGGGAGCCAAGGTCACATCCACTGGGCCAAGACAAACAAATAAAACTGTCAGCCCATTCTCTCACCCATTTACTTGTGCACATTTTGTACTTGCATACACTCAAAGAAACAAAATACACCTCAAGTCATCTCACACCTCATTGTGTTTTCAGTCAGGAACATTTTTCTTTTTATACCCACAGTCAAGTACGCTCCGGCAGGGCTGGAACCACTTACAAATGATCATTTATTATCACTAGCTTTTATTTGATTGGCTTATTATATGATGCTTAAATTTCAATAGAACTTATATTATATATTTATATATATATAATACTTTAAGTGAGGCATATATTTGAATATTCTTAGACACCCAAATTGTATGCATTTTGAACAATGCTTTGGGTGTTCAGAGCATGCTTTCAAACAAAGTAGTTTTTCAGCATTTAATGTAGTTTATTCAATCATTTAACAAAACTGCTATTCAGTGTATGGCGTATGTTAGAGTCTAAGGGTCCCTGAATGCCAGGAAATGGATGTAATGGATGAGTGTTTACCCTCTGGTTGTAATTACATGACACCCTCTCCCAACCCCTTTTCCCCCGGTGAGTGACTTGGCATAACACAGGGTCAATGCCACTGCTGAAGATAGTGGCCTGTAACTGAATTAGCAAATTCAATCTCGTAAAACAAGATCATGCTTACTTTGAAAAAGACTTACTCCACGCTTTTAGCGTAATTGCCCACACACATTATGTTGATCTAGAGGTTCTGTACTTAATGCTCTGCTTGTTTGTTCCTAACTAAAATCCTATGCTAATTTGAAAGGAAAGATTCCTTCATTTGAGATAAAAGCCTCAGATAAATTGCATGTCCCTTTTTAAAAATTGCCTGTAAGTATTTGTCTCCTCCAAGTGTTTGGGGATAAAATATTCAGTCACAGTAAAAGCAAATTGACTCTCAGTTTCTCTCAGATGCTCAGTGATGAACACATTTTCCTATGAATTCTTCACAGTAAAAGTTTTTTCTTTGAAGCAGAAAAATTAGAAAATGTATAACATGACTCATTGAGAGGGTCTCAGCTGTGCTTCAGCCCCGGTTTACTACCGCTCTTGTCTTTGCTTTAAACTTTTGTATGGGGGGGGGAGTATCTACATATGGAAAATATTGATAACGTTCTTATATACAGCACACTAGATTCATTGTTTGTTGAAACATGATTTTGTCATGTAGGCATCGATGATATGAGTTAAAGTGAGACATTGGACAGGATTCAAATTTGCACCTTTACTGTTTGTACTGTCATTTCTTGACAGACCATGTCATTGCGTTAGAGAAAAGAAGAATACAAGACTGTTCTACAGCACTGCATGGCACGAAGGAAAACAAAATACCAAATTATGAAAGTAAACATCTGAGCTATTTTATAGAGAATTGGTTGGTCATTGGCTGATCAAACGCTTCACACATTCCCCTTCGTCAGTAAAATGGCAAGATTCACCTGAGAGCAATTCACCAATTCAGTTAGATTACAAAAACATTTTAATAGAAATGTATCTAAAATTCTACATACAATTGTATATAACCATGTGCATGAATGTGCCAAACCATTTGCAATTTGCTCAATAGAATGCAATATTACTTTTATTTGTCAAGATGATATGGAGGTTGAACAAGTAGTTTCAACTCTGATCTGAGAACTACTGAGCAAAACTGAGTAGATGATTGCAAATATCATGTTTCCTCTCTGGATCCTTAAAAGTTTCTGAAATGTCAAGAGTGTAGGAAAACAGGGCCAAACACACTGTTTCCCATCTCTTAGACATGTCTTTGCCTCTGGCGTCTGCTCCTTCCAGCTGGTCACATCTGTGTGAACAAGCAGAACAGGCACAGCCATACGGCCTGTGTATATAGCACTCATGAGCGGTTGTTGCTTGGCAACCTTAAAACTCTAGGTGATTGGGGATGTCTAGCTGCTCAGCGGATAGGTAGGGGTAAACAAAGAGGTGGTGAGTTTTGAGCTAAAAGGGCCGCATTCATCTGAGGCTTTTAAGGCGACAAACAGATTTATGGATGTTGATTGATTGATTGATTTTATTTGATGAATTTAAAATGCAGTACACAATTGTGCAATCAGTACTAAAATTTACAATGAAGTCATATGACTTATTTCCATTGCGGTACTTTAGACAGGCTAGGAGGCCAGCATGAGAAGGGGATGACATGTATATGCTATATCCCATTTTTACACAAATACATCTAAAGAAAACATAAGAACATCATTAATATGGTAAAACGAAAAAAACACACACACAGACCAGACCATAGCTTATTATGTTCTTAAAAAAATGTTTTGCTACACTAACTATTCAGAGAATGGGTAGATTTATACCTGGACCTGAGACCCCCTGAAAGCCTCAACAGCAACATTTTGGGCGGTCTCTAAAAATATTTGTCACTTGCAAACTTGTTTTACGTCCAGCAGAATTCATTATTCAAACTGCAAAAGATTTACTCACAAATATGAATACAGAACATTATTGTTGTGGTGTTTCCTCTAATATTACCAGGTTGTTTCAGGTTATCCTGTGTGGCGCTCTTGCAATATGGTCCGCAGTGTTGTGTAGTTTGTAAAGAAATCTTACCCCGTATCACTTTAAAAACAGTGTATTTCTGCTTCGACGTCATTGTTACACTGGTTAAACTATGGACACTGTACGCATCAAGTCGGGGTAAATATGTCAAAGAGAAAAGTGAATTACTTGTGGTCCATTATCTTTTTTTAGACAAGATCGATAGCTAGCCTATGTTTGCTGTGACTGAGGAATTGTGATGCACCTGCTGTGGCCTAAAGTGAAAAGTTGTACAACAACACACAAGGTTGCATTTGTCAGGTTAGAGAGCGAGAGATGTGGATTCTGTTGCAGGGCATAGTTGTTGTGTAGTTTTGTGTGTGGCCGTATTATTAACAATGTTAGCCTTGATAAAGCGTGTATAGCCTAGTTTATTGCCTTGGTTTGCATCCATGGAGTCTTGTAGGCCTATATTATGCATTGAGTATGCTTTAGGTTTCAGCATAACATTGAACATTGGCGCACCAGGTAGAGGGGACCTCCCGTTTGCCACCAGATAGTCCGCACACTGACAATATGCATCACAAGAGTGAAAGCTCCGAGTCAAATGTGTTCATTATAAAAGGCTCATGCAAAGAGCAGTCATTTTCTAAGTCATACATGGTGTTGGTTAAAAGGTTAGACTTTGAAATTTAAGAGATTACACTTGTGTGTTGGAGTCAAGGCACGAGTGCTATTGCCTATTGTGTTGTTGCGGTAGTGTGCGGTACACTGTGTCATTATGACACTGTCCTACTGTATCGACAAGGGCATGCCATCAGAATTGCTGCAAGTGATTCAATTATGATCTAATTTGATCTGCTCCACAGGGGGCAGGGGGTGCAATGGGACATTAGAAATGAATAATTTACTACACTGTCCAGAGATATACACCACGTCTTTTAATCCACGACAAAACACACATGATGCTACGCACCCGATCACACACTGGAGTGTTTTCCAAACAAAAAGAAAATGTGTATTTCTTCTTTTTCTCCTTCTGTGATGTCTCATTGGGTCGTAGCTCCATTAACTCTATAACTCTCAGGATGAAGCTAGCGTCATGCTACATTAGGAATATAGCCTTATGGATTTCACATTAAATTACTTTTCTGTAGCAAATCTCAAAGTTATTAATTTTCGAGCTTAACAAACTACATTTTAAAATGCACATGAGCTGCAAAACAGTCTTGAGAAAATGCAATTGTGTCGCACTCAGGAGGGGTTTGTAGTCATTTTAATGTTTGCTGCTTTTCTATCTATCGTCATAATGTGATGAGCCATGCAGTCTGGCGAACAGCAGTCATGTGTGAGCAGTAATCATGTGGTGTCAATCATGTGCCTGAAGCTTTCACTCAGGAATCAATCAGCCTTGGGCGGCTTACAGGCAAATCAACCCTTTTGCAGGTGGACAGGATGGACTGGCTGACTGGCAGCTTATTCCGTCTGTCAGCAGAGAATTGAGGAGAAATCGAACACTGCCTTGCTGCAAACTGGGCATAAGAGATTCTATGACTTTTTCTCAGAATGACTCCCACCACCAAAAATACACTTAAAGTCTCCTTTTTCCATATCATGAAAACTATCTACCCCAGGGCCTCAGTCTATTATGTGAGCAAAAAAACAAAGAAACATATATATATATATATATATATGTTAGTGTGCTGGAAATATGATGAGCTGTTACAATAGGCTTGTTTGAGTTTGTTCGTACAGTATATATATGTACATAGTGTGTGTGTGTGTGTTTGTAACTGGTGCTTGTTTCATAAGTAATTTTCAAATAACCTTTACTACTGTCAGAAATAACAAAATGTTTAATAGATTAAATATTTATTGCACAAAATGACACTAATAGCCAACAATTTAGTGTTAAATATTATAATTACACAGAAAATTGGGATTTTCTACAAAACATGGTGTTTGTTGTCAAAACTAGGAGCCAAACAGCTTTTTGATCAAGCCACAGTCAGACGTCTCCCATCATGCCTTGAGTCTTGCAGCCGGTGAAGAGCAACTGCGGTGCCCGCCTCTAAAAACTGCGTCCAGCATGCAATGTGCGGCTATCACCGGTGATCGATTCTGCTCAGGCCTGGTTCATCTCGAAAAAAGCTTAATGTTTAAAACGACGTGGGGAAGAAGATGGAGGGTAAAGTTCAATGGTCAGCAGATGACGGTTTCCAGTCTTTGCAGACTGATGCTATGATGTCAAACAGCCTGGTTACTCGCTGAGACCCCGATATTGGAAAGAATGATGGTGTAGTATGGGATCCATTCATTCATGCCTCTCCATCTGCTCCACACAAAGAAGTCTTAAATATAACTGATGCCTCAGATGGACCACGGATGGATACGCTTTGATGGTCCATGGATTTACACTGCAATTAAAAGACCAATTAAATGCCCTTTTATTCTGTTTCCTGGTGATGATGCCAAATAATGTGCTGCTGAACTTGGCATTGTCTTACATGCTGCTTCAGATCCAACGTGCTTCATAAACATGTAACTGCCATTTTACAGAGCTCTTTCAAGTCACGCAGAGACACACTGGGTGTCCCTAACATCCCCCCTTTTTTTTTTTTTTAAATCACTGACTTTGTAATTTACGACTGAGCATGCAGTTGGTAATTAGCCACACACATCAACAAAAAAGAAAGCGCACTAAAGCGATGGTGCATCCACAGAAACGGAATATTAAGATGTTCAACTTCAATCAGCATGCATGTTTAGGGCTGTAATGGCCACCCTCGTGGAAACTGCAGGGATGCTTTTGTACACATCATTCAAACAAGTGTGAATTATATTTCATTTTTTCTGCATAACTCATTCAAACTTCATCAGCAGTCAGGGCACAGAGGTGCATGATAGCAGTAGCAGAATCCAGTTGTGATTTAACATAGCCAGGTTCATCATTCAAATGGAAACATGACTGGGGGGGGGGGGTTGACAAGTGATTGCGCACCTGCTCTCATGGCCCCTAACTGTAGGAGATTCATCATTACGGCATGCATGGCTTGAATGCATGTCATATCGAGGTGCTGTGGGAAATAAGCATCACAGCAAAGACCGGAGACACTGTGGCAGTGAGGCTTTGCACCAATTGTCTTGTAGCCATACAGTATACAGGGAGACATTGTTAATTACTTTAAGTCTGCAAAAAGCTTTACGATAACGGTAGGTGTGGTACTGAAAAAAACACATAGCTGGTTTTTACGTAGAAATGTTATGTTTTAGAAACGGTTTGTTGTAGGACCATAGTCGGAGCTGGCCCAAGTTACACTATGATTGACCAGTGTGCGTTAGAGGGCAGATCTTTTTTTGTCATTGTAGTATTGCCACACTAAAGACAAAGCAGTCATCATTCATCTCAGTGGAAATTGCTTGTTTTTCTCCTTTAGCAGTATGTAAAGAAAAAAATCAAGAGGGAGACAAACAAGTAGAGAGTGAATAATACGCCCTTAAATAAAACAGTGTCATGCAATCCAGACATTTGTACAATACTATTTAGCATTAACAACAATAACATTGGTTCCATTTTTAGCTAAAGTTGCACAGAAACATGTATTTTTCTGCAAAGTCTCTTGGACCCTATAGAAAGTGGCTGTGACAGCTACTTTTTTCTATTTGACAGTTCCTGCAACCACAAAAATATCTGTTTGCCTCATAGAATAAAATAAAATTTAAGAAAACCCTGAAAAAATGAGGATCTGTGCTTCTGGTCTTGTCAATGGAAATCCTATTGGAGACTCCCTGCCATCAGCGATGTTTGATGTGCAGCATGGGGTACATGCTGGGTCAGGCTGCATAAAAATAGTAGCATTACTGAGGATCCTCGGGGGGTTTGGCTGGTCATATCTACTTGGGGAGGAAAATTGTGATGTGCTCTCGTACTGTCTCTCAAACACCTACATGCACACACTCACACAGAAAAAGGAGAAAACCAAAGGCCGTGTCATAGAGGGGGAAAGAAAAACCAAAGAAAGGGAGACATAGTTGACATAGTGTAAGATTAGTATTCTGTGCTCTGGTGTCTAGAGGCAGCACTGGCAGAGCATATAGCCTGTGAGAGACTGAGAGAGAGGGTGCACACATTTCTGGGGGTAGACGAGGTCTCCAGCTGCAGGCCCTTTATTGTTGCTCTCTTCTTTGTTGTGGTTTTTGTTGCAACTGACCAAAGATAACTGAGGTGAGGCTTCAGAGACGTCAGCCAGGTATGGATGGCCATAAAAACAACTTTATTTCCGTCTGTCTTCCTGGAAATTGTTCTCGGAACTGTATGTAAGTACATTTGAAAGCAACTTAAAACTGGAGTCAGATTCCTGGCTCTAATGTAGCTGCAACATGAACTTCGTTAGGTATCCAAGAGAGCCCATGGGGGTAATGAAACCAAACCTGTCCAGAGACAAACACCCCTTTACCAGCAAAGCAGAGTGCCAACAAGATTGAACACTACTTCAACAATTGCAGAAATGAATGGCAATATCCAGGTAAATGTTATCGCCCCAATATTTAAGAATGCTTTCCACTGCGTGTGTGTGTTGCTTGGCAACCAGTCTCCTAAATGTCACTGAAGAACTACATTGCTTAGTGAAAAGGAAATTATTTGTTGTCAATAAATTACAGCATTTTTTGTTGCTGTGTGTTTATTTTATTAAACCAGGTATTTTTGGTATCCGTTTTATAAAAGCAACGTAGGCCACCTCAGCCTAACACAGCCTCATAGCTGTGGTAAAATCACTGAAAATCACAGCCTCTTGTGGCTTAAGTAGAGGTTGTGATAATGCATGTGTGGCCTTGTAGTAGCATAAGCAGGGGTTAAATGGGTCTGGACTGTCTGTGGTTCAGGGCCTGCAAATAGGCTCTCCTATGTCTGACTGTGCGATAGTCTTCGTAACATGACAGACTGGCAAAGTCAATGCAGGTCTCTAAACCAACTGTGTGTGGGTGTGTGTGTGTGTGTGTGTGTGTGTGGGCACGCAGGGGGTTCTGCCGAGTGACTTGCATCAGTAAGAGTGGGATTAGAGAAGAAATACCAATGAAATAAAACAAATCAGTGTTTTTGTATTTTTCCAAAAAATGAACGAAGGAGAAGGAAGAAGAAGTTAACGTATGATTTATATTATGAAATGCATTTGTCTTTATCATGATCGTGGGTGCTGTTTCCTTTTTTTTTTAACAAACTTCATGTTGCTATAGATGAAAACTTTGTGCACAAACTCACTCTGGAGAGAGAAAGGCAGACACACAGCAGCAGATAATGGAGAGGTAAACCATGTAAGCGCTACACTGCATGACCTGTATCTGAAAATTGTGTGTGTGAGAGGAAATCCTTTTAGTATGTCGATAAACTAATGTCAATATACAGAGGTGGATGAAGTGCTCAGTTCTCTTGAATAAAAGTAGCAATACCACAGTGTAAATTACCCAAGTAAAAAGTATAGGTTACCAAAAGTAAAGGTACTCTTTTCAATATAATATATATTTTAATTACTTTGAATACTGCTGGGTTACTTTAATCTGGGAGTTGTGGAGTAGAAGTATAAAGTAGCATGAAATAGATATACTCAAGTACAAGTACTTCATAATTGTAGCCTACCTAGAGTGCTACAGTTTTTTCTAACTCTTATCAATAAAGTTGTGAAGTATTCTGTTTCTACTCAGTTTTACTAATTAATAACAACTACTAATATTTTTAACATCACAATTCATAATTAATCTGCAACGTAAACAACGGTTCTTGTGTTACATTTACAAAATTAATTTTTAAATTATGAAGAGATGTACAGTACTTTGATAATGAATAAGGTGCCAGAGTGCATTAAAAAGCATCGAAATAGAGGCTTGTTTATCAAACACCTCTCCCAGGGGAGGGTCTACCACTAACAAATCTGTTCAATTTAACCCCTGAGAATAGGTACAAGAAACTGAGATAATAACTACAATAATTAATAATTACAATAAGCAAGTGTGAAATTATGGAGAAAACAATGCACACTTGTGCTGCTTTAATATTGACAGTAAGTGTAATTGCATTAGCAGTGATAGAGGGTAGGTTATGAGAAAATAAACAGGTATTGAATGGGCATACTCCTACTCGGCAGAAAAGTAAATAAATACCACCAATTATTTTAACTATAGGTCTCCAATAGAGTGTGTCAAATTGTCACGTATACCTGTGGTGTTTCAAATAGTGCTGTTGTTGTACCGCCTTACAAGGGCATGTGTGGAATAGGTTACATAACACATCATTTTTCCCCCTCAGAGACTAAAGGCAGGCAGAAATCTCCAAACCACATATTTATGATTTTTCAGAGAAACCCCCGTTGTAGAAGGTTATGTAGAGAGTTTTTCTGTATTCAAAGAATGAATTCATTCTCAAGCTATTGGAGTGTGTTTATTCATAGCATGTCTGAAATTGATGCACATTTCATTGCATCCATTTGGTGAAAGTTCTTGCAAACGCGATGTGTCGCAGAAATGTCGTTGGGAGAACAGATGAAGAATTTTAAAGGTAGTCCTCAGGCAAAACCTACATTTTTAATATCATTTTTATAGATAATCATAGCCCAGAACTCCTACAGGACACATTTGGTGGTGCTTCAGAGCTATTTCATTGGTGAATAATTCATAATTAAGAAATGAAACTTGGAATTAATATAATTTAAATGTTAATCTTTTGGCAAACCAACGAACAGTTGAAGGACCTGGTGTAAGTATCCAGATGCTAGAGTAGACGCTGTTATCTGGCTCTCCGCTCTGCTTCTCGGAAGGTGAAGCAGCCTGGTCAGAACCTTCACATTACGCTGTGAAACCTGAGACTCTCCAGCTGTGAAAACATGGATTATTGTTCATGGAATTACTGATGATGAATATGGATCATATGGAACATGTGGAGAAAATGATTAGCGTAATTCAGATTTGTTTTGTCTTTGTGTCTGCATGTGATTGCGTGTCATATGGACACATGTTCATGTGTGCACGCTTTTTGAGAGTGTGTGTGTGTGTGTGTGTGTGTGTGTGTGTGTGTGTGTGTGTGTG
>NW_022280035.1:7468940-7549363 GCF_004355925.1 Anarrhichthys ocellatus | reverse complement strand
TGTGTGTGTGTGTGTGTGTGTGTGTGTGTGTGTGTGTGTGTGTGTGTTTGTTTGCATGTATTTTAGTTAGTATAGACGGTCTTTCTGAATTCATCTCTGTCATGCATTCATTGTGTCCCATGTCTCTCCTTTTTTTCTGCCTGAGGCACCGAGAACAATGATGAAGGGGTTAATGACTGTCAGATTGTGATGCTTTCATTTCCCTGTTGACATCTTTTATCCCCCATTTACATTTCATATCAGGACAAGCCACTGGCTTGTGGCACTGGCCCCATGTGAAAGGCCAGGCTGGATTAAGGTATCATTGTGATTGTATGCTATACCTTATGGATAGACAGGCAGGAAGAAGACCTAAATCCCTGTCTGGAGCAGAGCGAAGCTGCTGGTAAGCTCTCATCAGTCTCACCCTCTGCCTCACGGCTCTCCCTCCTCTCACACCTCGGAGATCAGGCGTGATGGCATGTAATGGTGGATATAATTGCTTTGTCCTCTATCTTTTTCCTCCTCTCCTCTCTTAGTTTGAACCAACCAAATGAAATGAGGTGACGCACGAGGAGAGCATGAACTCTTTCTGTCAAAAAGCCCAATGATTTCTGTCTGGAGTCCAGAAGAAAATGTTGGATTGGCTGCAATCTGACAATATTTTGTTGGTATATCTTGCAGTTACATAACTCAGTGCAAGTCAACTATTTTTGTATTGATGCAATGCAGGATGCTGGGTGAATATGTTGTTCGCTCTCTGTTTAACAGGGCTCATAAGCCCTAACATCATGTTTCTGTTCTGCAAGCTTGCTCCCCGGGACTGTAAATAGCCACTCTCAAAAAGTGAGCTAAAACGGAACAGCAACCCAACGCAGCCAGTTGTCGGGATTTTCCTCTTCTCCTTTACAAATGCTACAGATAAAGTCATAACCTTATTTTCTCTGTAACACTCATGAGTCAGAATATGTGTTTGTCATTGTTGCGGAACTATTCTCCATAGCCGTGAAGGATAAGGATATCCAAGGTGCCTTGTTAGTATGCGAAACAATGGATCATATTTTTCTCTCATTTCCGATTGCGAACGGGGGAAGGAATGGAAAAATATGTGGGAGATTACTGCGTTAAGCAATTTGGTTCTGCTTAAATAGTGACTCCTTTGATTTGGTCCCGGGTCCCTGAGATGAGCATGGATGAGGATTGACTGAGATGCACGGTGGAGCTTGATCCTGGCTGCCTGCTCTGCTAAGCAGGCCCACTTCACCATAATAAGAGGTTATCCCTGGAGGAGTGTGGAAATGTGTCTAATTAAAACAAAATGCTTTATCAAGAGCTGAGACAAAGTGAGCAGCCCCAGCAAAATTAAATAGCCAGCAATTTCCTGAGATTCATATTCTGATAAGCATCTTATTAAAACAGCCACCTATCTAATGGAAGTGCTCTGCATTGTAAAATGACTTTTTCTCTCTGTTTCGCTCTTTTTCTTGCCTGTTTCTTCCCATCCTGTGTGTGTGTGTGTGTGTGTGTGCGTTTAGCGGTATGCATTCATGTTTCTGTTGGTGGTTGCATGCGTGCATGACGGATAAACTGTACAACAAACTGGGAGTCTGCCTATTTTGTTAGGCATTTTGGATTTGCTCACCTCATCGTTAAGCTGGACCAGCTGTACTTTTGCCACTCTCTTCTCTCTCTTCTCTCTCTCTTGCTCTCTGTTGCTATTTTTGAGGTGCCATGTTTCCATACTGATGACATCTGAGTCTGATTTGCTGCCACAAGTGTGATGTGTGAGATTAGAGCACCAGGCTGCAGCTCATGAAATGCCTCCGAGCAAGGACAAAATAATTTTAATTTAAAAAAAAAAAAAAACATTTAGCACAATGCCTCACTCAGCAAACACATCAGAGCAGCTTGCAATTACCACATCTCCTGTGATTGCATCTCTGTGGAAATTAATTGCTATTTTCATTTCGTTTTTTTTTCATTGACAGGTCCTGACAAGCTGAAGAGATGCCTCCAGTGAGAGACGTACAATTGGGCCACAGATCATACGCATTATGTTCACTTGAACTTCAGGGTGCGTTGTTTTCCCTGAAGAGGAAAACAAAATCGCAGCTATTAAAACCTCGTCATACTCTCGCTGAGATCATTACTCTGATATGACTGCCACTGTCCTGCAAATAGTTGCAATTTGTTGACTAAAACTTGAACTCGGCATGATGGTGTTGGATTTTTTTTCCTGTGTGAAATGTTCCTCCTCAGTGTAGAGCAGGAGAACTGGCCAATCATCACCATATGGTAGTAGGCTGCTGGTTAGGGTTCGGCGATTGTTTTCATTTTCACATCGTCCAATTGTGGTTACTTGAGATCGCCAACAGGCGAGCTGATAGCTAACGGAGCTTTGAAATACTAGAACCTTTAATCTTTTTGCAAGTAATAAACATAAAGTTACAAGAATAAACATTCATAAAAGAGCATTTAAAAAAATCTATTTAATAGCAATGTCTCCTCTATTCATTCATAATGTTGAAATTTGCATTATTATTATTAATAACTTACAGAAAGAATATTCACTAAATAACACTAAATATTCTGCTTCAATACACATTTGGTGGTGTTTAGCCATTCAAAAATATTTTTTATGTATATGGTTTACATTTTCTACTACCTTGTCATTTGCAGGTGCCTTCAACATTTTAAGTGTTGATTGTAAAAATACATTTCAGGGATCAAAAGACTGTATCCTGCTGGCAGCAGTGAGGCACGCACCTTTTTTAACTGAGCAGTCTAGTAGCGGTCTAACAACGCCATCAATTACATTTATACAACCACAATAACACAAAATTGTATTTCTGCATTTTTGGGGGGTAGCCTAACAATGTCATGAAATGTGATGACAGACATTCAAAGCTTCATTTAAAAAGCCTCATTCAAAGATGATATTCGATATAACCCATAACTTTAACTATACTCTTATGGAGCGCATATGGAAGGCATAGGGAAAACAGAGATGTGGAGTGCCAGATCCATGGAACAGAAAAGGCAAACTGGTTTGTGATTAAGGATTTAATATTCACTTGTCTCTTTTGCTGATTAACAGGGCTTAGCGGGCTGACGTGCCGCACCACCGAGATTTTTTTTTAATAACATCTTAGTTCTGAAAGTAAGTTAGTTAAAATCAGCCTTATATCGGCATAGGAACTAACAATGGTTGATCCTCACTTTAATCGTGGGTATACGATGCAATCGCCCAGTAGCACAAGCCTACTGCTGAGTCAGATGCAATGGGCCCCCTGTAATGTGGTTTCTGTGTGTAAGAGTGTGTATGTCTGCAATTTCTGATTGCATGGCAGTAGTCCCTAGAGCCATTCGAGTGTGAATCCGGTACCCGCTCTAACAGGTGGATGGTAGGAAGTAAGCAGCGGGGGTGGACTTCCGTAATGGACCTGGTTCAAATGCCACACACATCCAAGTCCCAAGACACACGCTGCACATTCTGGACTCTGCAATGAGAACTAAATATAGATCTACTCTGGTCATTACCCCCGGGATGAAATGAGAAAATAATACATGATTGCGATGCATGCAATGCCATCCATCCATTATCCGTTACCGCTTACCGCTGATCCCAGCTGACATTGGGCCAAGGCAGGGTACACAGGGACAGATCGCCAGACTATCACAGGGCTGAGACAACTATGCAGGCTCACATTCACACCTATGGGATCAGTTATATATATATATATATATATATGTATATACTGTATATATATATATATATATGTATGTGTGTATGTATACATATATATGTAATAAAAATTAGACTAAACGATGATTTCTGAGAATCATAAAGTCTGAACTTTAAAAATATACAGTATATATTACGCCTAGCAAAGGGGAATCTTATACCTGCACTTACATTGAAGCGTTACTGGCGTTACAGAGCTGTCCGCCATTGTCTGGTATGAATAGTGACATGACTATTGTCTTGCATTGTTCTTGTTAGCACCCTAAGAAAGGTGGAAAGTCTCTGGATAGAACCTCCAGAGAGGGTCTTGGGTGGAACCATTACACAGATGGTTAAAGGCATAACCCTGTATGGTGGTTCAAGGGTTTCTGGTACAAAGGTTCTACCAGGAACCAAAAAGGGTTCTCCCAATAATAACTGACGTGGTTTAACATCGGAACAGAAATAATTGGCATCACATGCATAAGATTGACAGTTTAGTTTTTCATTTAATTGTTTCCTGGTATTTGTTTTTTCTCTCCAGTCAGGCTGATTGCTTACACGGGTCAGAGAAGAGATGGAATGGAGTTTCAGTGGATTCGACAGGTTGCCACATTCCTTCGTGATATCTTCAAATATGGCTAGAGGGAGAAAGAATTAAAGGCATCACTAGAGGCCCCTTTGAAACCTTCCAACTTAGTATGACGGTCAAGCGGCAGCCCTGCAGTCGGCCATCTCTCCACGTTACCGTTGGATCCCTATTCCCGGCACTGTGCACACCCTTCCACCTAGCCACTGTTTGATTTGCTCACCGAACTGATCTTCCAACAAATAAGCTTTGTCACGATTTACCCCTCTCTATCTCCCGTCACACATGCCTCGCAGCGTCACTCCCCCTCTTTGCGTGCACCCAGCCTGCCCCGTACATTCAGAGATAAACAGTAGGTACTGCACATCACACAATCATAATTCCAGCAGTTAACCTTCTAACCCACTGTGGGCTTTGAATCCCATTAGTTGCTTTCCTCACTCCTCTCCACAGAAACAGTCTCTACCAAGTCAGATTCCAAATGTAAACATATTAAATGGCCAATGGCTTACTTATCTGACAACACCCTAATGGCCAATGATGTGTGCTTTGATTTCAGGTGCAGGGTGGGAAGGTGCCAGGACTGAAAGTGGCTGAGTTATAGGCTAAGACTGTGAACCTGGAGCATCTTGACACAGCCCTCTGCGCCTGTGTGTAAGAGACAGGTCTTTAATAGAGGTAAGTGACAAGAGGTGCATCTGTAAGTTATGAGCACATCAATAAGCAAACGCTGCATCTTTGCATCAAATGAAGGTGCTTGAAGGAGTAAAGACACAGAGCTGAGCAGGATACACAGGCACACAAATATGAATATTTTCTTGCTGGATAGCCTGTCACATGATATTTTTGTATGATTGAAAAGACATCAAATTTACAATGTTCCATATGATGATTCAAAGGCTAACTATTGTCCTTACAAATTACATTTATCTTTTTCTACAAATGGTTATATGAAGATGATTAAAGCTAGAACTGTGACTGATAGCCTTGCAGTGTAATAACCAAACCATCTATCAGTTCTCTCTTCACAAACGAGGCAAAACGTCTGAGAGACCTGCTCTTTCAATATCAATTGAGTTATATTCCAATCAAACAAATCACAGCTTGCTCCTCCAAACAGGGCCGTTAGTAATGGATTGAAAAAGTCTGTATTTGATTACCCCTGCTGCGAGGGTTGACTAAGATCCATTTGGAAGGTAGTGCGGTGGCATTCCAATATGGACAGCCTCCAGCTATTGACCCTGTCTTTAAGTGGGCGCTGTGCTTTTAGTGTACTTATATTAGCTGTTCCACATCTTCTTCCTCCTGGCAGTTTTGCAATACTTCTGATGGCAGACGCTGGCTCCCTTTTCCCCACTCTGCATTATTGATGCATCAGAGAATGTGGATAGCCTACTTTTTTTGTCATAATCTCATAACCCACTAAGGACAAAGATGTAAAGGGGTTGGTGTGTTTTATAACTACTTCAATGTCAAGAAATGACTGTAATATAAAACATGAGGATTGTATATATATATATATATATATATATATATATATATATATCCATCCATCCATTATCTGTACCCGCTTATCCTCTGATCCCGGCTGACATTGGGCCAAGGAAAGGTACACAGGGACAGGTCACCAGGGCTGACACAACTATTCAGGCCCACATTCACACCTATGGGCAATTTAAATATACATATGTGTAATAAAAATAAAGCCTTCCCATTGAAATGAATACAATTTGATGGATTCTGCAGCACAAGTAACATAGATTTAAAGGTCAGACACGAGAGAGAGAGAGAGAGAGAGAGAGAGAGAGAGAGAGAGAGAGAGAGAGACTTGCATCTGAGCATGTTCACAGTTTGGTCTATAGATGGCAGTATTCTAACAGAAACAGAGTTGGATGGGAGAGTGCCACTGACACTCTTCAGTGCGTGCTGCGCAGACAAACTCTGATGGGTAAGAACATTTTCTTTTTATAAATTTGATGCACAATTCCATTGTCTACTTTCATTATTCATAGTCTAAACGATATAGTCGGTTATAAAGATTTCCAAAGGGAATGCTAATTGAAATCAGTTTGAATTATTCTACAGTGAATTATCCAAACTGTAAATTATAATTAGTTCGTTACAAACTTCTGACATCTTTTGGGTATTTGTGTTTTTTGGTTACATGTTCGCGGGGATATTGCAAATTGCTATGTGGTTTTATGTTGTTATGGTTTTTTTTTTAAGAAAATGCTTCAAAAAAATGTCTTCCTGGTATAATCTTAAATGTTGTTTGTATGACTGCATTTCTGAATTCTGCGCGAATGTTTCTAAAATGTATTAATTATTCATGTTTTTCTTTGGGCGGAAACAGTTAACACCATAATGAGCCGGAGTGTGAGGGGGCTGGGTTTAAACGCGCAGTGTGCCAGTGGCAGGCAGGCAGGCAGCGCGCACACACACACACACACACACACACACACACCGTACTGTACATTGATGGAGCCGCTAATCTCTGTCAGTCCGGCAGAGCCCCGTGAGAAAGCAACGCTGCGGGTCTGATCCTACGCTGCGAATCTTACACCGTCGGACACCTTGGCAAGCCCGGCCACGGCTGGTACAGAACCTGCGTGTTGTGAGCAGCCTGGAGGACGCTGAATCCCCAACTGAAGGAATGTGCCGTTTCACTGACACGCGCTAGTAAAGTCACACTAGGAGGTCAGTTCAGATGGTGAATGCTCTGCCGCGAAGTTTACGCACTGAATTTGCAATTACTCGCGGTGATGAAGGCTTTTTTTTTTTTTTTTTTTTTTTACTTGAATGAATGACGCCACCGCCGCAAACAGGCTCCGCAAGCAGATGTATTTAAGGAATTGGAAGAAGTGGTGAATGTAAGATTATTAAAGCATCTCCGAAAATCGAGGCTTTGTCCAGGTAGAGCATTTTGGAAACATTATTTTTTTTTTTGTCCCTACTGTGGATGTGAGTCCAGCGCATCAGTTTACAACCCAGAAGACAGACAGCAGCCGCGCTGGAGGGAACAGGATAACCGGGATACCCAGTTTAAATGAAGAGGTGAGTGACGATCAACGCTCGTTAAGGCTAAATGTGCTTCACAGTGTGTACATATTTGTCTACATCCCGAGAGACCACCACGTAGCTGTTTCATTTTGGACTAATTTCCGACACTGCAGACAGAGACATTTTTCATTTCGGGCTCTGTTGAGGTAGCAATCTGTTTCAAAACATATATATATATATATATTTTACACTTTGACGATGGTGATGATGATGTGAGCTCATCAAATATATGGTTTACAACAATATGTATATTCGATCATTTAAGCTACAGCAGGGTTTACGCACAGGTGTTATTCTGGACCCTGTACTACCATTTATGCTTTATTCTCATTCATTAGAGTTTAGCTCTAATCTGTTCTCCAGAGATGATACTATCAGTTAGCATCGTTCATGCTGATGTGCTGCTTCTGGTTTGTTTGTAAAATCTTCTTCAGGAGTATTTAAGGCAGTTAGTTGACCAGTAGTTGGTGTAGGAGTCTTACAATCACCACAGTGTCTAATGATTTCAATTTGTTGACCTTGAGGGCAAAACGTCACAGACATTCTCCATAGTGTCCACATGATTTATATTCAGGGCTTCCTTCAGACTACACTTAGAACCCTTTAGAGGTAATATAGTGACTGGTGGCAGGCGACAGACCAGGACCTGTCTGTCACTGCAACAAGTGAACCTGGAGTCTGGTCCGAGTTGACGATAACACTGCTCCATTTCTCAATTTGTATGCTCATAAAAACAAATGCACTGTGAACATAGTTTCACACGGTGAGTTCATTGAGTTCACACCATCTAAACATTTCATGCTGGATTTGTTCTCTTCTTATTAAGTGGTAAAACCAAAAAATCCCAAATTGCAACAAAAACCAAACCTCGATCAATCTAAATTATTCTCGCCAACTGGCATCAATTTAGGATTCCAGATCGGCTCTAGACCTCATCTGTCCCAATTCAGCAGATGCACCTACAAATCTTCATTCTCTGTCAGACTGCCAGCGCTCCGGCAGGCACCCGTGACAATGACTCTAAAGAAAATAAATGTTGTCTTAAGTAGAAGATTGCCTTCCATTTGCATGAAAATAACTTGCATCTGCCACGGCTGTCGGGTAGCATATTAATCCCTCTGCTCGTGCAATCAAAACCCGTTCCTTCTTGGTGAGATCAGGCTTTATGTGCATGTGAAGCGTGACCCGCTCACATCATTATTTTAATATCCATCTCAAAGTGAAACAGCAGTTTGACCCCAAAGCAGCCACCAGGGTGGAAATTGCTGCCTTTAAAAGAACAAACCGGCACTCAGCATTGGTTTGATTATCACATGCTGATTATATTCACCTAATTAACTCCAAGCTAATTGGGGAAAAAAACACATTCTCTGAGAGTGTGGTGATGCCGCTGAACAATCTGTCCCTCTGACCAGTTGGCTGTTCAGCAGCTGTTTGGTACAGTTCTGTTAGGTCTGCTTTAGTTAAACTGTATGTCCAACATTTATGGAAGCTAACCTTATGTGACAAGTTTATTACCGCTAAGTCGTTCCCTTTAAGACAACATCATACAATTGCTGTTAAAAATATTTCCAAAGCTGTTGTTAATAGTCTGAGTTTATTCAGAATATAATTAATCACAGCCCGTTCGCTTGCTTTTTACATCGTGGAGGTATTTTCGAATGATTTTAAGGGTTCTGCTCAACGAATCATTTTCAAAGTGAGGGCTTTGAAGGCACGCCGTCCGAGGAAGCCTTTGGAGACCTGCAGCATCACACATTCTTCCAATTAATGGGGTTAACCTCACCAAGCTGGAGAGAAATAGCTTGGACTGGACAAACTTAGGTTGAGCTTTGTGCTGCGACAGTTGATGTTTTCCCCGCCACTGCCTCTCCGCTTCACCTCTCTGTAGGGAGCCGCTATCTATGTTTTCAATTGGATTGACGCTGCAGCTGTGTGGTCAGCGAGGTATTCTGTCCTTAGGACTTCTGATGTCCTTCTGATCTCCCCGGGGAAAATACTCAGGTCTTGCATCCTTTAATAGGGGTGTTTTCAGCTGTCCTCAAACACAAGATAAATATACTTTAGTCAGGATTGTGCCGGATCTCACACATTTCATGTTGACTCTCTGACTATGAAATTTCATCTCAAGCCTCCTCTGTACAAGACTGCCTATCGCCATAGCTACTGCCGCCATTGTGAGCCTCTATCAGTATGTGCGGCACACTCTGCTGATTGGCACGCGTGGCTCGAGAGCGTCCTCTGTTGATGAACTGGAAAGAGCCTTAACGAGGAGCTGAGTTAATTATCAGGCCACAATCGGCGCACACAGCCTCTTTCTGTTCAGTGACTTCCACTTGTACCGCTCAACAACTATGATGACATTACTAACAATTATAATTTTTTTTTTTAACTGCATGATTTGCTACTGAATGAGTTGTTACTGCCTTCCCTCTCTGTGTGCTATGTCACCACCAGCACTCACACAGCACACACTGCCCGCTCCTCTTTGGATTCCCCCCTTAAGGCAGCCAGACTCACCACAGTTTAGCTTGAGAGATTTTGACAAGTCGTTACGCATGCAGGCAGAATCCTTGACCTATTTCTTAATGAGTGAATACTGCAAATGCGCTCAGCGGCTGTGTATTCTGAAAGAAGCCCCCACCCCTTTTCGTTACAGCAACCCCCCACCATCCCAACTGTCTTTCGCTTACACACACACACGCACACACACACTCATGCAAACACGCTAACACATGCAGATAATGGTGCTTTTGTGAGTTCACTGACTCATTCTCCCACAGATATAGGTCCTCCCTCTTCCCTCCCTGTCCACTGGAGTGTACAAATAGCGAGTGAGTGTTTGTTTTAATGCAATTGGCCTCCCGTCTTCCCCTCACTGTAGGCTGTTTATCTGAACCTCTCAACTGTCCAGTTGTCGCAACAGAGATCTCAATCTCCTTGACCCGCACACGCTCCACTCACTCAGCCTCGTTATGTGCATGTTTGTGTTTGGGATCCGCGTACAGCGAGCGTGTACGTGTGACGACCGACACAAGGGAGATCTGGATCTGCCGTGACATTGATCAAGTGGAGTGCAGCCAGGGAGAACATTTAGTCTAAGAGGGGTCTGGCATCAGTGAAAAGCAGGGAAGATCGCAACTGCCTCGCTCTCGCTCACCGGGAGTTTTTCTACCTGTCTCTTACGCTTCAAGCGCCAGATCCAGCAGTAGAGATATTCTCTCCAGGCGATGATTATCCCAACAAACGCTCATTTACGCTGTTGTTGGTTGTAGAGGCAGCACTCTGCTGATATGTTGATTCAGGCGTGTAGGAACTGAGAAGTCTTGTCTCTCTGCATCTGGGATATGATGACACACAACTTTGTTGCAACGATACCGATACTCTGATATCGGCCAGGTATCAGGCTAAAATAAGGAACTGACGTTGGAGAGCTTCCACATTATTACAACCTGATAGCAACAGAACTTAAAGGGGACATATTATGCTCATTTTCAGGTTCATACTTGTACTTGTTTACATTTGTAAATGTTCAAAAAATACATTATTTACTGACTTATTTACTTAACAAGGAGGCTTAAAAGAGACATTGCTGTGCCATATCATGTCATATCGTTGAGGTACAACACATGCACTGTAAAATCTGGTCGGCACTTACTGAAAGGCTCACTAGCTGGCGCACGGTCACAGAACATGAGGCTGATTGATTGGTTTCACTTAAGTGTCCGCAGTGGGGGGTGTCGCAGTAGGCTACTTTATGGGTGAGAATTACAATTCTGCAATTCTAGAAAAGAGCTTTAATAAAAGACCATAAATCAATAGTTTCTATTTGAAAACATCCTATTATATATTGGAGGCCACCCTCTCGCGCGCATCCAAAAAGTTCCATCAGGTCGAGCGAACCTAAAGGGCACCTGAGAGGACACCTGAGAGGACACCAGCCCTTTTAATTCTAGCGTCGTCTGCTGTAACCCTTCAACATCACAGCCCCAGTTGCACTGCCCATGTGTCATACCCCAAAGCTTCGGACCCAGCTTCCATTCAATAGCCTGCATGTGACATAGGAAAGGGAACCAAATCTGAATGGCTTGTTGAACCACATGTTTTCTGATCTTGGCAGCCCACAATAACTGACTGGGTTGTCCTATTTCACAGGATGTGGGTTAGTACACACTCACAGTACCCAAATGTATGTGCACAAGCAATTGTTGTTGTTCATAATATGTCCCCTTTAAGACTAGAAAGCAATTCATTTTCACACTCTCCATTTCAAAGATGAATGTTGGATCTCTTTCATGGAGAAGTGGATGATTTTTCATTCACTCAGTCCATAAAATGCTAGCTAACACTATCAGTCTGTGCCTTAATGCATTTGGTTAAAATGTTATGATGCATCCCAACTCTATTTGTCTAAATAGTGTTATTTGTTCTGTGCCAAAGAGTAAAATCTACTGTTGCAATTGATACTGTAAACATATAGCTATTATAGATCTTAAGAAACAGCATTACTCTTTGATAATTCCCACACAATAGCAAATGTTAGAAAACACCACAGGACTACATTTAACGGTCTGGTCATGCTGCTGTAGCACTTTTCATCATCTTGAGTAGTTGTGCGTGTAGCCTTCAGTGACTTATTGAATCGTTGAAACCGTTTTAAATTGATGACTACAGGCCACTACATTGTTAAGTAGCAGCTTGCCCAGTATGAGCAACACATAACACAGAGTGAAAAAATCAATGCCACTCCTTTGCATTTCATTTTTCACAATACACAGGGAGACTAGTCTTTTTTTTTAACTGCTGTGAGTACTTGAAAGAAAAAAGGCACCTTGCCTGCTATAGTGTTGACTGTGCTTGTATTTTTTCCTTTGATAGGCCTGTTGAGAGAGTTTAATTCGCCATCTCTGTCAGGTTGCTAGCTGTTTTCTTTGGGGGTTTTTTTGTGTCTGCAGCTCCCAGACAGGCTCCAGTCGGTCTCATCAGACGTCCGTCGGGGAACGGTTAACAGTCGTCCCTCTGCCAGGCGCAACCGTGGCCAGTCCAGATCCTTCTCTCTCTATTGATGGCAGCAAGTTAGCAATGAACCCCAGTGTGCACTCTGCTGTCCCAAAGGCTTGCCAGCTTGCTGAAACAAAGCCTTTTGTGGGACCGCTGAATCCAACAGATGGAGAAATGGACAGTAAATGAAAGTAGAGGCAAAGGGGAATAAAGGAATTTAGTGGAGCATGTTTGCTGGTAGGCATTTAGGCTACTCCTTTGGGAAGCCTAACACCCTCACAATGCGATACTGGCAGAACTTAAATGTTCTCTCGTTGACGTGCTGCGAGAGCGGCTTTGGGCCCCTATGTGAGTGGAGAAGGCAGTCTGCTCGCGAGGGCTCTCCGGGGCCTGGGAAGCCTTTATTAAGATGTTAATGGAACTGCCTTCATGACACATTTCCACGGGACAGGATCCCTCGCCTCTGCCATTCTTTAGTGCCTCAATCTGCCTGCCACAATCATCAGTCTCTCCCCCCCTCACACAACAGCCCGTTTAGGCATTCAGCTCCATCTCCACATTCCCCCTGCCCAGGCGCTCTCACTCTTTATCTGATCTCTGCTGTCACAAGCCATCCTATATTTTACCAGGTGTAACAAAATTACGCGATGCCAGCGATAAGAGCAATCCTGGCACAGCGACCCGTAGAATAACAAGTCTGTCTGTTTGTTTGTCCCTGATCTTCACACCGGTTGGTAGTCGGACTGTCACCCCAGCAAGCCATGAGGGCTGTTATGATTCCTCCGAACACTGTCAGCTGGTAGCTTGTTTCCAGGACACTACCGACATTACGTCCCCTCATTCGCCGTAGCCCTCAAACGGCTCCCGAGGCTGCCCACTGCAGCCTGAGCAGCTTATCAAAGCAGCAACAACAAAAAAAGAGGGGAAGAAAGATCTCAAGCTTTACATACAAATACCCACACTTCATTTTCTTGAAAAGGCGCTGAATGCATTGTCTCAACCATTTTCTCTTTTCACATCCGTTTGAATATAAGTCAGTTTATCCCGGAACCATCAATAATCAATTCGCTGGTGTCATGGGAGGATGTGCGTTTTTTTGTATGGTGGAAACTTGACAATAAGTGAGCAACAAAAAGGAGCGGGAGAGAGAGGCAGAGTGGGAGGGGGCCTGTGTTAGACGCCAAGGGGCAGCTGTCAGGAGCAGATGACAGTGTGTCTGTGTGTGATTTGTGCTTGGCTGCGTGTGTTTGTGTCCATTTTAATTTATTAGTGTTTGACTGCATGGCACATGTGTCTTTTGTGTGTGTGTGGAAGATGAGGCACCAGGGGAGGCAGTGAGGGCAACACGATGCTGCGCTGTCCATACTGCCCCCTGTTGATGAGGATGCCCCTGCCTGCCACTGTCACCATGGTTACTGCAGTAAAAGGGGCGCAGACATGTGCTTGTCTCGTCTGCTCGTGTGCCGTAGGGGAGCCCGGCCTACAGCAGCTTCAACCCTCGGCTCTATACAACTAGGACCACTTTCAACTCTTAGGGGGCTATTACGACCATTAGCCATTTCAAAGCAGTGTGTCATTTTTCTCACAAGATGGACTCGTGCTAATATTTGCCCAAGAATTGTAAAACTCCAGCAGGTATTTTCACAAACTTCATTTTCTCTCAGCGCACTCTATTGCATTTTTCTGAGGTTGCAGTTAACAAAACGCTCAAATTCCCCTGTTGTGCTCAGTGACATGTAGATACCTGCATCTATGCTCTCTTCATTGTTACTATTTTGCAGTCAGCCGTGGCTTTATCTGGCTCTTCTCAGTGTGAGGCAGGAGCCTTAACTTAGCAGAGAGGAGAAGAAAAGAAAAGAAAAGGGGGAATGTGGTCTTCCGAATTCATTCCTGCGTGAGATAGCAAACAGAAAACCCTGTCTGGAAAAGTCCTCCCTCTTCTATCTTGTTTCGTCTCTCGTTCACACACACGCACCCTCTTGATAAACTTTTTCCACTGTTGCAGACCAAAGTAAATTGAGCTAAATTGATGATGAAAGACCTCGAAACTCCCACAACTTCAAAACATCGAATGTGGCCCACTGTGGCGTCTTATTTCCCTGCGATGTTGATAGAAGCATGAAGGCAAACAATTACACCCAATGCTTGAAAAACTGCATAAGTGACTTGGAAGGTCCATTTTCTTTTTCTAATTTTAAATTGGAACCCTTGGTCGTGGTCGTGAATGTACTAGGGAGGGAGGATCTTGGATGTATCACAAAAAAAACACTACTGCTGCCAGTCCTGCAACTCCAGACTCTTTGGCCCAAGTGTCCAGGCCAGGAGAAATGAATTCTCCCCTGGGGTAACAGTTATGTTTATGTATGAGTACATGACTCTGATCCACAGTGGGGAGAAAGGGATGAAAGGTACTTAAACAGGGAGGTAAGCTTGTCATAAAACCCACACAAAGTCTTTTAGGATGTGTGGTTGCTCTCCTGGCATGCTCGGGGCAAAACAGTTGATAACATTTCATGAATGTAATTGCTTTTGTTGTTTGATTTTGACCCCAGCTCAACCTTTAAGATTATGGCTTTTTACACCTTAAGCATAGAGCTTTGGGGAATGTGTTGGATACAGAGGGACAATAAATCCTCTGGATGCATTTCTGGAAGCCCGTCTTATCAAAGGATATCAACTTGGCGAATGACTGGTATTTGTTCCTGCCAGCCAAACATTATCAAGATGAATCTGTCGTAGGGAAAGTTAGACGTTGTTGTTTCACTACTCTTACTTCCTAGTGCCCCTTTGCTATCAAAGGGAAACACTCTATGTACTCAGTGGAACAGTGGGAGCTCGCCCAGACAGACGCATTACTCTGCCTCTGTCATAACCAACGAAACAGGAAACACGACAGCAGAAGTCTTCATGTAACCTGCATCAGACGGAGAGGAAAATGACATGATGTGATATCACGCCATGCAAAGCGCATACTCGAAAATCACCACATCCTCGCACATGAGCTGCAGTGTAGTGTTTAAGGAGAATGAACCGGGGTTTTCGAAGACAATTATTCAGAGTGTGACAGTCAAGCCTTTTTGCTGTAGAGGACTTGTGTTGTCCGTGAAGATGTTGATTAAATATGACTGCACTGAAACGTTTGCCTGCCTGAGGGAGGCAGCGGTAGAAGAAGAAGAAGAAGAAGAAGGAAGAGAGTGAGAAAGGCAGGGGACTGGGCAGGTTTGTATTCGAAAGCAATGAATGAGCAGCCTTTCGTCTTAATCTGTAACACTTTGGGATTTACACTACGGGAGCTAATGCTGTTAACCAGCCTATCCACACAGAAGGTGCATATTTCCCTGCTGCTACAGTACAGCCTTGGTTTGACCAGACACGCCTTTGTTTCCTCATTCATCTCGCAGGGAGAGTAAAGCTGAGAAATAAGAAGATCATTTTTTTTGTCACTGCAGAAGGTATCTCTGAGCTTGTAGGTACAATGTTTATCGTTAAGCACTTTGCACGAGCCTTTTACTCTGCCTGCTGCAAGCCCTCCCCCCACATTTCGCAGAGAACATGTTCAACCTGACAGGGGTGAATAGGTGAGGCGAATTTGCATTTTATTACAAAGCATGCACAATGTTTCAGGCATTGTTTTCGGTGAACATACTGTTGCATATAAACAATTTGCTTCTGCGGGGTTTAAGTCTGTGTTTTTATTCACAAACAAATTTCACATATCACTGAAGAGAAACGTGTGATCAGCACAATTAAGCATTCATTTAAGTTAGTCTTTTGTTTTCGATGGGGTAGAATAAATGGTTTATTCGCAGCTGGTGATTAAAAACATGTTGTGAAATCTCCTCCGTGTCCATCCTCCTTCCGTTCTTCTGCTTCCTCTCTACATTCTCATGTTTATTTGGGGGGTGCGAGAGTGAACTAGGTGGAGGGATGCCAGAGGGGACTGGCATGTGGCTTAGATGCTGGGAAATGTCAGCACATTTTCACATTCACCTGTGTTTTGGGACCTGAGCCCACATTCTGCTGTGCATCGTCAGACAAAAAGAAAATTACTAAAATGTTTTTGAAATGAGGAGTGGCTACTGGGCAACGTGTCACTGAACATGTCCAAAGTAAAGTACACATTGGCACATTGTTACTCATTTTAGAGCACACAGACGCACACGCTTCTTCTTACCACAGTGTAAATCCTTCATGGGTTCCTTGTGGGCAGACATTGAGAAGCCTGATAAAGGACATCTTGCCTTTGTTTATTTTGCCAAGGATACGGTGTTCGTGGGTTGTGTTGTACAAAGCATTAGTTGCTTCAATGCTGAAATGCTGAGGCTCTGAACATGTACAGTAGCTGTGTGTCAAGGTAAACAACCCCACCTCTCTTTGTGCACAGCTCTTTGACGCAACCAATCATAAGAAGAAAAGCGAAGAAAAGCGAGTAAAACTGTCGACAGAAGGACAGCCAAACAGATTTTACTGCAGGGACATTATTTCAGTGCAGTTTCTGCCACGTCTGAGCTGCTTGTAACTTTTGGCAGTAAAGGAAATAATGAAAGGAAATAAAGAGCAATTAGCTGCACAATATCCAAAGCATTAGTAGTTATACGACCATTGATAATTCATTTCTGTGTTGAGATTTTCTGATTCAGATGATGATAACAATGCACATATTGGATGCATATGACCAACCTTTAACGAACATAATGTGGATATATTGCTCCTGCAGACCCATAGAGGGATTTAATAAAAATCAGCATCGTCCGGTGCTTAAAAATTAGGCCGAAGTGGCAAATATTACAGTTCCTCACATAGCCACAACGAGCTGGTTCCAAAAGCGAGTCAATGCCCATAGATCCGAATGTTGGAATACACAACTTTATAGCAGAAATAAACAGCCTGGTTCAAAAAAACGTTTTAGAAAGGTGGGTTCCATCTCAGGTCCCTCGCAACTAGCTTACTGCTCTCCAGTCCTGGGCCCGTTTTAGCTCCACCAACAATCCACCGCTTTGCCCTTTTTCGGATTAGCTGGGAGGTAGGCTGTGTGTCGTCACGGCCAGGATAGCGACGGCCAGAGCCATCCACTTAAAGCTTCACAACGGCTCTTCAGAAACCTATGGGTGATGTCCATTTTTAATATGGTCTATGCTCAAACACGCCTCCCTTGTTGCTTAAAGTTGCAGATTAATTGATGGATGAATGCCATGCTTTTATTACTTGCTTACATAAACCCACATCATATTTTCTTGTACAGGAAGAAAATATTTTGATATAAAAATGTGATTTTTTAAATTTATTTTATGTGCATATTTTGTTAAATAAGTGCATCATTTGTGATCTAAAAGGGGGAAAAAAGGCATTTTTCATTTCATCTCGTCTTAAAGGGTTAGCTGAATGCACTGAAATCCAGCCGGCCCAGCCTTTGATCGGAACAGGGAAGGAAACGGGGAGGTTTGGGCTTTATTACTCGTGACACTGAGTCAGACAGGAACAGAAGAGGAAGCTGGAAGGGAGGTACGGAAGTCAAGAGGACTTTGTGCCAGTCAGAGCTGTAACCCAGTGACACCACAGGGTTAGGTAAATAAAACTTTAGAACTTGGAAAAGTCTGACTAGCTCTGCACAGTAAAGGCTTTTAGATGATCTAGGTGTGCGTGAAAGCGTAATACTCCACACTAATGGGAAAAGTCTCTCATTGACTTCGAGGCGGTCCCAGCCAGACTGAAACAGTAGTGAACCAACAACAAAGTGTCCTAATTAGCCCACTTCAGCATGTTAGTCTGCCCCAGCTGCTCCTATTTATGTTAGTGATGAAATGCTGAATGGGCCTTCCCCCCCCCCCTTGTTACATTTTCTCAAAGGAAGCAAATCGTCGATTTTATCATTTTTCTCTTTCCTGTTATTGCCGTTTTTGCTGGAGTATGATTATATGTTTTGCCTCTGCTGATGCAGTGTATAGGGAACAGCAGCAGGGCTGTTTTGTTTGGCTAAAAGGGGGACTGCCAAGTACCCTACCCCGTGTTTTGCCCCCATCTCCCCCAGCTAAGAAATGACAGAATGTGGTGATCAGAGGAAATACTCAGGCTGCCCGCTGCCGTGTTTATGCTGACTCTTCATCCCATCCTCTGCCGCGGCATACTTATCATCGAGAGGTTTCGGTTACATCTCTCAATTGGATGGAGAGGGGGCTGGCTTGCTTACCCAAGCCTCATTTTACTGCTTCACTAAACCCGTGGCCCAGTATGATCGCTTTTAAAGCAGTCAAGCCACAGCGTCTCTGCCTCAGCTTCATCATCTACGTGTGCAGTCTGAGGAAAAAGTTAATGTGAGGTAAAAGCTGCCACTGAGGAATTCCGATCGCCTGGGTTTGGCATTGGTCATATACTGACCAAGCATGGGAATGCTCTTTTCAGTTATTATTGCTCTGTCTGTTCATGTTCTTTATTGCTCTCTCTTGATATTGCGCTTCCCCTCCCTCTGCTCTTTATTGCTCTTCTCTCTTTTTGGCTGTCGGGTCTCTCTTTTGCACTGTGGGATCTGGTCCCAGCTTGCCTCACTTCCTTAACAATAAAGCAGATGCTAATTTAAATCATCTTACTACCAGAGATTAGTCTTTGATCAAACTTAATGCTCAGAAAGCAACTGCTGCATTCAGCTTTACAGGGAGAAAGAGAGGCTGTGCTTGTAAATGTGATCTGGTGACTAAGGCACTACTCCACTTGACTGCTGTTACACTTAAGCCGTTTATACATGCATTTCTCTTGCCCAACATTTTACATGATGTGCAGTCAAAGCATTGTAAGAATTTACACACTAGAGCTGGATTCAAACTATTCCTGCTGTGAATGTCAATGCCCCCCTCTAGACCTACTTATGCGCATGCAAGTGTGTGTGATTACATCAATGACATGCTTTCCAGAGAGCCTCTCCGCTGGGCGCCTATATCAAGATGTAGTACGAGAAGAATACTGACGGCCAGTTGTATGAGGCTCCGTGGCCACATATACTGTAATGGATGCTCTCCAGTGTCTGTCTGAAGAATATGGATGGCCGGACTATCTCTGTCTTAGATCTACAGCAGAGCAGGGGACAGATTCAGGAGCCCCTCGCCTGTGAAAATGAGTGTGAAGCACTTATTCCCGGGTTCACCGGTGTAGTGGACGAGCTGCAGTAGCTCTTCATACAGCTCTGACAGACTCGGAGACAGCCGGGAATCTTGTACACTATAAGCATCCTACACATGTGCTTCTCCGCGATTGCCTGCGTAGACCTCTATGTCATATCAGGCTGCTTGACTTTTCTTGGTTCACAAAGAAGGAAGGTTAAGGGAGCTGGGTGCAGAAAAAAATTAAATAAAAAGAGCACCGGGCAAATAATGTTCTGCGGCGTTAAAGGTTTTTCTGTATTGCCACAGCTGTTTAAGGCCACTAAATGTAATCCCAAGAAGTCTTTAAGGCCATTTCTCTTTTCCCTCCTCTCCCTGTGACTTTGAACATAATGATCATCGGACCTCTTTCCCTTCAGCTGCTTTGCTGTTCTCTGTGCTTCACCACAGCGGTACAATACTCAACCTTCACAGCAGTGGTGAATAAAACCATGCATTGCTATTACTCCATCAATGTGCTATTTTTCATCATCTTCTCGGTCACCACAACATTCCTTCCTTCTACCTCCCACTTCCCCACTGCTCACCTATCCTACTATAAGCAGGTGGGGAGCACGTTTGTAGTGAATGTGCTTTTTCTTGCATGTCTGTACTCCAGAGCACATGCTATATGTCACTGCTGTGAACCATAACTCTTGTATCGTGATACGTGCCGGCAGTCTTCCTAAAACTTCCCACGAATGTGTTGATAAAAAAAAGCGCTTGCTGTGGTGAAATGCCTACTCAACTTTCAGAACACTGGCTCACAGGAAACCAGCCAGTGCTGATTTTCCGTCATATCCCAGCCTGCACTGCATCCTGCGCGGGGTTCACACGGAACAGGCCGGAAGGTATGCATGTACGCTTCAGCATTGATCCAGCCAGTCACTCAGTCAGTCAGCCAGTCAGCTTGCTCTCTTGCTCTCTGTCCCATCCTATCCTGTCGTGTCCTTGCGTGGCCTGGCAGCGGCTGCCGCACTCTCGAGTGAGCGCTGAGCTAATGCTTACTGCAGCGCTCGCTATACTGTTTTATTATTCATATTCATTGCAAGACCTAGTTGGACTTGCATACAAATGTAGTGTAAGCTTTTCTCTGAGCTGTGGTCTGTGGCAACAGTTTTGTAACTTTGCTTCCATATTTGCTAGACTTTAAACCATTTCCAGATTTAAAAAAACTATTTCAGATATCATTTCAAACCAGGAAGTTGTTGAGGTTAAACACAAGTTCACCCTATATTGCCCTAAAGCTCATGAATTACTCTGTTGGAGAACATGTAACCAATTATCTTCTTGTCAATTATTTCAAATATTTATTTAAATGTCAGGATTGCTATTAATCATTAAGTTGTAGACTGTTTACAATTGTATTAAACTGTGGCACATATTGGGCTCTATTCAACCTTTTTGCTGCCTGTATAAAATAATCATAAAGTCTGCTGTACAGAGAGAGATGAGTACCATTCTGTTCTCTAGTCTTCATAGAAAACAGTGCATTCTGCTTGCAAGGCATGTATCCGTCTGTGTGAGTAAGCACCCAATTTCCTCACCACATGCTGTTATTGCCTCTCATCCAAAGCAGATTGGGCTAAATAGACTAGACTAGAGTAGCCGCAGACTTTATTTGTGGTGTTTTATCACCTCTGATGAAATTAGAGGGCCATCTACCAGGCTGAGGTAGAGAGGGAAACAGACTGAAAGAGCAGGAGAGAGGCTGAGCCCTTCACCGCTCTGTGACAATGCCTCTGTTATGTGTGCCTGAGCAGAAAGAGCTTGACAATAGGCATTACTGGTCCACATACAGTGGTGTGTATTTGCGGGCCGGCCATTACTATGCTCGGGGTCACGGCAGGTCTTGGAACACAATGAGAGAAGTTTTCCTTCCTCCTGTAAAAGTTAACAATAATAACACAATACCACCATTAACATTAACTGGAATTCCCTGTGTTACTTTGCAGAAATGTCAATATTATTTACCAGATGACATGACATGTTTTTAGCGCTAATGTTCAGGCCAAGTCTTGTTATCATTGCTACTGCGAACTGACATTACGAGCACTCAGCTCTTTCCTCACTTTTCCACATGAAGCCTTATCTGTGTTATTATTTCACAGAGGTAGTCCGGCTTTGGTTAAACCCTAATGTTTGGCCTTTTTTGACCCTTAATCGAGTTTGGCGAAAAAGACAGAGCAACAGGAGGTGTGATGTTTATACTCTCGCGCTTCGTCTGGAGGGAAGAATAGCGGGTCGTTGGGGTCAGGCGGTTTAACTCCCTCACAAGTGCTTCCACTGCAATAAGTCATGAGAGTGAGATAAGCGTGTGTCTGGCGCTACTGCTGGCCCTGAGCAGACTGGGCTTCTGAGTGGACTACGACTTGCGCCGGAGCTCGGACTGGAAGACCCGGTGACAGCCATATTTCCAAACCTCCTATGTGACAGCGGGAAATGAGCGTTTATTTATACAGTCTTGCTGTGTTTGTCAAAATGTCCGTGAAGGAGCGTGGCTAGCTGTAAACATCATTAACCCAGCGGAGAGAGTCCCAGAGGAAACTGTCAGCTGTCCTGGATGAACGCGAGGAATAAAATCAACATGTACGCTGACACAGACAAAGACGCCGACTTGTGTAGACACACACACACACACACACACACACACACTAACACCCCAAAAACAAAACCATCAAACAAACGCATGACAGCTGAGATGAACAAACAACCATCTCCTGCTTTATCATTTGACTGAAAACTGGGCTTTAACTCTCATAAGGTTCATGGAGGAACAGAGGGTGTTTTATGAGTCTTTGACTTGTGTGTATAGTTTTTTTTCTTTCTGTGTCAATGCCGTGCACGCTGCCAGCTGGGGATTAGAGATCACACATACTCTACTGTCATGCTAATTGCATCGACAGATAATTGATTTTAGTATGGAAACAGCTGCCCCAGCAACCGTTCATGGTCACATGTCTGTATTACATCATAATTGTCATTTTAACTGCTCAGTGTTGGATCACAGCCCTGGTCCATGGCTATTGTATGTCATCATACACACCATATACCTCACCTGTCTGGCATATGCCTTTTAAGCCATGTAGCAATTCACAGTGATCTCTGGTACAATGTTTTGGAGCTGAGTAGATGAGTGTGTTTCCTGCTGCGCTTCCAGTGCCAACCCAGAGTAGCCTCATCCTCTCAGCCGGCGTGTGATTACAGAGCTAGACCAGGCTATATCATACAGTCCAAACAGTGGCAGGATAAATTGAAGGGATTACTTTGACTGACAGGATTCCCATCATCCTCCCTGCCTCCTTCAGAAACGCTTACATAACCGTTGAGGATTGTGTCTAGTGTCTGTTGTGTGAAATAACAGGTCTCATTGTCTAATGAGTAAATATAGTGTACATTTAGTTACCAATACCGATATTGGAAATACCTCCTCTACAGCCTAAAATGCTGGTATTGGTGAGTATGTGAGTCTATGAGCAATACGATATCATGCTATCATAAGATTTATAGCAATCATATCACATCCATACAGTAATGGTAGTATACAGCTGTTGAAAAAAAATAGCTGTGTAGATTTTTGTTCACCTCCTTTTCTCAAAATGTCTCTGCTTCTTCTCACTCCTCTTGCTCTCTGACCAGTCCCACCCCCTCCCCTCTCGACTGTGCCAGCCGGGCTGTGTAAAATTGCTCCAGATAATAGTGCACGTACAGTGCCAGCTTCTGGAGTTGTGGCTGCCACTGCGGCCGTAACGGCTTGTTACCCAGCTGGAGCTGGCTCCATGGCTCCCTCTCCTTCTCTCCTTCCCCTTTTCTTTATTTCTGCTCTCCCTGCTTTTCTTTCATTTTTCCATCTCTCTCTCTCGCACACTCAAACTGGGGGCCACTGTTTTGTCCTTTTCGCTCACTGTCACAGGTCATCATTCACAGTTTCTGTCTCAATTCCTCTCTTGCAGTATTGTATTGCTCGCCTTCCCCTTCTTTCTCTCTTCTCTCAATCCCTCCAGAGGTAGTCAGCTATGCTCCAGCCCGACTCTGATCCCAATGAGACGAATGATGAAGCAGGAGGGTGAGGATGTATGAGGCTAAAATGGAAGCCAATTTTTTCACACAACCTTCTTCCGTAGTCTGCCTGAACCAGCAATGTTTCACACACACACACACACACACTCCATGGAACGAGCCTTAATCTTACACAATTCAGCTAACTGGCAGCGCGGTTTGTTGGTTCTTCAACTGCTGATTTGGCATGATTATTGGAAAGCAGGTTGGGTCCATCGGTGTCTCATTCTGATTGGACAACTGCACACCAAAGTTCATAATCCACGCTTTGTTTAGCACAGTGCAGATGCAGGCAGATAACACCTCTGCAGGGAGAGACTGCTGATAAAGAAAGCAAATACATCAACACAAACGAGAGCACATAGACTGCACGCAATATGCTAAAGCTGGTGCACGCACAAACACATGCACACACAGGTCATGCTGTGGTCTGCCCTTGTTTGGGTTAACGTCATCTGTATCTTCTTGACTTGGCTGCCCCTCACCAAAGCTGGTCTTAAACTGTTCACATAAGTGAGTTATGTAATCCGAATGCAGCAAAGCCAGACGAACTGAGCTTCTCATTTATTTCATTCCAGTCTACTGCACACAGGATGCACAATTGCCTGCTCATTCAGACCAATGCCCCTATGGCTGTCCTTTGCACCTGCTACCTTCACCAGCCAAGTCCATTTGTCTGCTTCAACAACTCATAAATGCCGTGGTTACACTCTTCACTTTTGTCATTCGATCGTGCCGGGAGGACGCATCCAAGACGCTCCAAGAATTGTATCTTGTTCGCTTTGGGATTCGATCAGCCGGACCACGTGCCGCGGTGGCCTGGCTCTCATTCAGTTCAGATCTTAGTGAGATGTGGACGGCACGTGGCCACAACATAATTGTGAATAATTTATAGTAAATGAAATTAGCAGAGCTTTGTTAGCTGCTTTTCTTTGATAAAACAATCTCTTAATACTGTTGGGAGGACACGTAAGAAATAACGGATTTATAGGAAATAAAATGTTTTTCCACCGTTTTACAGCCACAGCTTTTTTTTTACCATGAAATATATCTATAAATATTATGTACACCTAACAGTGTAGTGCTGTCTGATAAAAAGAGATCACAGCCTCTTAGGCCTCTCTGATCAAATAACATAGAATATTATACAATTTACTTTGGATTACAGGAGATCAGATTGTGCAGGTCCCATGTGTCTGCGTATGTCCTGTCTTTAATAATTCATATGGACATGATTCATTTTCAAATTCACCAACCACAAAACACCACAGGTACTTCACCTTTTAATGTTGTACAATTGCATCCTTCCGCGTCCGACTTTCATTAAACCACTATATTGACTCTCAAAGTGACAGGATTGTACAGCGTCGGCAACACGCTTCAGGGATAGTTAAGGCCCTCCGATTTGATCAAATGTGTGTGTTGTCAATCAAAGAGCCCGATTCAGTATGTTAGCTGAGTGGAGCTATCTGATCCTGTGGCCTCCGCTGACATCCCGTTCTATTTATTTTCTTTCGCCCGCCGAGAATTCACTCTCTTCTCGCTGAGGCTCTTTACAATTTAGATTTATGGAAATACGTCGTAATAGAAAGCTGCTTTCACAGGATGACAGACAGCGATGATGAGGCGTGCAGCGCGTAGCTACTGGTAGTGGGACTGAGATCACGCCTCAGGATTCAACCTCCAATTTAATAAGAGAAGTACACGAAGGCTGTTTGTTGTGTCAGCGGAAACAAGGATTGGAGGGGGTGGGGGGGGGGAAGTGGGATAATTTATGAACGTCTATGTGTGCCCGTGTCTGTATGTGCACATGCCTTTGATTGTGGGTGTGGATACGTGCATGTCTGAGCTTGTAAAAGAGCGTGAGAGTGAATGTGTGTGTGTGTGTGTGTGTGTGTGTGTGTGTGTGTGTGTGTGTGTGTTTTGGAGGAGGCTGTGGGAGGGGAAACAAAAATCATTAGAATAACAATGACTTTGTAATCTCTCTCAGTGGATTTCATAGGTTTTGATAGCAGTGTGTGTGTTTGTTCAAACAGAGTTTGAAGTGTGTGAAGCGAGGGTGGGGGGTGCTCAGCAGAGAAGGGGTTAAAGGGAAAGATTATATGCACACGCCCTTGTTTGCATTCAGGGATAAGCAGCTACGCAGAGACTCGATTATTCTCGTGTCGTGATGGACTTTTTTATTTTTTTGTGGAACATTTCACAATTTTTTATTTGGGGTGTGTTTAAATGCACTTTCATATGAGTTAACTCTGAGAGGTTGATGCGTAATGAAGTACTGTGACTGCTTTCAATGGGTGCAATTCAGTGAAAGACAACCGAAGGCCTCGCTGCTGGCCTCTGAACTCAGAAGTCATGAGCAAGTGCACTGATATGGGTCACTAACAAATGGATGAAAAGTGTTCTGTTGCAGTACCTTTAGAGCTGATGCTTAATTGTGTACAAGTGCATATTATTAACCATGTTAATTAACCATGCACTAGTGAATTACAGCTCTTTTAGCAATAGCTCTAGCACACATCATGCCTTAAGATGGACAAAAACAAAACAGTTAA
The DNA here is from genome assembly GCF_004355925.1 of Anarrhichthys ocellatus. Lineage (NCBI taxonomy): Eukaryota > Metazoa > Chordata > Actinopteri > Perciformes > Anarhichadidae > Anarrhichthys > Anarrhichthys ocellatus. The sequence goes on along the minus strand of NW_022280035.1, from coordinate 7,523,266 downwards.
AAATCATTATGAGTAAGAATTAGCTACAGCAGTGAATGCACTACTCTGATTCCATGTCTCTGTGACTATTTCCTCTTTTTAATGTTGTTTGATTTAAAATTCTGTCCCGGAAAGGAAATATTAGGCATAATAAACCACCTCCAACAGGACAGCACAGGGAACCAGACAGTGAAATGATGGCAGTTACTGGAGGGATTTTGGTTTCTTATGGGTGTTACCCCCTACTTTGCTACTGTGCCATTTCCTTGTGGTGGCTGGAAGGATGGATGGATGCAGAATAGATGTGTTGAGTTTTCTTGGAGGCTGTTGGATAGAGCTGGCACTGGAGCAGAGAAATCCATTTCCTATTGAGACAAAAGAATGTATAAATATAACTCCAGCTCAACAACTCAAGATGCCAGCGAGTCCTCTCATTATCTCTGCTCTTGATAGCAGCAAAGCGAGAAGACTAATGGACTAACCTCTGCAGTTAATCGCTTTTTTATAGGCTCCTATATAAGAAGATTTCCCTTTAGGGGAGATTCAACTTTTTATTTTTACTGTGCAAATGGCCACGGCAAAATGTTTTAAAACCTTTTCTTGACTAGCTGGTTTGTTGATTTTTGTTCCAAGCTGTCTCTTTAATTTGTAGTGTATCACTTTTACTTAAGCATTAGGATTTCACGCTTTACATTAATGATTCAGGGAATAACACATTAATCCAAGGCATGAAATTACAATCTCCTATTTCAGTTTCCTATCCAACAACAATGGATTTCGCACCATGAACGGATTTTGGTTTATGTTCTTTATCTTTCGCAATACAATTGCTGTAAATATGAATTTAGGAGATCAAGCAAATTTGGCTGCGTTGTTAAGAAGCTTAGGATATAGGGACAAAAAAAGGAGAAGACCTGCTGCCTATTCCAGGGTGACAGAGGTTTAGAGCTGCTCCTGCTCCGGAGGCCACATCCTGAAGCCTGTTCTTTTCTGATTCAGTTTGCTGGCTGCTGCACTGCCCTCGGGCTGTTGTCTTCACAACCCTCAGTGATGGTTTGCATAGCTTATCATTTCACATTCATTTCATTCCTGGCCTCGCCTATTCCGTCCGCTGCTTCTCTGCATCTCTTCGTGAGATAAGCAGACACAATGCAGCTCCCTTTAACCGCAGTTGGCACGGCCGCTGTATCTTGCCCAGTGGCTGGGGGAAATCACCAGCATCCTGGCACAGGGACCCACACAACCAGAAACAGTGGGACCAGTTTGTTTAACAAGCGCTCAGAAGCAGCTGAGGGTGCGAAAGCAGTGTTTTGTGAGCCTGACTACTCATTACGAATGGGAAGTTTTGCGGGGGGGGGGGAAACCTGGCTTTTCTCCGAGCCATGATCACAGCTTGCGTGTGTGCCAGAATGCAAGAGCTTTTGGTCTCTCTTGACTCGAGGCTCTTCTTGAGCAAGTGTTGAACAATAATTAAATTAATCGTTGTTTTTTCCGGAGCTGATGATAGAAGTAGCTCAGAAGTGAACCATCTTTTTTCCCTCTCATCTCTGGCGAGAGTTGCACATGCGCAGTACCGATCACGTGCCAGAAAGTAACTGCAGGTAAAAATAAAAGCTTATGAGCTCAAGCACAAGTGGAATTTAAATTACCCAAGAAACAGGAGTTAAGTTGGGTGGCGGCAGAGGAGGTGGGCGAAACTCCAGATAAATTTACTTAAATAAAGATTAAACATGACACCTCTAACTCTGAACCCTGGTGTTAGAATGGAAATCTACTAACCATGATCTTGATATTTTAGTTTATTTTTGCCATTTTATACACTTTATCTATCTATCTATCTATCTATCTATCTATCTATCTATCTATCTATCTATCTATCTATCTATCTATCTATCTATCTATCTATATATATATATATATATACCACTTTTTTATATATAAAAGCGGTTGACGTCATGTCAGCCCATCTTCCTTCCTGCATCAGAACCAGCAATTGTTTGTGTTGTCAGAGATAGACAACTGTTCATTTTGTGTTTGAATATTGCTGATATTGCAATTAGTCAGTTGCTGTTAGATCCTTAGCACCATTGGCAAAGATGTTTCTCACATAACAGGAGCTAAATTTACAAAGCTGATGAGAGAAATTTGCAATTAAAAGCCAAAAATGCTGCCTTCGTTCTACCTTACCGGTAATTATATTCACTGCTAACTTAGTCATGCCCTCTTCTTTTTTCTAGGTCAGTAGGTAACTATGTTTTCAATGAATCATTCCTGGTTGCATTTATATGTTAATTTTCTTCTATATGGGTGATTCTGACTTCTCATAAACAACAGAAAGACATGGCTTTGAACTACAGAGCGCTAGTGGTGATCTGGTGTTGTTCTTATTCTTTTCAAGTTTACTCCTCAGCTGCACGGTACAGAGAAGTCTCTGTCAAGTGCAACAAAGAGGTGGTCATGCAATCAACTTAAACAAAGGCTCTTCATTCCCTCTGTTACTGACAGCAATATGAATGGATAACCTTTTGTTGAGTCTTTTATTTACACCATTCAGTCACTTTCTTCCTCCGCAGCTGTTGCCACAACATGAGGGAGCGATGCATACATTTCTTCCAACAACTGTGGAAGAGGAGAGAAATAAAAAAGACGAGGAAGAAAAGATGGATGGGAGTAAATGTTTTATACACACATGCGATTAAGAGGCGGGGGTGTAGCGAGAACTCTAAAGGGCAAAAGGCTGCGGGGCTTGAGGAAAAAGCTGGCTCAGCAGGAGGCTGATTATACCACCAAAGGGATCCACTTTGCACATCCAGCATGTACAAACCTAAACAAAGGAGCATGGCAGCATGCAGGCAGCTGAAAGTGAAGGTGGGGGTCTGACCCTTGCTGTTTTTTCAGAAGCAATGGCACTTTTATGACCATGCTAATAAAGTGCTTCTGGGACAGAGCACCTCCCACACCTCCGTCTGCTCACACGCCGAGAACAGCTTGACTGGGCCTTAGGACCTGTGTTTATGGACACATGGATCAATACACTCCCTAAGGGTCTATATTTAAGTCTGAGCTGAGTAGCGTACCCGTTGATCACAGGGGGGGGGGACCCCCAAGATGGCCATTACCAAATCTGGAACGAGGTTTATGAAAGGACAGACACGGTTCAGAGGGAGTCCCAAATCGGCTCTGCAAATCAAACCTGCCTCTAACACAGTCGCTGTAGTGGCCTGTAGTGGCCTGGGTGCGTAGGATCTCTATGTAATGCTCCTTATATAATGCTTCGGTTGCTTGTTAATTCAAGGCGCAGTCGCTGATTATTCCAGCCACATCCTTCACCGTTGATTCCCTGCGCCCTCACTGCTGGAAATGCAAATTTGGAGCATGACAAACGATGTAGGGCCATCTCTGACACGTTCGAGCCCCCTGGCGCCCCCGTGTCGCTCCCCAGCTTACCTCCTCCAGCTCCGCAGTAATTACCCTTGTTGAATTGCTACGCCTAATCATACTTGATTTTGGGATGCACTGCCATTGTCTCCACTTGTTAGCCCCTCACAGTGCTCGGTTCTGATAGAGTACACTGATAATACTATGAGAACGAGGCACACACACATACACATCCTGTATATTATACTGTTGGCTGGTGTTTTTATGAGGGAACTGTGTAATACGGTGATTCATTTAAAGATGATTGCAGTGCCGCCAGTGATTAATCCCTCTACAATCTGATCATGGCAGCAGAAGATGAATAGAATCAAATGATAAAAAAACAACAACAACAACAGCAACGTTTTGAAGAATAATCGTGAATAGGTTCAGATTCTGTAAAAGCCTTGTAAAGAGCAGAGAGCAAGGGGAGGGATGTGTGGAAGTGGCTCCCAATTTGTTCTCACTTTGTTCCAGTAATAAGATCCAGGCCTTCCTTTCCAATGGACGAGATAATTAACTCCCGGGGACAGACAGCACAGAGCTCGGTCTCGTAGTTTATGGCAGAGAGATCTCTGCAGCACAGGCTGAGCATGGTTGCATAAATTGCACACTTTGCCTGATGTATGTTTTCACAGATGGATATGGAAAGGGAACAAATGCTGGGGGCGTTGGTTGATCGGTTGTAGTCAGCGTAAGAAACGTGAGGGAGGGGGTAGAAATTAATTGAAGACGGAGCGAGCACAGGAGTTTCCGCTGTGTGCTTATGTTTGTGTTATTGTTTTAAAGTGTTATTGTTTTCATTTTATCAAAACTTAATTCATGTTTTCTGGTATGGTCACAAATATTACTGTCATAATGTTTTTGGAGCTCAGAATCATTGTAACAACATGCAAAATTATTATTATTTCCAATTTACTTTAAGTCTGCTGAGTCATTGCCAAGTGTCCAAGGCTTTGTGTGAGTCTGATGCAGTTTTGTTCTTAGAAACCGCTTGCTCAGTGTGTGTCAACGTGAGAGGTAGTATGAGTCAGGTCAGGCTCATTTCCGTTGGTGTCCTGCCCCCTTCAGCAACTCCTTTGGAATGTGCACCATGATGGTTTCCGCTCATTGTGTCTTTAAACCTCCACTTCTCTTCTCCGCAGCTCATCGCCTCACTGACGAAGAACTTTGACCTTTTCAAACAGTGAAAGCTCTTTTATTAATAAGAGGCTTTTCCATTTAGTCAGACGTGTTTCCTTTTGTAGGATGTGTTAGTCATAATGTGATATCTAAAATCGTTTTATTTCTTGTTTTCTTTTCCAGAAACATGTGAAGACCCTTGCAGAGATTTGACCTGCAAGTTAGCCTTCAACAACAGAAAGGCGAAGGTCCCTTCCATTCTTCGCCTCGTTCGTTCTCTCTGCTTCCTTTGCCGTTTCCTTGCAGGCCCATCAAACATGGCGGGCCGGCGGGCTACACGCAGGACTTTATCGCCTGACCCTAAAGTAGGAGCTATGGCTACTCTGCTAAGCTTTTGGCTCTTAGCGGCCCCTGCCTTGTGCAGTGGGCAGACATTCACTAGTTTCCACCCTGAACGCCGGGACTGGGCGTTCAACCACCTGACGGTTCACCAGACCACGGGGGCATTGTATATCGGAGCAGTCAACCGTGTGTACAAGCTCTCAGGCAACCTGACCCTCCTCGTTTCCCATGATACAGGCCCAGAGGATGACAACAAGGCCTGCTACCCCCCTCTGATTGTCCAGCCCTGTTCTGAGCCCCTTGTCTCGACCAACAATGTCAACAAGCTTCTCCTCATTGATTATTCCCAAAATCGGTTGCTGGCCTGTGGCAGCCTCTACCAGGGTGTCTGCAAACTCCTCAGATTGGATGACCTCTTTATCTTAGTGGAGCCCTCCCACAAGAAGGAGCACTACCTCTCCAGTGTCAACCAGACTGGGACTATGTACGGGGTCATTGTGCCTTCACAGGGCCAGGATGGCACACTATTTATTGGCACAGCAGTAGACGGAAAACAGGACTACTTTCCCACCATCTCCAGTCGAAAGCTGCCCCGTGATCCAGAGTCTTCTGCGATGCTAGACTATGAATTGCACACTGACTTTGTGTCCTCCCTCATCAAGATACCATCAGACACACTGGCACTGGTCTCCCACTTTGACATCTATTATGTTTACGGCTTTGCCAGTGGCAGCTTTGTTTACTTCCTGACTGTGCAGCCCGAGACGCCAGAGAACAGCATGTCATCAAGCGGATCCACCAATGACCTCTTCTACACTTCTCGCATTGTCCGCCTCTGCAAAGACGATCGCAAGTTTCACTCCTATGTCTCTCTGCCTATTGGCTGTGTGAAGAACGGCGTTGAGTACCGGCTGCTGCAGGCCGCCTACCTCGGCAAGCCAGGCCGCATTCTCGCTGTCTCGCTCAACATCAGCGCCCAAGATGACGTGCTCTTCACCATCTTCTCCAAGGGCCAGAAGCAGTTCCATCGCCCACCGGATGACTCGGCGCTCTGCGTCTTCACCATCCGAGACATCAACGCACGTATCAAGGAGCGCCTGCAGTCCTGCTACCAGGGAGAAGGAAACCTGGAGCTCAACTGGCTGCTTGGGAAAGATGTGCAGTGCACCAAAGCGGTGAGTGTTCATGTTCATACATGCACACATATACAGATGTACTCTACACACAGAATGCACCTCTTACATATTCACAATATGGAAATGATAATGACTGAAATATGAGTCTTCCATGTGGTGACAATAGGGACATTTCTATTACAGTACACATTATCAACGCTCCAAGGCTGCTCTTAGAGGGAAATGTAAATTCTTATTTACATAGGTCATTTTCAGTTCATTCATTTTTGGCAGGGTGGCTTAAAGAGACATGCGCTAAAATAGAGCGTTTCAAACAGAGGGTGAATACATATTATATATATTCAGACAGACAAAAAAAACCCTGTATTTTCTGAACATTAAAGCATATACATGTTCTAGTAGAGACCGAAACTACAAGCATGAACCTGAAAATTAAGGTCAAGCTTTAAGGTGAAGCAGAATCTGATAAGCAGTAGAGGATAATACATGCAATTGTCCAACAACATCTGCATCTTGTTTCCTTCCTTAAAATAAGATAGTGAACATTTAGGGAATGACCGACACTTCTCAATGAGCCTAGAGAGCACAGTGTTCAAAGTTTTGAGGGCGTATGCTGTTGTGAAAATAAACACAGCAATCATGAGGAAATGCTATTGACTGCCTTGCACAGCATACCCTCTGTTATCAAATGATTCTCACACTACATGTAATTATGCCAAATTGTTTTGCAGCTCCGATATCAGAGAACATGCACTTTCAAGTATATTTCAATGAGAGATATTCATGAACGAGGGCCGATTTATTTTTCTTGACAACCATCAAAGTGATGATCTCCTCGAGCACAATACAAATAAACACACTTCCACCCCGGGGGTGGGTGGGATCACACACCAGCCTATTTCTTCGGAAACCCCCAATTATCTTGTACTACATGTATCTGCTGCATGTTGTCAAGCAGAATTACGTTTCTTGATTTTCCTTCATTCCCAGGGGGATACAGTCCTCTGTGCTTTCATTCTGTAATTGCTATTAGGAATTTAAGATGATTCAGACTTAATGACTACTGTAGCTCAGTGTAAGTAAGTAAGTGTAACTAGTCCGTTACTGTGTGTGGGTGTGTTTGGGGAGGGGGGCTTTAGCGTAGGTCTTAATGTATTTTTAAGGTTTAATGATGTCCCTAACCTCACTATGATGAGAGCCACTGATCAGCTTCCTTTGTTGCTAATCCCCCCAGGTCACTCAATTGACCAATCTTATTAAAATCAGTACATTCCCTATTAGCACAATGTCAGAGGTGATTGTAAAGAGGAGGGGGACATTATCTCAAACAGGAGCTTTGAGTTTTATTAGCTCGACTGAGAAGGCCACAGAAGAGGTGGGAAGACGGCGAGTAGGAGGAAGAAGGAGAGATGGTGTATAGTGATGACAATGCTGAGGTTGGGAGGCTTTCTATCTGTGGGAGCTCAAATTTGAACCTTTTTTCAGTTTCCCAGAAGAGTCCCTGATCATCTCAGTGTGCTCTAAAAGGTGCCAGCCGTTACCTGGAAAACACAGAAATAGATCAGGAGTGTTGGTGATTTGACTAGTACATTGATGTTATAGTGACGGCACACGTAGTGGGACCGAAAAGTGCGCAGCTCGACGGGAAGAGAGCCGGCTCAGCTCCGGAGACAGGTGGCTGGCTAATTGGCTCGATAGCTTTTACTTCTCCAGCCTGGTGGGGAGTGAGACAGTTAGTCCCATTGCTGCTGCTGGCCACCAGCCCGCTGTTCAGCTCATTGTGTAGCATTGTAACCAGTGTAGCAATAAAGCGTCACAGAATTAGCAAGCTAAATCCACCATACTTTAATGCTACACTGGTTACCGAAACGAGCCGAACAAAGTCACTCATCTGGCCGATAGAAATGTGCTTCCCTACACTGTAACAAGAGTGTGCGGATTAAGCTGTAAGCATTAACTCCACTGCTAGTTTGAGTCGTTACTGCAAAACCTCACCTCGGTGAGGCCGTATGTCGGTTTAGTTTATATTGTAGCTAGCCTGGTCATAATGGCAACTGCTCACATTAAAATGGCCGCCATGCTTACCATCCTGCTACATTAATTTGAATGGAATTGTCTCTATACTTCTGTTCTTTTCCTTTGCCTGCAAGGCTGCACCTCCCACTCCATTATTTAGGCATGCACTGCCAATAGCTTTCTGCACTCCTTTCACACTATACACCACAAGCTTTGCGAGAGGAAGATCTGAAAGGCAGTCTTTAAGACCATGTCCTTTTGCTCAATGAGCAGCCAATAAATCCATATGGATAATGTAGATAGATGTCAATTGATGAGGAACTCTTGAAGCCTATGCAAATTATATTTAACAACCAGATATGTCAGCCAAGCAAACATGTTTAGTCTGCTTTCTGTTAAAAGCCCCCAACTCACTGTGGCTGCTTTAAAGTGCATGTTTCACATCTTGTATTTCTTAAATAAACATGTTCCCGATGCTCACTGTGCGGTATTTTTAGAGCGCCTGTGTCTCAGGCGCATCAAACTATGAGGTGAATCAAGGTTGGACCAACTCGAGAGATTTTATTTATTGTTTTTGTTAGTTTGTTCTGTACCTCGCTTGGTTTCTGACACACATGCCGTCCCGGTGCCTTTCCTCTGGTCCATTGCTTACAGCAGGTATAGCCAGTGAGCTGAAAGCAGAGAACCTTAATTACATCCCCAGCCCTCATTCCCGTCTTGCGGACATTTCACTGTGTGCACGCTTACATGCAGGCTGAGGCTGGGGCTGGGAATGGAACTGAGGCTGAGCCAGGGGATTCAGACATAACAGCCAATCAAAGATTTATCACTCAGCCGTCCAGCCTTCTGCCATCTGGTGGCTCACACCAACTCTGTAGTCACTCCCAAGGAGGACAGCCATGATAGGATTCTTTCAGTATCAAGCTGTCTGTGTGTGTGTGTGTCTGTGTGTGTGTGTGTGTGTCTCTCTCTGACTAACACTATCATCCTGTCCTGCTTTTGCTCATGCCCCACCAACACATTAACCTCTCATGAGAGCAAAGGGGAGGGAAAATCTGAGAGCAGATATCCCGTCACATGTAATTCATCCTTCATTCAGATTCCACCAAATGAAACGTCTTGTGTCATTGTTTACAAGATTATGCAGTCAAATGTTGAAGCAGACCAAACTGTTTTCTCAGCATAGATTAAATATTATACTGTATTGCGAGTTGTTCGATAAGGATTAATCGCACAGGGCTACAGTCTATTTTGGTCTCACCACAGCTCTGCTAAAGATAACCAACGTAATCTGTATGAAACAGTCTGAGACGTGGCAAATCTACATTTCTTCACTGCTTGTGAGATTTGTGATAAGGCAGAGGGAAACAGAAAAAGAATCAGCAGGAAGGTGTACAAGAAAACTCAACCACGTGCAATCCATGGGGATCAGGCTTGGCAGCCAAGTCTGCTAAGCGTACATCATCTAAACAATCTAGATATAATCAGAACCAAATGGTCTTGTTCCCAAAAGACCATATGTGGAATAGCTGCATGCATTTGAGGCGGCAGCTATTGATAAGCCGAAGTCTGGAACTCACAGCTGTTTCACAAGATAGATGCTTGCTTTCCCATCTGATTCTTTCTGTGTGTCCATGTCTAATCGGTATATGTTTAAAACAAGCTTTAAACAATTATATACAGCACATTTTACTTTAGAACTATAACAGAAAAAAATGAGGTAAGCTTAGATGTTTTTTTTTCTCCAATTTGAATACTGCAGTGGTGTACCCCCTAGCACTCTGTGCTATTTTGAGCAAAGGAAATACAAGGAAATGCCATACAGTTTGGGGGGCGTGACAACAGACCGGAGGCGATTGTTCCCTGTCAGCATTATTGCCTTTGCTCCACTCATGAAAATCTGCGTAGTACTGAAAGGTTTTACAGCCATGGTGTGTAGTGAGAGGCTGAGCTGCCTCCCATAGTGGGAAATGTCACTCAACATAGTCTGCTTATACCACTGTGACACTGTGACAGGGACGAAGACGAGATGGAGACATACAGTAGTGGCAGATAGAGAATTAATGAGTTGGGGTTGAAGGGAGGGGGATATATATATATATATATATATATTTCTAAGGGAGAATGAGATGGAATTTGTGTGCAAGCTACTATAGGATGTATACATGGGAGGCGTGCTGGGCCTGAGCCCGCCTGGCCATCTCCCTTTACTCCACATGGCACTTTGAGGCCACTGCCACTCAGACTTTCTCAGCTGACCTGATTCAACACCAGAACGACCGCTGTCTTGCTCCTCGTTCACCAGCTCCTCATATCTTCAGGGTGGAGTCAAGTCGTGGCTCTACAAAATTCGTGTAAGATATACAGTACAGTCACGCCCAGAACTTAATGAGACTTTATGGCAGTGATTCTCTTCTAATGAATGGGTAAATACAGTTTATTGCAGCCTCTTCGCTTAGATGCCTATCTCATGGTTGCACAGTCATCACGTAGTGTGTTTGCCGGTGCGCATAGTTATCATGCAGCATGTGTTTTCCTGCAGAGGTGTGATGATAGGCCAGGGTAATGAGCCACAGTGAGAGCAAGGTGGAGTTCAGTCAGGCGGAGCTGAGGCATGTCTGCCAAGTGGAACAGAAAGGCAAGCGTTTGTCTGGCTGGGAGACTTAGCTGCACACCTCCACCTCGCTCTGACCTCCCTCCCGCTTTCTCTCATGCTCACCCCTCTCACCTTCCTCATCTCCATCTCAGACACTCTCTGACACTGCTACCATTTTCACAACTTAGACCATCACTCTCTCTCTCTCTGTCTCACTCTGTCACCTTCATCTTTCCTCCTTACCGAGCTGTCTTCTTTTATAATGCTCTGCGTCTCAGCATATCCCCTCTCCTAATGTCTTCTTCTCCGAGTCTGCCTTTCCTCTGAGGTATTTTTGTCGCTCCCCCTCATACAGTACATTTCATGTCAAGGGTTTCTATGTGACACATTTGTCTCCTAGTCATGATCTCTTTTTTCTTCTAATGCTTCATATCTTCCAGTTTATCTCTTGTCCTTCATTCATATTTCTATAACTTTTTTTTGTCTTATCTCTGTCTGCAGCCGGTGCCCATTGACGACTCTTTCTGTGGTCTGGACATCAACCAGCCGCTTGGTGGTTCACAGCTGGTGACCGGTCACACTCTCTACACCGAGACTCGGGACCGAATGACTTCTGTCACCTCCTATGTCTACAATGGTTACTGTGTAGCCTTCGTGGGCACCAAGAGTGGACGCCTAAAGAAGGTAAGCACCAGCTCCTTTCCTTCTCTCACCCAGCAGTTAAAGGCCTGTTGTTCTGCACCTTTCATCACTGTGATACATAAAGACTCCGGCTGTCCAGTGGTCCATGGGGTACAGACACTGTGAAGTGGTCCTATTTCCGTGCAGATGGATCATGGTCAAAGGGAACCATATCTACTTAATATTTAATGCTTGCTGTCAAAGTGTTGGAAAAGGAATAATGGCGATGGCTAGCTCACTGTAGTGGTCAGTTCCTTGAGTGAGCTCCAGTGTCCCAGTGTTGAATAACCTGTACTGACCCATTTAATTTTAATAAGCACCTTTCTGCCTGCGGCTCACTGAGAGGCAAAAGAGAGTGCAGGTCCATGCATTAAACCTCCTAGTTTTGGTTAGAGAATACATATACACCACAGAGGGTAAAGGGCTGCTCGCCAGTTAATGATAGATTTCACACACCAGTCACAGGAAACAAGGTATTAGAGGAGATTGCCCACTGACAGGATTAAATGGCGAGGGAAATGAGTGCTATGCTCTCGGTTTAGGATGATATGAAGAGTGAGATTTTTAATCCAAAATATCTAAATTTTGCTGATTCATTCGGAACAGCTGTTGCCCTTGCTAGGCACTGATGCTTCGACTGTTTGTCGAATGTTAAAATGTTAATGACGTGTTTTAGAATGCATTACGTGTTTTTGTGTGGCTGCATTGTGTCACCATTGTTGTTTGTCTTGCATACTGCTGGTGCTTTGTAGACTACGCCTATCATGATAATCGTATTATCGACAAATTATAAAACATGGACATGACCTTGATCATTTTTATGTTATCAACTTATTGTGCGATATATGGACATGACCTCAATACTTTTTGCTGTCATTAGCCAACATGATGCCAGAATACATTTTCTATACCGTTATGAGACTTGGTCATTGCGCAAACATGGGTTATTGTTGATAAGACCAGAGAGTTTTTTATTGGTCGTTTTTTTGTTTGGTTTTATAGTATTTTATTATTTATTTAGGATACTTTTCAATTTTAATGAATACTTTCGTAAACTAAAGGTCCATGCTCTTTGAAAAGGTGTGCTTGCATTATTATGCTAATTTATAATCATTATATTCGTGACAAAATGGTCTTAAAATGACAATAATATGGGTTCTTACAATTATATCTGGAACATTATATTGTCCAAAATAGTAATTGTGACTACGTTTAGATAGCCGTTTGAAGGCTTGGCTCCTCCTCCGATGGGACTACCTGTTTAAGTGACAGCAGGAGTGTGTCCCATGGCCATAACTGGGTTATACAGTCGTCCCTCCCCCTGCTAACAGCTGTGTTAAGCTTAGAGGAAGACTTTGCAAAGGGAAGAGAGTTGCTAAAACCACTTTTTGGCAAGATCTGTGCTATTTCAAGCCAGGCAACGCAAACAGTGCTGGTCTGGGTTATTTTGATCTCCATCTATTCATAATTAAATCAATACACCAACCAGCAGTGGTGGAGAGAAGATTCATTTCATGTAATCCCTTGCTTGAGCTTTTAAATAATTTAGCACCTTTTTTGACTTGGTTAAATTAAATGAGACAGAAAAGAGTGTTTTACCCACTGTGTAGCCATTGCTTGCATATTGTTCTATCGCCCCCCTTCCTTCCATACTCTAGCTGTCACTTCCCTACCCCAAGTCCTCTATCTCCTATTATCTGCCCCCTGTTTGAGAATCCATGCAAACTAGCCTTGTGTACTCCTCAAAGGGGCACGGCTGTAACCACACAAACATGGGGGGAGCAATTTATTTCAATATGACAACGGCACCTAGAATTCCAGTGGCCAGAGCAGAAAAACCTTGTGAAGACTGGATCCACAAGACAACACAATAAGGTATACCACGTGTACTAGCAGAACTTCCTAGTAGTACTCTGCTACAAAAGATGCCATGGACACTAGCTCTCAACATGTTGTATTTTGAAGGAAACACAAAACGTAGGCGGCTGGTGACAATTCAAATATAATGGAATGCAATGAAGGCTCTCAGGCATTCCACTTAGACCTTTTGGTCTGAGCCCCCAAAGGGTTGCATCGGAAAACAATATTTTTTTATTTATTATTTATCAATCCAGCATTATCGTATTACATTTTTATTATAATATTTAGAATTCTGAGAATTTGACTAGTTGAGTATTCTGTGAAACCCCTAACAAGCTTATGATTTAACAACTTCTGACTGTCCACCTAATGGGCATGAAAAAGAGAGTGACCACAATTAGCCTGCCCACAGTGTGAGTTTCCTCCGTTGCGTGGAAAAAGAAAATATTACTTTTTTAATAGGGAATGAATAATAATTAACGCTGCATGATAGCAGTGCAAGAAAGTGGACTGCTCTGCCCATTGTCATTGTTAGGTGCGTGGATCTGTTTCAGCGTGTCTGAAATATGCATGTGCTTACATTAAAAGTGTTATCCATTCACTCCCTCAGGTGCCACAGGGAGGCCAGAGGGATAGGGTGACCCGATGAGGTGACCCCTGGCTGCAGCTCCTCTGCAGAAGGCTGATAAGCTCCTACAGAGTTGCGTTCGATGTGTAGACTGGGTAGGAGGCTGCAGGCTTCCTTCAGATCTGAGCATGACACAGCTATAGGGTGACAAGATTGGATGCTTTGCTGGTGATACAGTTCTATACCGTTACCTCTTTCATGCAACCGAGACAGACATCGGGAGAGGGAGGGTGTGTGAGGATGCATGGTTAGGGGGTGTGAGTGTGTGCCATGATGAGGAAAAAATAGGAAAAAGAGTAGCAGGAAGAGGCAGAGATAGGAGAAGGAGGAAGGTACTGGGGGAGGGAGGAAGAGACTGTTGAAATGTGAATTTAGTGCCGCCAAAGAAACCAGGGCTGCAACGCTGCCTGTAATTGGATTGGCTCCCTTCCCAAAGAATCCCCCCCTCCCCTGCCCTCCAACTCCCACTTCCCCATTCAATCCCGCTCCTCCCCCCACCCTCTCCTTCTCCCTGCAGACCGGCTCCTGTGTATGCCGCTGTTTCCTGAGCTTAGCTGGAGCATGGCAAAGCAGGAGGGATAGTGTTGGCGGATATACCGCTGCCTGTGGACGGCTTTTGCAGGGGATTGATTTAGGAAGAGGGGTTAAGAGGATGGAGGTGCATATATATTGGAAACAATAACACCTCAGTTGTGAGCCTCATCCAGTATATTAGCACTCACATTCTGTGATCATGTGTACAGGGTGTGAAGTGCTTACATTTCACTGCGTGATGTAGATTCAAACAAACACATCTTTATTTTCTGAAGGTTGGAGTACTTTCATTCCCGACCAAGAGTGAAACCGAGTACTATCATACAACAGTAAAGCTCTGTCGTCTGAGTGTCATCAGGATTTCAAAAACTGGTTGTGAACTTCTGGGTGGCACCCTGGAGGCGATGATTGATTGTGGAGGGCAGTAGATGTTCACCTCAGCAGAAAGCTGCTAGGGGAAATCAATATTCCAGGCCTTTGTGCACGTTTTCTTGCAAAAGAGAAACCAGTTCCAATCAGGACCAAAACTAGACCTTTAATCCACTGTAAGCTAACACCAGAAGCTGTTCCTGCAACGCATTCTCAATCCTAACTCGTCAAAGGCCGCCACTTGGTCAGTGATCCTCAGCCTATGATACCGACGCATCGAGGTACTCTTTAGCGTTTGTATGAGACGCACCGGACTCACAACTAACTCCAATATAAACCTATCTGCATCATTATTAGACACTTAGAGCAAAATAAGTAGTAAAAATAAAGAGAAAGTCTGTATAGGTCGGGCAGGAATGGAGGTTGGTTGTTCAATCGAACTGTGGAGAACTGTGTACAGAACACAGGACTTCCACAGAGGACACCACTGTTCATGTCCTGTGTGAAAACAAGTCAATGTTGACTTATTTCACCACAGTTTCCTTATATAGCTCATGTGCTTAAGTAAAGCCAGTTAAATAATAAACTAACTTATTTCATGGAACAAAAATACTTATTCAAACCTATATTTTCCTAAGCTCAACCTAGTACTTTTATTGCCTAAACCAAACCAAGTAGTTGTTGCCTAAGTAAGCCTAAAACCTAGAACACGTACATTTAATTTTAAATAAACGTATGAGGATAGTGTATATTTCCTGTGAACACAAAAGTCTATTTTGAAAAGACAATATACATGTAAAGAGCAAAAACTGACCATCTCTGATAAGTCCATTGACGCTAGAGGGACACCTAGAGCCTCATAGTTTGAACCAATGGGCCACTGACCAAACATTGGTATTTGAGTGAGAATGCATTGGTTCTAGTTTGTAGTCCTGTCCATGAGTTAATGTCCTATTTAAATTATAGATCTAGGTTTACATTGACGCTCACCAGGCTCCATCATCTCCATTATAACTCCTATGTACCCAAAGACCAAAAGACTGCTACAGGGCTCTGCAAGTCAGATTATAGAGATAGGCGATCTGCTCTGCATTTTCTTCTGAATACACATTACCCAATACTTGCATCATCTAAATTGGAATTGCCCGTGTGTGGTTCACTCTGTGCTGAAGCACAGATCTATCCCACTTGGGGACTGGGATTGGTGGGAAGCAACAACAGCATTAAGGAGGAGAGGAGCTGCGGGGAGCACTGCCTTTGATATAGATGGAGATGGAGGGCACGGCTGCACATGAAAAATTGGATATTGAAAGACATCCCAGCATCAGATGAATGGGGGAGGTTAAAGCAAGCTCGTCTGAGGCACATTCAGGATTCCCCTGTTAATCTGACGCAATTTGCAGACAGTGAGAATGAACGTCCTCCATCCCAGTTCTCTCAGACAGAGCAGCAGGAGTTAAAAGCTGTTGAACCTGAGACAGCAGGGCTATATTCCCAGATGGCCTCTCTCTCCTGCGTTCTACATTTAGTTATATTCATTAAAGATTCTCTATTCAATATTCAGAGCATTCATTTAACAACTATTTGTTAAAGAAATAGAGGAGAGACCTGAGCAGAGAATGATGTGCGTGTTGTTATTGCTTCACTGTGTTTTGTTTACATAGCCTTTAGTGCATGTGAGCGTGCCCCGCTGGCTAGCTCATGACAGCTTCTCTGCACTGCACTCACACGGTGTTTACAGCTGATATCATCGTCACGGAAGCGTATCGCTCACCCTCCAATTCTTCCCCATGCTAATGCTCTGAGCTCTGTCAGCGCTGTTTTCAGCAACGTTTTTTTGTACCGTTAGCGCTGTTAGCTGTGAGCCGCCGGCTCAGCCGTCACCATGTTCAGAGACGTTGAGAGGCAATAGATGTGCTCTGAATTTAGCTTTTTAAAATTATAATATTTGAACACAACATGAAAATATATGCATTTTAAAAAGTAACCATTCTGTCAGCAGTTTTAGGGTAGTATTTCCTCAGTACATGCCTTGTTGTCTTTATTCAAACACCCCAACGTATCGTTGTGGAAGTGATTGTTGAATTGAATTCAGCAGTTGATTAGTGCTGGGTTGTATCAGCAGTAAACCATGCATGAAAAAAATGTCTTCCGGTTCTGTGTCCTTCAACCATGATGTGCTGCTTTCGGCCTAATTAATTCTTCTCATCATGCCCTGATGGGTAATCAGGAATTGGTTTGGATGATGCCTCTGGCAGCTGAAGGGGGCAACTTGATTCAGGTGTTTAGGTGGACAAGTCCTGTTGAACTGGTTAACGTAGCAGACGGTGCATGTCTGACTCACCTGGCTCACACACTGGCCCGAATAGCAGGAAGGATGTGTGCGTTGTGCAGACAGTGTGTGTCGCTGAGGGTAGCAGCTGATCATAGGGCATAAAGTGTCGGGAACTTGAAAGGCTCGTAAATGCAGGCAGCTGCTCCTACAGGGCCCTCGTGGACAAGTGGTAACCCCCCCCCCCCCAACTCCTCTCTCACCACGTTGTGCTGTGTTCACCCCCAATCAGCCTTAGAGAGTTCGTCCTTGGATCCGTGGCCCTCAGAGGAAATGTGATCAGAGAGTTTTGCCAGTCTGTTGCTTGTCGACCCAGAGGCTGCTCACCTGCTTCACTTGTCCGGGCCCTGCTTTGGTCGGGCCTGGCATAGCCTAGACTTTTATTTGGAAGCGAGAGATCAGCTAAGCAGATTTTTGTCACTCTGCTCTCCAAGCCTTGGGCTCCCTATTTGCTGTAGCCTACCTGGATTGTCAACCTGGTAAATGGAGGAGGGAATTGGGATAGAGGAGAAGCGGGAAGAGAAAAGAAGAGGTGCACAGGTGGGAAAAGCACAGAGATGGAGAGACAAAATGATTGACATATGTGTAGACAGACCAGAAAGAGAAAGGCTCTAACTAGCATTAAGGATGATGTAGCAACAACTGATTTGGAAGCCTATTATGATGTACAAAGTATGATATGAACACAAACCCTGTTCATTTCACTTTAATAACTACTTTCAGTTGTTGTTTCCAGTTGGTCATTAGTGCTTTCACGTGGGATTGCAAATAGGCAAGCACAAAGAATGAATCATTTTAATAGCTTTATTAAACATATCTTTTGTCACTGCATGGCTTGCATTAACCTCGAGCCAACATGAAAAGAAATACAATTACAAATGAAAAGCGTCATCAAAATTGCCACAAGGTAGAATATGTTTCCAATCATCATACTCACAAATTGTTATTTCTTACTGAATGCCTACTATAATAGACATTGCATTACCTTGTTTCAGATTGAACGGGGAGGTTCAATTAATCCCACACAGAGCACATAATTGCATCCCTTTGTTAAACCTTTGTTTTGTTTAAAATTCAATGAAAACCACCTTTCTTAATACACCTGTTTATGAAGCATGCAACTAACATTTCGAACTGAGCAAAATGACAAATTGACAAGTTGCATGGAGACATAAGGAGCATTTTAGCTGGAATGACAGCTGCTAATATGTAACTATTAACAGCCACCTTCAGAACTCTCCCTGCTAGATTGCCTGCAACCGTTTTAATGATGTTGAACTAAACAGTGAACAATACAGCCCCATTTCGCCCACTGGCAACAGCTGGGAGCCAAGCATAGCCTGCAGTTGTTTTGCTAGTAAAATAACATTTATCCTCCCAACACAACTTGCAGCACTTTCTCAAAGAGGCTGAATCATATGTCCTACAGTAAAATCAGCACTATTTAGGACCTCAGGGTGTCTTCTGGATGCCAGCTCACAGAGAGACTGTCAACCATCCTTCTAGCCTCTACAGCAAAACAGGATGACCAATAAATATCGTCTGACTTGAAGGCCTTCTTTGTGCTTTGTGGGGAATGCCCTCTGACACGAATGGTGTCTGAATCAAGCAGCAACCTCTTTAAGTGTCAAAAACCGCAGATCCTCATATGGCCACATGAGGCTGGCTCCAATCCCTATAGACTCCTATGTTCAAATGTCCAACTTTACAGCAGCCTGGTATTAGCAAAGATTTTTGTCTCTATTGCTAAAATTTTCAGAACTTTACTGAACATCAATGAGGAAGTTCAGTAGAGATTGATAAGTCTTCCCATTTATCCGTTAAACCAATTTTTACAATAAATGTTACGATTCATTTAAATCAATGCAATTCACATGTGTCTGTGGCATTCCAAAGGCCTGTACACACCGGGGGCGTGACCGGGCTGAAATACTAGCCTGAGAATATTTTGCATTAACACTATTCATACCTGCAGCGATGCAAATTTGGCAGCTTCTGGCAGTGTGTCTGAGATAAACGGATATATAGCCTAGGCAACCGTACGCTATTCTATTGAGTTTCCTTTAAGCAAAATGCTCTGAGTAGATTGAGTTCCCTCTGGTAAACAGTAACGCAGTATACTGTATACGTCTAATGCTTTTATCGTGAAAGGTAAGAATGAAAGGAGTCGATCTGGTATACGCTGCCTTTGTCAAGGTTGAAAGGAGTAATAAAGTTTGCTGTCTTAGTTCAGAATAAAGAGCCTCTGTGTTGTGTATGCTTTGAATGCTTTGGAGAACGTGATTGGTTGATGCCTTTTATTTGCGGTGCAAAAGCTCAGAAAAATCTATAATATATTGGCGATAAATTGATGTGCGAATTAATCGCAAGACAAAAACATCCCCAGTGTGAAAAGGCCTTAAGACTGGAAGAATGACTGTTTTGTGCTTATTTGAGTCAGTATGTTTGCGTGTGTTTGTGGTTGCCATAGGTGTTTAATTCCCATAACCATCTATAGTCTAGCTAATGACTAGCCTGTTCATTGAGTTGGTAGGATGTCTGTGTGACCTTTCAGAACCTGGCCTCCACTTGACCGCCTCCTGCACAGTTCATAACCCTGTGCCAGATAAAGAGGCGGCCGGCGGCCACCCCGGGCTGCAGCGGCAGCAGCAGGCTGTGTCTTTAGAGTACAAGCTCTCTGTCTTCAAGCCCTGGTCCAGGCTTCTCTAAACACTTCACCGTTAAAAGGCTAAGGGAAGACTGAGAGCCCCTGCCGCTCTATTCATCCAAGCCTTATATCTGCATCACCTTCTTAGTCTCTCTCTCTCTCTCTGTCTCATTCCCTCTTTCTTGTCATAGCAGTGAGTTAAATGTAGCCTGGTCAGTCAACTGGCTGTCCCCTCTCATTTTCTTTCTCTTTTCTTATTCCCTTCGTATTCCTCTCTTCCTTCCTGTCCCTTTCTCTGTTTCAGTCCCTCACTCTTTCTCTGTATTTTTCTCCTTCTCTCTCTTGTGCTCAGACTATTACAATGACACAGCCTAGCCTGCAGTGATCTCATTAATCACATTCAAACAGCTCTCTGTTGCTTTCTCTCCTTCTATCTGTGTCCCTCTCCGTTTCTCTGTCTCTAATTGCTTGCTCTTTTCTCTGCCAGTGTCTCCAAGGAAGCTTTTTTCGTTATCCAACAACAGGAGACCTATACTCGCGCAGTACATACATTTTACTACCGATGGATTTTATTCACGTCGGCTTAATTTAGCCACTTTAATTCAGCCGGTATGCAGCATCATGCATCCATGCCAGCATAGCCAAATCCCCAAAGAAACAAAGACAGAATCACATATGTGCATAAATATGTTGAGCGCTACTTATTCATTCATGCATTACCCCGATCCCAGTTTTATTTTCCTGAGCAGAGAAGAGAACTTGATTTTATTTATTCGATTTTTTTAAATTGGCATTCACTTCCCTTTTTTTAGGCAACAATTTACCCTGAGTGCTTCCCATAATTGGACTTAACTTCATGAGTGAGATTAATCAACCCACTATTGTTGGAGCCACTTTTTAACTAGAGACCATGTGTAGAATGAGCATTGCTGTAATCAAGTTTTTCAACATATTCTCTTGTTGATCGGCTATGAATTTAGTTAATGGCAGCATTATTTACCTAGCCCATGAACATTTTCTCATGTTTGGAAGTACTTGGGGCCTAAAAGGGAAAATAAGATGTCGATCTTGGCTCTGCTGTCACTCTCGCATACAGAGCCTGGGAGTCATACTAATAAGCCTGTGGCGGTGGATTGTGTGTTGTTTTTTTTACCAATGCTGGGAGCAGCAGCGTCATTAGGATAGGGAAGCCACATCAAACGCCGCCGACTATCCAGATCCATGTCTTGCTGGTTAGGCAGAAAGATTAAACAAGTGAAAATAAGGCTGGATATTCCCAAATGTTTCTCTTAGTCTCCATACTTATGAATATGGTATTTCTAGCCCACACATCCGGGCAATCGAATATTTTATGTGCAATTGAAACACAAGGAAAATGTGTCCAAGACATTATGCAAGGGCTCCGTGTTGGGAGGCAGGGCCTCTCAGCCTATCAAAATTCCTGTTTAGTCTGCAGCCAATGTTGGCACTACAGGGAGAACATTTGAAATTCATAGAAATTCTTATCAGTTGTTGCGTTCACTGTTATTGATCTATTACTGTGGAAACAGCATGGTATCGGTGTAGGCCGTGTTATTTTTTTTCTTGCCCGAGGTGTACGTCTGAGAGCTCCAATGACTTCCAAAAAGTTCTACCAATCAAAGAGAAAAGGTCTCTGTCAAATGAACTTTAAATACTCACTGCTTGACTTTTGTCCTCTGAGTTGCCAGCTGGCACGGATTATGAGTTTTTTTTCTTCTTCAATTTCCCCGTTGACCTTGCTGAAGCACACGGAGAGAAAAGGGGACAGACAGAGAAAGAGTAAACATCTTTAGGACAGAAAAAAAAAAACAGAAATAGATTAGCAAGCAACCTTTGTCAAAGTGGATGGCTGGCTCAGTGCCAAGCTTTATTGATTTGCTTTACAAAGCACTTGAATAGGCCAGATAACTCTGATTAGCCAATTCATTACTGCTGGCTCTTAGAGTGGTCCAAAATTAGATAAAAGGGGGGGATAGGAAGGACAAACTATTACTTTGTAAACTTGCACGGAACCTCTAACGGTGGTTCACAACAGAGGGAATCTTTTTGAAGTTCTTGATGAATTTTTTCTACTTTACATGCGTTGTAATGATCATCCTCTTTAGAGGCAGTTACGAATGGAAGAAAAGAGGAAAAGACAGCATTGTTTATGTGTTTGATAGCATGCATAATGGTTCTAGATTACTCAAGCTACTAAAACAGCATTCCTCTCATCTGCTCTGCAAATGTGTTTCCATTTCAAGTGTCTCTTGAAGTTGTACAGCGCCAATAGATCTCAGAAATGGGAATTGTTTTTGTCTTTGATGATATACTAAACTGTTGTCTGTGCGAAGGCAAACTGAGTGTGACAGCGACTAATGTTTCTGTCTGATAGTGAGACAGCTTTACTGCTCCTCAGTCTCCTACTTCATACAAGACAGCAGCAGTTATCAGGGCCCCGAGAGTTAAGCTCGTCTGGGTGACAGCATTGTTTAATGCATTTCTGTGATCACACGGTGTTTACATGAAGCTTTTATGGGCTCAACACAAATCACTTCTTTGATATGTGCTTTTTGACATCGAACAGTCATCTGGTTTATCTTGTACTACGCATGTTATGACAATAAGAATTAGAAATTGCAGTATCACACGCCATGTTCCTTCTTGGGTGTGACGTTAAATAACACATCCCAACCTGGATGTTGAAATCTCTGACAGAGAGTGAGGGATCAGGGCAAGCAGGCCTTTATCATTTTCACCGATTTTCCTCCCGTTCCACTTTCTTTCTGCATTTGTTCTGCGCAACACTCTATCTCCTCATTTCCCTCTCACTCTCTTCATCTCTCGCGCTCTTACCGCAGGGCTGTCAAGTAACTCCAGCTAGCCATCAGCCTAATGAACAGTGATACAGTGCTAATAGCATGTGATAATATTTCAAGCCACTGGTAATCTCCAGGCTCACTCAGCCATTACCTGCTCTTCACTTTTGCACCTTTTAATACACACACACACACACACACGGGGCATCTCTTTCTCTTGACAGCTTCATGTCAGGTCTTGGCCTCATGCTGTCATGAGACAGAGCTGTCAGTCTAGACTCCCTCTTAATAGTCCAGTCGTCCAGGTTACAGTCTTAATGGGATTGGACAGTTCCTTCTGCAGAGCTTGTAACACAGTTTACAGTGTGTTGTGTTTACTGCGACGACATCCACTCAAACCTCATGGTCACTTTTTCCTTTAAATGGTGTTTTTACGGTATATCTAACCACTAGACTGTATATAAATTGTATATGTAGCCACCATGACATCAGCTATTGGTTCGTGGACTACCGTTTTGAAGCCTTGGGTTTGGCATTTCGGCCACCGCCATCTTGGTGGTTTTTTTGGAACAAGAAGCTGCCATTTTTAAATGAGAGGGTGGAGCAGCGGAACAGCGAGGCCTGGCAGGACCTGATACCGTTAGCACGGGGTATCCGTTATTCCCACTAACTGTGTTATTAATTGGGATGCTAAATTTGGCTAGTGAAAAAAGGCTTGTTTGTAACATACTTAAATTAACAGCGTTTTTTAGTAAAACCGAAGGCTTAACAATGCCATCACCGTAGCAGCGACTTGTCAATCACAGCCCAAAAGCATACCCTGCTTTATCGTCTACTTTACTCTAAACGGGACCATCATTTACTACCATGTAACACTGCAAACTGATAGATAGAGGAAGACAGAGTATCAGAGGCCACAGACACCAGATATGTTTAAATAGAGATAGAGAAAAGGGAAAGAAATATAGTCCATGTAAAACATGTGATGCATCAGAATATGTGGGTGGATAGGTTGCCTGACAGACTCTGTGTAATAGGAAAGAGTGCAAGATAGCAAGGGCATGTGTGCGATTCCGAAAAGCACCTGCACCACCAGAAAGCCAACGCCAGGCCACGGAGGGGCATCAGCGAGGTCATGGTATCAAAGAGCAGAGCCGGAGCCAGAGGCCTCTTTCAGCCACAGGTCAGCTCAGCCACCGCTGTTATTCATTAAACCCTAATAGTTAGCGGTTGGGAAAACATTATCTGGGCCTCCGGTAACTTGACTAAAGGTAAGGGGTCAGGGCCAAAGCCAGCAGGGAGACATCCCCATGCTCAGTTACATGGGCACGCTGTGTCAGATTGGATTAGCAGTCAACACAGAGGTGATGATTTGATGGAATCACAACACAGCGGCGAACCATCATCAACATTCCTCCTGTTTACTCCGCTTACAGGGGCAGTTAAACATTTCTGTGGGGAATACCGTGTTACCGTCAGTCATAGTTAAGTGTTTTGGTGTATTTGGCAGCCACAGTTTGGTGCCGCTTGAAGCAGCTGTTGGCTCTGTTGGGGTGTACGCGTAGAGGAGGTATGTCTTGTCTGCGTGCACGTTTGGCCTATATTAGCTGACTGTGATAATGAATTAGCAGAAAAACAGCCAAACCAGTTTCAGGTTAGTCCCGTGTCGGTTCAACTTGGGGATTAGAGGGCAAAGATCTTATCTACATCATTTGCATGTTGCTTCCCCGAGGTATTGTGCCTTTAGTGTGTAATGAATCTCTTTAACTTTGACATGTGTGCACACCAAAATATGCATCTGGAGGTTTGTGTACTGTGGGTTTTATCGCATGTACACATGGGCAGAACATTCTCTGGTGCGGCGCACATACAAATTGCACTCACTTATTTGTGTGGCGGGGGGGGGGAGGGGTTGCGAAAAACCCCTTGATCATACATTCAAAAGACACTGCGTGTTTCACTCAATTTCAAGAGTGTTTCATCACGCATGCATGCACACACATTCACATATACACACCGGGGAGGAGGGGGCTTTTGCCTTCCAACTGATTAGGAAACGAGCAAGACGTGTCATGAGTTTTCACCCTAATAAGCCCAGATACTTGCGGTCGGGTGCACGTTTGGGTGCAGGTATGCCGTGTTTAGGCTGTGAGCTGGAGTGGCGGGAAGCTGTGGGGGATCAGATGACTGTGTAGGCTCCCCAGGATCCCTGGCTGAAAGGGGATAGGACGGTGTTTGGGTTACACCATGCTGGGATTCCTGTCTTCTTTAAATGAGACACACTTGAACAAAGTGCAGCTGATCAGATTAGCGTGGCTGATCGGGTTTCTCAGCAGGTTGTTGGCTCCCACTGTCTGAACATCTTGACTAGAAAACGCTGTTAGTGCTATACACACTGCAGATCAAAGAGAGGAGAATGAAGGGATGTACCAACATAGTTATTGTTGTTTGGTCGGAAAATATATGATGATGGAAAATAGATTTTTACTGAATTCGTCTGTGATCAGCACAGCCGTCGCTGTTAACGGGATAAACATTCCTCCTTTTGTTCATTGAGTCTTGCTTTTCTGCATCTAGAGTCTTTCTCAAGGGCAAAGTTATTCTTTCCGGCAGCAGAGAAAAATCCTACAACAAAGTGGACCTATGGGACTCAGTCTGAAACAATGGTAGCAGGATGAATTGTACCAATCCAGTTGTGCTGGGTTCTATTGTTACGTTTGCTATTGTGTGACGAGGAGGAAATTGTTTCTGTTCTCGTGGCCCTGATGAATCCACCCTTCAAAAACCAGGGATCATCGAAACGACATCAGTGGAGGAGAAAAACAAGAACATCATCAGAAAACAGTGTCTTTGTTTGATCCGCCATCTCTACCCTCTTTCTTCCTTCCTCTCACACTCTGTTGCTGAATACAACTGTCCTCTATCTTGTATCCCCTCTTCTGGCATATCCACTTTTCAGCATCTTTGTCTTGTGCTATTTTTCTCAAATACCCATTCCCTGCTCCTGCCTCTGCCCTCTCTCTCTCTCTTTCTCTCCCTCTCTTTTTCATTCTCCATGGCTTCTCACCCGTGATCCATCCAGGCCAAGCCACAATCCCTTATAAGGCAAGTAGAAGCCCCCATCTGGCCTCTTATTTCCATATCAGATCTGCAGTAACAGACAGGGTTTATACAGGATCAAGCGTGGAATGTGTGCCTGCCTGCCTGTCTCCATCGGCTGTGCCACAAACCTCTCTGCTCCTGGGCACAAACCTGGTCACATCTCCTCCTTTCTCCCTCCTCCTGCTCGTCTTCCAGCTCTGTCTCCTCTCACCTCTATTTCCTCACATACTGTATCTCCCCAACACATCTTCTCATCTCTCTCCTTTATCCTTCCTCTTCCCCGTTTATTTCTTGCCTCCTTACTCCTTCTTCTCTGCCGGCATTCTCTATTTCTAACCACCTCAACGCTAAACACACAATCACATTTGCACATCTCTCGACTTTTTGGCAGCGCCTTACTAGAGCACACATTTACATTTGGGGACAGAGATGCGGCATACTCAGATGGTTGCTTGCTCTAAGTTCATAGCTTAAACAACGATGCAGTCACAGACAGCTAAACAAAAGACTAAGCCACATCTGAGAGCAATACATAAAGAGGAATGCAGTAAAGCCTTACAGTACAACTCCACAACAAACACCATTGAAACAGGCTCAAAGGACAACTGCGGTTTGGGCTTACATTATTTTAAAAGCCCTCTTTCCTCCATCATTATTACATGTCTCTGTCTTCCTGTGTCTTCCATTATATTCCTTATGCACTCTCTGAGCCTGTTTCTCATTACATGTTGATGTTTCCACAGGCTTTTTCCCTCCTTGCCGAGCTTTAATATGTAAAGTGTCGACTTCCCTGTGTGTGCGTGTGTGTGTGTGTGTGGTTTGGTTTGTTGTCGTAGAGAATCTGTTTCTGATTAGGCCGGCTCTAGCTAAGCTTTCCCTTTACTGCCACATTTGGGCCTTGCTTGGCATTGGAGCCTTTTAGAGTGAATCTCATCCAAACCTTAATTGTTTTAAAAAGCGGGCAGACCTGGCTTTTCTTTCTGGCTCGCTTTGTTGTGTCGTTCTATCCCTTCCCTCTCTCTGTTCTCTCCCAGTCTCTCTCCCACATCTACTTCCATTCCACCACATTCTCCTTTGTTCCTCCTTTCTCTCCCAGGGTCTGACACAAATGGAGGGATGAGAGGGTATCTCATATAGCCTATAATGCTTATCTCCTCTGGGGCCTGCATAGCTCATTAACCTACGTTACTCTCCACATGCCTCCATTAAAGAGAGACACCTGGCTCCCGAGGGCCCAACGGGGAAATGACAAGTCCAGTCTCCTTTCCCTTCATCAGCATCCTACACGCAGACAGGAAAAGGGCTCATTTCTCCGAGAGACTGCTTATAGCCTTTGTAGCGGCTCTTGAGGTCCTTATTGTGGCTACGTCGTTTATTGATGCTGATGTGTTGATTTCCCCGTCATGTCAGCTGTGCTGTAATGTGACATGTATATGCTACACATTGAAATAATGACGTCCACATTATGTACAAGTGGTTTTCCATGAATAACAAGTAGCCCTGCTTCTTGCTCTAAAGGAAATCAGAGGAGCAGAGTATCGGGTGTAAACAACAGAAAGGAAACGGACTGTAAGCTGCTGGTACAGTGGCAAGTCTCAGATTAGCCGAAGTCCCTTTCAGAGCCAGGGCAGCCTCTGCTGCATTCGGGGGTTAGGCATTGAAATGTATACTGAGAGTAATTGCCAGTGAAAAGCCTAAATCTTGTTTGGGGCGATGCATCCCAAATCTGCGTTCTGGTCCCTTGGCCGGCTCTGGTTAATCTGCTTGGTGGGTGCTTATAGCTTTTCTAATGTGCCTCCCGTCCACTGTGGAACACAGAGGAATGCAGAGATAAGCAGAATGTCCCTGTACTGTGCCACCTGGCCACAAAACAAATAAATGCTATCAACTGCTTTTTTATCATATTTGGAGATGAAAAGATATGCAGATGGCCGGACTATCTTTCTTTAATTTAACTTCCTGCTCTCCTTTTTCCCTATTTTCTCTCTTCCCTTCTGTCCTTCCTAGTCTCTGTTCTCTCATTTGTCTCCCTGTGCGTGTAGATCTACCATCCGAGCATTTCTGACACTAAAGTTGAACTGCATCACTTTAATGTCAGACTCCGTGTTTTCCACAACACTGACCTCTTTGTCTTCTGCTGCCTGCAGTTTCTCTATCCGCTGCTCTCCGCTTTTCTTTATTCTCAAGTGCTCCCTCTCACCCAGTGTGTGTGTGTGTGTGTGTGAGTGTGTGTGTGTGTGTATGTGTATCTGGGAGACAACTGGATGTTAGGGAGTTACAGCGATCTGGAACAGTCTGTAGATTTCACATTTTGCTCTCAACCTCCTCTTCTCAGTGTATTTCTCCTCTATTGCGTAGCTGCTGGTGCTCTTTCTTCAGTCCGTCTCCAGTGCAAGAAATATTAACATATCATTGCCGTAAGGATCTTCAAACTTCACAATTAATGGGTTTTTAATGGTTCCCCGGGCCTCACCATTATGTTGCCGGGGTCTTTGGCTGATCCAGTGGGGACCATATGGGCAGCAGCCTGACTCCATACCCCGGACCCAGAGGTGTATTGAAAGCAGTGGGGAAGCAGAGCCAGAATGTATTTAAATCCAAAGGAGCTCAAGGCTCTATTTGAAACCAAAGAAAGTTTATTTGTTTGAGGCACCTCAGAGATTGGCGCGAGTGCAGGAGGGCTCTTCTTCTTTTACAAGAGCTGGATTAATGGTCGACTTTGGTTGAAGGTGTGAAAGTGTGCAAAAATGTGTGTATGTGGATTTGTGCATGGACATCGCTTTTTCTGCGACTTAGAGCTCTGGCCAACGTGCGCATAAAACAAGCAACTAGTGGCAGCAGAGTGAAATTGACATTACACTTTACACACAGTCAGTGTTGGTATATTTAAAGGGACTGTGTGTGGATTTATCGGCATGTAGCGTTCTGGTTGCAGATTGCAACCAACTTAATACCCATCTGCTCACTCCTTCCTAAAGAAAACACAGAGATTCTGACTTTCAGATGATTATACACTAATGAAATAATTGTTATATTATATACCATATCTGCAAACAGATCCCCCGAAATGCGACACACTGTACCTTTAAATCTATGAGTATTAGTTGGTACATTCACATACATTGTTTTTCAGCTGAACTTGGAAAGGAAGGTGTCTGTGTTGTATGTTCATGTGCTGCTGTCTGTTTGTATAAATGTGCCTCTGAGTAAATTCAGAACTAGATAAAGTTAACTCACTTACACTGTCCTTTGTATCCCTGGAGTTAGACCATGGTCGTCTTTGCCTACAGGCAGATAACTAGTCAAATTCAAACGACTTTCCATGCAAAGCTTCTGAATGTGTGTATGTCTGTATTTAAAGGACACTGACTTCATTTTTAAATAAAGCAAATTAATGAAATAATTAAGTTTGCATGATTCAGCAAATCCAAACGTTAATTTGCTCCGCCATCCGTTGCCCACTCACGACAACATTTTCAATGTCTTCCGACTTTGTCCTTGTTCACTCTTCAGTAAACTCACAGTGATCCAATTTGGAAATGCAATCCTTCTAGACGGACTTGAGAATGAATTACTAAAGGTCGAAGGAACTGGCCAAGCAGCTAACAAGCCAGCAGAACACCTGAGTGGAAAGCAGCCAGAAAAGCTCTTTACTCATTACGTTTCCTGTCAATGGAAAGAAGATTAAAAACGAGTAAAGACTGTGTCTCCTCAGCTCACGCAATTCTTCCTCAACTTGATCCACTTAGACTTTTAATGTAATGCATGTTATATAGAGGGGCTGTGGTGTTACAGGATGTGTACAGTTACCTCTTTCTCTTTCTGTGTGTATGCATGAATGCTGGACTGTACAGCACAGCGACTGCTGATGCAAGCTATGTGCGTCCATGTCCAGGTAATGGCCTGTAGCTGTACCGCTGCCTGGGGCCTGCCAGAGGAGGAATGACATTTACTGCCACCTTAACTAGCTCATTAGCCTGCTTCTCAGTCTTTCTCTCTCTTCACTCCACAGAGGGTAATTAGAATAGCGCTGTCTTACTTTTCCAGTTGTCATTCTACTCGTGCCTATCAAGGCTATCAAGTTGGAACACTCGCATTGTTTTGTGAAATGGATCCTTTTTCTCTTGCTCTCTGCGCCGTTTTAACACGAGTGTTCAGCCAGTCTGTCTTTGAAGCAGCGAGTGATAAGAGCGTCGAATCTTTCAATGACTGCTATTCATTGTACCCTTGGTGAGATATCACAGATACGTACTCACCTACAGTGAGCTCATCTTTTAATCAGGGCTGATCCAGGAGACTGATTGGCCCTATTGTTACAGTGTAACGGCGGTTTAAGTCTGCCTTTCGTTCCTTCTAAAAAGACAAACATGCATTTGTGTTGACACACACACACACACACACACACAGGGCAGAGACACACACCTGTGTGCACTGCTCCACAAACTAACATCTTCATTATGCCACTTCTTCGGTTGATTGGACGGTTGTTGTGTGATGTTGATGCGGGACAGGCTCAACACAATCCTTCCTCTTCTCTCTAGCTGCCTGACATTTCTCTGTTCTTCATTAGGGACGGAGGGATCGAAGTGAGTGAGGCACAAACGTAATGGCAGCGAAATGACATGCAAATAGCAAAGATGCAATTAAAATATCAACTCACAAGCCGGGCCTCCCATACTGTGGCAGCTGCATCCAGCTCTCTCTGTCTGCTGCTGTTGACTGACATAAGCACCCGCAATATGAGATGTGTTTGTTTAGTAGGCGTGTGAGCGCAGTGGCTATACAGTGTCACACACTCACACACACACACACACACACACACACATGCCCCAGGCCCAGACACATCCCAAAGTCTTTGTTCTGGCCTTGTTTTCTAATTAATAAGGCCTGTAAGAACTTACATTACAGACTACTTGAATTGACCAGCAATTATGAAGTATTATGATACTTCACCTTATAAGTTATAATAAATATATATATAATGTGATTATTTTTTATGAAGCATTATGAATATGTATGCATGTTTATAGCTGTGCAGTGCTATAAGCAGTTTATAATGCATTATTAGTATTTTTATAATGCATTACAGACACGGGCGTTATAGAAAGTGTTAACATTTCATTGCATGGCCATGTACAGTCAAGTTTGTCTTCCTCCCTTCCCGTTCATGGAAGCTTGCGTCAGCTTGGTGCAGTCAGTTATCTAGTGGCTCCAGTGTAAAAACAGCCCAGGGCCTGTTCTTACCGTCTGATCCCCCCTTGTCTTCCTTTCACTAATTGACTCCTGCGTGTAAGTGCTTGTGTGTGTGTGTGTGTGTGCGTGTGTGTGTGAGCTGATTCACCTCAACCACCATATCCTGTGTTTACAATGTTAATGTAGCGGGTTAGACGGTAGGCTGTCTGTGACTCATAACTCTTGAGCTATCTTACCGTTCATTTGGAGACATGACCTCGGGCAAAGCGAAGAGGCCTCAGCGTGTCTGCACTAACAGGTATCAGACAGCATTACAGGGTCCCACAACAAGTGGATTAGACAGTACTCAAGTGTGCTCTGGTTCAGACTTTGTTGAGGTTCACTGGGAACTCTCTGGATGTCTGTGCCTTTAAAACCTCATGTGCTGTCGGTTTTGTTTAAGACGCGTTTCAGTCCATACTGTTCTTTTGACCCTGCTGCGTGGTACAGCACAGTCGGAGAAATGAATCATTGTTGGCCATCCTGTTCTCAATATTTACTCTAAGAAAGTAATGAAGCGACACTAAAACCCTGCTAAGGGACCAGTCAAATGAAGATGTTTCGGCTTCCCTTTTACTTCTGGCACAAGATTATGTTGAAATAGAGTGGGTTTTGGTGCCAAATGAGGTGCCCATTTGGCCAGCACCTCACACTCTACTCCATTCTCTACAAAACCCACAACAGAGGAAGTGTCCTCACCAACCAAATATGCCAGCTGTGACCAATCGCAGAGCTTCCCCCTTCTACTCTACATTCACAGCTAATTAATTCTGCTTTAACTGCTCTGGATCTCTGGATCAGTGCTGGCCAGAATGGTCCTTTTTATGAGCTTTCAAGTCAAAACAAAAAAACAAAGTGACTGCACCGCTGTGTCTTTTATCTCACGCAGTCTTAGCTCATGTCCGTCACATCATGAAATCAACTGCTTATTTCAGACAGCTTAACTAAGCTGTGCTCCTTTTCCCCCCCAACTGCTTTGTTAGGTCTGTGTCTGCTTGTATTTTCAGCCGACAGTCTGCTTGCTTAATGACAGCCTTGCTAGCGTGCATGCCTGTGTTTGCAATTTTTTGTGGCGTTATGTGACGAAGAGGTCTGTTTTGGCTCTGGCAGGCTTGTTTTGGGGCTCACATGGAGGTTTGGGGCCCTTGTCGAACCGTACCAGGCTGTCTTAAGGCAGCTCAGCATGGGACTATCCAAGTGTAGTTAACATGTATGAGGGTGGATTAACATGAAGGCCCCACTCCTCAGGCACACTCTGTCACAGATCTGTCAGGCCTCTCGGAGACCTCTCACAGCACAGCTCTCATCTGTCAACAGGCAGAGCCCTACTGACACACATGGCAATGCACATACACACACACACACACACACACACACACACCTACATGCAGATGTATGGCTGTGGATGCAAACATACTGCACATGCACACATGCAGTGACACACAGAAAGTATATAAAGACACATACACCAGTTGTGGCCTCAGAGACTGCATCTCCGTATTTGTTTCATCACATGCATTTTGAAATATGTTGGTGATTTAAAATGATGTCTGCCTTTCCTTAGACGACCAGCTAAGAGTGAACCGCGGCCTGACAGAGGCAAATACCAAAGTTCTTGTTTAATTCATGAAAGACAGCTGTCCCGGGTTGTAGAATGATGCTAACAAATCACTTGTGACACTTAATGAAATCATTTAGTATGCTTTATGCACATGTCGGTTCAACAAACTAAACAGACAGACATTGTTCCTCTTTTGTAGTGGTAGTCTCCACCCCGCTCTACCCCTTAAATATACTACATCACCATAAGGTCTTATCGCCAAATACGCTTCAGATTCCACTTTATTGTGCATCATGTAATGATTTATTGTCTCCTGATTGAAATACTGAATAGTAATACATTTTCCAGTTACACTGTATGTCTTGGCACACACACACACACACACACGCACCTCGCGCGCGCGCATGAATCATATAAATTAGCTGCCTCTGAAAGATCACAGACGTAACACAGATGGTAAAGTCCCATGCTTTAATTAACTTTAATTAGTACATTCTTATACCTTAGTTACTGTTTGTTGTTGGCTGTATTGCATCTCTAGGTCTTATGAAGGCATCCGAGCCAATTTGGTCTGATCTAAGCCACTTACTGTATTGTTTGTGCCGTCATTGTTGAGGTGCCCAGACACTGATTGACCAAGCAACCAAATGGATAGTGAGACAATACAGTGCATCACATGCAGCAGCAACTCTGCTTGTCTCAAAGCACGTATAAGCCAAGATAAGCTCTTAATGAAGTAATCATCATGCCGACAGTGACAGAAAGAGAGACTAAACTCACACACATGCCCACATCGTACATTTAGGCACTGATGCAGTCAGCTGCAAAAACACATTTTGTGACCTTGTGATATAATCATTATAAATAAGTGGTATCTTCTTTCCACAGTGAGTTCATCACTTTAGGTGAAGTATTGTAGGACTATAAGAGGGAGGGGTCATGGATGTGTGGAACATGACCGTCATTAAAAATAATGTTATGGATTCCAGAGGTCAATTGGCGTCACGCTGCATTAAAGGACAGGTGATTGATTCAACTAAAACATGATCAATAGGTGATACCACAGTGTGTGTGTGTGTGCGTGTGCGTGTGCGTGTGCGTGTGCGTGATTTATTTTGTGTTTCTATGTGGTGGGTTGCAGGCCAAGCTAGCGGTCATAGCCGCTCAGTCATCCAGGGAACCATAGGAGGCAGCTGCAGATCTGTCTCCTGCTCAGAAGGGGGACGGACCGGGGTGAGGTGGATCGACAGGAGGGAGGGTGGCTAGGTTAGAGAGGAGGGAGGGAGGGATATAGACAGGATCTCTGGCTGGCTGGCTTCTGGCTGCAGGCAGCATGTCAGCTGGGCCTTTTCCCCAGACCCCCCCACCGCACTTCCCCCATTTCGCCATCCCGGCCCTCTCTCCAATCAGTGATGGACGGATGGTTTAGGGAAGGAGGAGGCGCACGGCCAGTTAGTTCCGCCCCACAGCGGCCTGCTTTATTGGGCCTTCATTGGGGATTATTGTTATTGAATTATGGAGGGCCTCCCTTCAGACGATCTCTGGCAGGAAGTAGGGCCTTCACGCAACTGCTGATGTGTGACGCTCTTTTCTCGCCCTCCTCACCCTCTACCCCCCATCTGCTCCAGACTCCTAGCATCAGCCAGCATCAGTAAGCATGCATGCCATTCAGATCCCTTACATGAGCACACACACAGACACAAGTGCAGACATGTGCAGGTACACACACTTTCAGATGGCAAAGGAATGCACCATTTATAGTCATTTGCCTTTTGGCTGGCATTAGCCAAGCATTAAGAGAAGCGAAGAATAAATAAATGGAAAGTGTGAGGCAGACAGATGAGGTGTATGAAGGGGGTCATATGGGGAGAGTTCTGCGTGGGGGGGGTTTCCTGTCTTTCTATATCGCTGCCTGTCCGTTCATCTCAGTTATTGCCCTCAGGACTCTGCATTCCTCACACCCTTCCATAAACCCCCCTAACGCTGGCTGGCCTCAACACCCCCTAGCCCCAAACCCTGACACACGTGTTCAGTAGAGGGGCACAGACCAAGAGACACCCACGAGACTGAAAACCATTTATGCATGTATGAACATTTACACGCACACACACACACTCGTCATCTGCTCTGCACAGGCTCCATGCCTTTGTAAGGAATTGAGATTATGACTCCCTATTGTGCTGCACCCAGAGGATTACAGTAGGTGATCCTGGTTTTGCTGATGTCTGGGACCTACGTATATACTGTAGATTAGACTGTAATTTATAGAGAATCACAGGATTGGTTGATGTCATGAAACTATTATGGCTAGACACCAAACTGATTTATTTGCAGTGATGTTTAGCTGATTATAGTGAGGTAATCTGGTTAAAGACACACTGTTAGCTAAATCTGAGGGATTAACTTCATATCTACCAGGAAATAGTTCATGATACGATGGCCGCCCCATTAATGTTTCCTCTTGACCCTCCTGCACACTCCATTTCCTTCTCACATGAGATAGCTTATGGAGGGATTTAGTGACCTTTGACCTCAAGCGACCCCCCCCCCCCAACCCTAGTAGCTTTACACCTACATGAAAGAACATATGACATCTGCGGCTCTGCATCAACGCCCATGACCAATAGGATTGGTGTCCCAAACTCTTAGAAACCTCTTGGAAACAAATGGGTTCTTCCTGAAGTGCTGAGGTTCTAAGAACCATTTGCTTCTGAGGAACTGTTTTTGAAGAAAGGGTTTATCAAAGGTTCTTTGTTAGACAAAGGGCTTCATTAAGAACCGTTTTCATCCGAAGAACCTTTTTTGGAAGAAATATTTCTTCAAGGATTGTTAAAAGCGCGTGGGTGTTAAACAATCTTTCCAACCCAAACACCCCCAAAAAACTGTGATTGTGAACCATGATTGTTGTGGGTTGGCTGCACCACATTAGCCCCGGCCCTTTAGGTTTCTATATAAAAACCTTGTAATATGAAAGTTTTCTCAGTAGAACCTCCTCGGTGGGTTCAAGAGAGTTAAAATATTGGAATATAAAAGATTATTGGTAGACCCCTCTGGATGGGTTCTTGCTAGAACCCTTGGAAGGGTTCTGGATAGAACCTCCAAGAAGGATTCTGGGTGGAACCTATCACATATGGTTCTAGGTATAACCCTTTACATTGGGTTCGAGTGGAACCTTTGTAATAAGGTACTACCAGCAACCAAAAATAGATCTCATATGATGACAAGCCCAACAACCTATATGGTTTTGATTCTAAGAGTGAACAAAGCTTTAACCTTTTTTTCTGTTCATCATGTAAAATAACCAAACTAAAATGACTGGTGCTTCTGTTTGCATATTGAACTCTCAACCTAACATAGTTTATGTACACGGTGCTAAAACGTTCTGCTGTTCAGACAGCACAGATCCCAGATTGTTTTTCTTACCACTCTCAGGTACAGCCGTAAATTCTGTACCCAGTCGAAACTGATCCTAACACGTTTTTCTTCTGGCCTATATATTTTACCACAACGGTGTGTGATGAGTACACTGTTCCTCTTTCCATCTGCAGTTTTCTGTCTCTCTCTACACTCGCACTCCACGCTATAGGTGAGATAGTGAATCATGTGCATAACTGTTGTCCTCGTGGCTCATTTTAAATGCACTTTGACCTCTCCTTTTAAACAATCCCTTCAGGGAGGGTTTGTGTCTGTGTGTGTCTCAAGGGGGTATCCGCTGTCTGCCCTCTCTAAGACGGAGAAAATACCTCCCCTGGTCTGCCAAAAAACCAACCAAACAGCCCATTTCTCCTCCTCCCTCCTCTTGGTTTTCCTCGTCATCACTCCCCACATATGGACACAGTTATTTTGCCTCTTGTTGTAGGGGAACAAAGAGAGTGTAAGCAGCGGTCAGGGGGGGAGAAGGCATTATATCACCATGCCATGAATCCTTCCCACAAGGCCTCCACTTTTCCCATACCCCCTCCCCTGTCCTGTGAAGATGGAAAAACCAGCCGCTAGGTTTGTGTTGACCCAAACATTTATGTGGTTTTTACAGTAAGAAGAACAAGGAGGGGAGACGGGGAGAAAAAGGGAAAAGAAAAGAGATGTGTTTTTCCAGAAAGAGACCAAAAGCCCAGTTGTGGGATAACAGGAAGCCAGAGAGAGTTATGGGGGGATTTGAACCCGAGGTACCAAAACATGGAGCCGTCTGGCCGGAGTCTGTGGTCAGCTCATGAAACAGAGAAAATGTAGAAAGCAAGTATTCTCTGATGTGGGTCTTACAGATTTTGTTTCTTTAGCTGTTTAAAGCCCAAAAAGGACACTGCACCTAATCTGCATGGTTAGTTCATATTTGAATGCTACATTCAAATCAAGGGACCAATTACATTCAACATTGAAATTTGAATTTCAAAGCATTCATGTGTGAAAATAGATGAACATTTCCTCTAAGGAGAATGACATCATCCTAAATCTAGCGGAGTCGTAATAGAGTAAGCGAAAATGACAGTATGTAACAGGCCTCCTTTTTGGATTTCACGCTAGTCTTGTATGCTTTCTGGCACCAGATCTTTAGAGTAACAAAACCCCCTCCATGGCTGCTAATGCTAGACATTACCTCACAAAAGTGGATTTTAGCAGAGGAAACGGGAAATCCCGCAGGTAATACGGGCATGAATCAGTCAGGCCAGACAGCAGGAAAGATCATGCTTGCTCCCTTTCTCAGTTCCAGACACAGCAGCGATAGCCCCTCAGTGGTGTAGCTGCACTGTACATGTGGAGGAGAGGCAGAGCTGTCACAGCCCTTTATACTTTCACTCAATGTAGCTCAAGGCTAGAGCGTAGAGTGTGTGTGGAAGTAGGAAAAGAATAATGGGTGGGGGGTTGTTGGATTAATTCCTTGCGGTTATGTGCCTTGCCGGATAACGAATAGACACGCATTTATATACACATGGGTGTACAGCCTAAGCACGTGCAGACAAACTCACAATCCACGTTAAAGTATTGCACATATACATGCTAATACACCCCAAGCTGCAGTAACTGATAAGTTAGAGGGCACCTTGCTGCTTTCTGTCTAATTTTCAAATCCTTCGAATATGCACCAATCAAGCACAGCATCAGATTGCGTTTCCTCCTTCAGGGTGTTATTGTACATCCCCGATTTCTTCACTGCACACACTATGCACACTAACACACACAAACTGGCTGGCTGCTGACCGGCACCAATGCCCTAATGGCGCTGTCCTACATACTTGGTACGCTAGTGTCTGTTGGCAACCTCACTCACCCACCCTGAGCTGGAGGCAGTTGGGGAGGAGAGGGGAACAAGATGGGAGGAGAGGGCTGTCTTCAGGCTGCCACCTCAACTCATTTGCCCGTGCTCTGCTCCAACTGTATTTCGCCACCGGAGCAGCTTTAAGGCTAGGCCATCCTGTTTGGAGAAATACGATTTCATTGTTTTACTTTGATCCTGAAAGTCTTCAAATAGGAAGGAAGGAAACAGAGTCTTTGTATTTAAGTTGTTCACACCAGTTGTCAAGCAAAGTTTTGTTGTGCTGCATGTCCATTGTTAAAATTAGAAACAAGTACAGTTGCACTAGAGTGCCTGTTGGCCCTTTATGTTGCTTCTTTCTTCCGTTCATCAGACTTTGCATTCGCTGTGTTCTCTGTGAGCAGCAGATTATAGGATAATGGCTCATAGAATTTCCCTGCATCTCCCAAGAGTTTCTCCAGTATGTCGCTTTAAAAGGATAGGTTTTGATTTTTTTTCAAGTGTATTTTAATGCAACACTCACATCCCATTTACGTCGAATCTAAGTTGGGCATTTTTTTTTTGCTCATGAATTCAATTCTTAACTTTTTTTTTTATAGTCACTATAGGTAAAGATACACCTCACAAACATGACAATATGATGACGTGACAATATTACCTCAAAAATACAGCTCACAAAAATAAAGAAATATTTAGACAAAAGGACATTTTTTTTTAGTAAATCACAATGGGTTGATTGATACATTTAGAGAATAAAAATACATATGACAGGTGGGGTGTTTTTAGTGTTGTCTATAGTCTCACTCTTCACTAGAGCACTATTTCATAGTAATGGTTTGTGGCGATTATTTTTTCCAAAAGAAATTGGCATCTCAATGCATTTATTAGGAAGCCTGGATTCAGATTAGTTCTTGATTGAATATAAATATATTAACCAACAGAATAATTGTATTATTTGGGGAGAATTAATATCTCAATTTGTATGTGAATGAATGGATTGCTTTTCATTTAGAAATGTGCTGCATAGGCTTTAAAATTAATTATATTTGTATTAGCACTGCTTCAAAAAGTGCTGGTGTCCCTAAACTTGATGTTTCCCCTGCTGTTTACCCATTTCCCAAATATGGCTTGCAGACAAATTGGAGGGCATGTATCCATTTCTGCACTTCCTCGGTCCCTACCTGATTACCACACGGCACTGTGTGTCTGCCAGCGTAAGTGTCATAGACAGAGATGGTCTCACAGAGCAGGCTGGTCATCAATGTCTGCACCATGAGCAGGCCAAGTGCCACTGTCTGGGCTCCTATTTATGCACCCATCCACTAAACCCTCCACTGCTCCCCGCCCCCTTTGCATACGGACGAGGGAAGCAAAAGCATTGCAGTGTGATGGAGGTGTGTATTGACCCAGCGAGGCGATGAGGATGGAATACTAATAGGGTTAATAGAATTAATGGTGCTGTCACCATTGGTTGGGGAGGAGTGCTGGGCTTCTTGCTGGCAGGTTGCAAGCTTATTGCTTTCTGCTTGCTGTAGCTATACTCTGGCTCTAATTTGAACTGTATCATTTAGACTTGTGTTCTTATCTTCTGTCTCTCAACACCTGTGTCTGTCTAGTTCTTGTCTTTCTCTCGCCCGCACTTTAAATCTTTCTATTCCTCTCTCGTTGTCCTTTCAAATAGATTAAAATAGCAATATACAACAATTAGTGCGTTAATATAGACGCAAACAACTATTATCTATGTAAAGATATAGTGGAGAATTGTGTACCTGAGCAGAGAATGAAGATGCTCTACCTCTGTGTGTGTTGTTATCCAAGCCGACCGTGCGTACTTTAGGTCATGTCCATGCATGTGAGAGTGCCCCACTGGCTAGCTCATGACCGCCGCTGTGCACCGTCCTCGACCAACAGCGTCGTCTATGAAGCGTGGCACCCATCCTCTGGTGCTCCCTCAGGTAAGCACTGCAAGCTCTGTCAGCATGTTTGACTTAGTTTGCACTGTTAGCGCTGTTAGCGCCATTACCTACGAGCTGCCGGCTCAGATGGCGCCATGTTGAGAGCAGTTGAGAGGCAATCGAAATGCTCCCAATCTTGCATTATGTACCTTAAAAGCTGCTGTAATAATGCACCTTCTTTTGCAAATGCCCTTTTTTCATTCAGCTATTGATTTTCATAAAGTGGTTGTGATCTATAAGTCTTCATATCCCTTGTGCCCTTGCAAGGGCCTGATTTGTGTACATGTGTGTGCAAATGTGCTGTGTGTCTGTATGTGTGTGTTTATGATTCGGTGCTGGTCCTGAGGCAGGCGGAGTGTGTGTAATAATGGAAGGTTGACATTTAAAGCAGTGTATTTAGTGCCACTGAATTAGCATACTCTAACTGGCTGGTCTATTCCTTCTGGAGAAAAGCGGGCATTAAATCCTGACGCAAGATTGGTCGGCAATTTTAGAGCTTTAGTGAAGATTCATAGACTGCAAAATGTGCCGGCATCGCACACAAAGGCACGCACACGCACGCACACACACACACACACACAAACACAAACACACACACACACACACACACACACACACACACACACAATTCTCTCTACCTTCTTTGTCTCCATCCTTCTTTTTCAACTTACTCTGACCCGGGTGTATGCCGCTCGTCTATTCTGCATACACAGCATTTTCCTCTCCTGCCTCTTCAGAGCATGTGTATGAGTTATGAGGGGATGAGAGAGGATGGGTGAATGTGTGGGTGTGTGTGTGTGTGTGTGTGTGTGGGGTTGTGGGTGTGTTTGTGGGATAAAGGAAGATACTCTGTCACCAACACATGTCTCCACTGATGAGTATCTCTGATCCCCCGGTCGACATGAAGACGCAGGCAAGTTGCTGTTTTGCATGTATAATGTGCGAATAGGGAAACACAGCTGCAGTGTACAAAGTCAATAGAGGCCCTTGTGTGTGATTTTGTGTTTGTTTTGCTCGTAGTAAAAGACAGAAATGTGCATAAAATTGTTGCAGGTTGCAGTATTAAGGAGGCTATTTCATCACCTTGTAGTTTTTTACTGATGTTACACATCTTTAACAGGTAGGGAACATCTGAGAAAGTATGTCATTTCAAAAGTTACAAGTGTAATTAGTATAATTAAAGATGTGGAATATGCAAGTGTGATGCCACTACGTATTTATTTTTAATCGTTTAAAAAAAAAAAAAAAAAGAATTTCACATGTATTTGTGTACGGCCCCTCGTAGATCGGTTTCCCCCGGAAGTGTAGCTTGCGAGTACCTCTCATGGCTTGTTGATTCCAGGGAAGTGAAGAAGCCTTTGGTTGTAACTTTAGTATATTCAGGTTCCGGCAGCGAAAGTGAACTGCAATGCAATCAATGAGCTGTGGCCTGTAAAGGCCTGCTGCGGACGACATGTTTAATATTGAATGTGTCTTGTGTTTTCGAAATTGCACCAACTTCAACACTGCACATCCTTGGGAGTGGGAACCCTACAAATACACCCACCAAGTGTGAAGATCAGATGAACTTTTCTCAACATATGCGAAGAAGGAAACACACACAGTCAGAAATAGAGATTCCTAGATTTATAGTTCGCTGATTCTGCTACTGCGCCACCTATTGGCCAAATGGCACCAAATTTGTCATGGTCACTCAGACATCAGATCTACACATGTCTACCAAATGTGGTTGCAATGACATTCAGGAGATATACTTCTATCTATAATAAAAGCCCTGCCAACAGTATATGAGGCCCAGCTGTTGCAAAACTGTTTGCAACATCACAAATTCAAAATAAAACTTTTCCCGGCTTGGTCCAGTGATGTTCTGTACCAAATTCGGTGATGATTGCTCAAAATGTGTAGGAGTAGCAGTGAACAAAACGATTTGGACACAATTCAAAATGGTAGAAGATGGATCTAGTGCAGCTGGGCACAGCGTATGTGGCTAGAGACTTTTTGTTCAAAAGTTACAGTCTGTTTGAGGTAGTGCTGCTAGCTACTTCTTTGGAAAAGAGTTGGCAACACCGGGCTGGGTTTTCTCAGTGGGATGATTTTTTTGAATCTTTCTCAATATTACTAACCCTAGTTTAGCCTAAATCAGGTTTAACTAGAATCATGACCCAACATATCTTGTTTGTATCCTGAGAGAGAGTGTTTTGTGCTGGAATGCTGTTGTTTCCTGGCAAGCTGATGTTACCGCATGTTCTCACTGGGGGGGGGGGGGGGTCCCTTGAAGGACACAGACTAAAAATGATCAGCACACTCTCGTTCTGAGCTAAAGAACAATAGGAATGACATAACAGGGTATTTTTATATCCACACACACACACGCACATACAGTTTATTCACACAGACACAAACTGTCAGTTGATTCCCTGCTGATCTCGTGCCCAAAGAGAGGGGTTACCATGGCAACCCTTGTCCAGCGCAGGGGTTTTGGCCTGCTTTTCTTGTGAACATGTTGAATGGGGTCAGACAATTCACCCCCACCCCCAACTCATCAGTTGCATCACTGTCTTCTGCAAAGGACTGATTGGATAACCCCTGTCCCTCATAGTTCATCCCCCCCCCCCCCCCCACACACACACACTCACTATGTGTCTGGTGACCAACAGAGGTTAAAGGTCCACAGTGTGGTGTCCATCTTAGCCTTGTCCCTTTGTGGCAGCCTATAAGAGGAGCTCTAACTATCCAATAGCTGCTGGGGACTTTGTAGGTTAGAGGTAAGCGGAGGTGAAAGGTTTTCTGTCTCTATGGTGCTATATGTGGTATGATGTTGATGTTATGGTGTTGGCCGAATACAATTTAAAGAAGAAATGGTGCCTCCTCACGTAACCACTTCGGCATCTCTACACTGGCTTCTTACATCAGCATCACTCTGCTAAACTAATTTGACGTGTTCATTGATAATTTCAGTGATCATTATTCTGATTGATTGATAAACTCCTGGGCAGACGTAGGTTTTTATATGTGGAAAATCATCGACCAAAGTGCTTTACAAAGACAATAAATAAGTTTGCAACAAATGTAAGCTTTTATGGTAACTGAATTTTATTGAAGATTTAAAGCAATTTAGATAAAAATCAAGGAAAAATAACTCGCACTAAGCTGTGCACAATACAAAACAAGCTGCAATGATTTACTAACTAATCAAGGGTGGCGCTAAAAGCAAACAAAAATATGGATCTTGCACATCACACTTACAATATAATCTTGTATAATCTTTCTCTTGACTTCTACGTATCCATC
The DNA here is from genome assembly GCF_004355925.1 of Anarrhichthys ocellatus. Taxonomy (NCBI): domain Eukaryota; kingdom Metazoa; phylum Chordata; class Actinopteri; order Perciformes; family Anarhichadidae; genus Anarrhichthys; species Anarrhichthys ocellatus. The sequence continues at coordinate 7,480,396 of NW_022280035.1, read as the reverse complement.
TTTCTATTGTTATATATGCTTACAACTCAATTCCCCTTCATTCTACCTTAACATTTCTCCACTTCTCTTTGAGTCCTTTGCTTCTCCTCACGCTCATGTCTCATTGCATGCCACATGCGTATCAGTAATATGTCTAAAACATGTCAAAGAGGGCCCATGTGTAGCCTCATAGCGATATAATACATTCCTCATCAACCCCAGCATGAACCATATATAGGGAGGTTATTCACACACATCACAGGTGTAAAAGGTGGGTTGATTGAAGTGCTTTTATTCTCATTTGCTGCGCGGATCCCGCTGGCAGTAATTTCCTAGTATCTCACTTCTACCTGCCAATCTTGTCCCACATTTAAATCTCACAAATCCAGTGGGAGAAATTGAAGCAATTTCAGCTAATTCGCCCCTCACCCTCACCTTTTCTTAGCTACTTTTTTTTGATTTGCATATCTTTGTGATCTACTTTGAAGTATGCCGAGGGAGAAAACAGGAGGTGGGATATTTTGTTTCTGGTTCAGACTGTTTGACATCGCTGTAATAGCTTTTGTCTAACCATCAGTGCATCAGCCCTGTGTGCTGCTTGTAATAGTTGTGTTATTGCTTTGTCCCTTCCTTATTTACTCACATAAAATAAGTACAGCTTCTCCTTTGAAAATAATTTTGAAGAGAATGTTCTTTTATTAGAAGTCGGGCTTTTGTTACGTGATGTTTTTTGCAATACAGTATGATTGCCTCATAGTAATAACCACATACCACTGCTACAAAGTAACAAAGTTAGCTGCTAAAACATTTCGTGGATGAAGCCGCCCGTGTCCATCTCCAGAAAAAAGTCCACCTACTAAACGACATGCAACTCTACTTAAAGAGGAGGTTCCACAATCTTGCCAGAATATGCATGCAAGCAGGAACACAGCAAACATATACTATCTACTGCCTCTACATCACCATGGTTCAGAAAATCTGATGCAGGTTTTGACACAAGAGTGTGAAACCCTCTCTCCAGAGCTATTGGCAACCAGAACTCCGGGACCAGAGGAAGTGGAGCAACAACCTCGACACGTTAATAAGCAACTCACCTCCGACCCACAAATTAAGGCAAGCCTGGTGCAAGCAGTTATCAAAGCTACCTTACTGATGCTGGACAGTTGTTCCGTCAGTCCACAATAAATACCAACAAACAAATTATGTAAATAAATAGCCAAATAATGAAATCAATGTGACGCTAGGCTGAGGAATATGCTAGCTGTTAGTTCACGTTCCATAGCAACCGCCTCGGTATGTGCAGGCAGGCAGCCCAGGAGACACTGTTTTATTACTTTTCAATAAAAAAACTATTTAAATATGAATGTGTCTCAAACTTTCTTATTGCCATACTTGATGACCGTTTTAAAATTATAATGACCCCATCAAATCTAATTATTATTTAGTATAACCGTGAGAGCACGTGTGTAAGTGGGCTTCTTCATGCATGTGTTTTGACTTGATATCATGTATTGTGAAGGTGTCTGTACATTAACACTGAACCAGGGCTAAGTCGTCGTCATCACGGTTGAAGTGTGAATGCTGCTGTTTCTCTTTTGGGAGTAGCCACAGTGCTGAGTCCTTCTCCTCACCTCCCCTTTATACTGCCACTTTTCATTCCTCCAAACATCCTTTTCTTTTCATTCTCTATGTGTTTAATCCACCTCATCTCTCTCGCCGGTAGCTCCCTCTGCGCTATCCGTCTCTTTCTTCTGTTGCGTCAGCTAATAAAGGAAAAGTTATTGTGGTGTCAGCTATTTAGTTTGTGTATGCAAACCATTATTCTCTCAATGTTTTGAATGCCAGTCGAGTAGAAAGAGTTGCTTTCTCCGTTCTGGCGAACCTCATTTTTTTGAGGGCTAAGCAGAAAATCCTCCGCTTTTGCTCTCTCTGAACCTTCTTGGCCTGCATCCATCACCGGCGCGCTGGCCCCTGTTCAGTGTTTAAATGCGGAGCTAAATATAGGCCTTGCATTGTGCTGCTGTGCTTAATATGTGTGTTTGGGTTGATTAGAGTTGAGGCCTGATCTCATCCTACCACAGACCCCAAATGCATGTGGTGGTTTCTGGTTTCTATTTGGACACGGGGTACAGGGCGGGGGGAATATAATCATGTATAGGGTTGTGAGTTATGTGACCGAGAGAAATAGCAACAATACAGAGCTAAAATGGAATTGAACGGTTGTTGGATGGAGCTATTATAGAGACGGCTGTTGTAAGATTGGTTGTTAAGACTCGCTGGGATTCTGTTTAATAGGATGTTTGCTTTCGATATTCACAATCAGTGATGATAAAAAAAGAAAAAATTGACAATTTGAATGCTCATCATGTGTGATTTGTTGGTCACTTGCATTTCTGTGGAGTCAAATGAGGAAAGATGTTGTACAGGAGAGGGTTAACTGCTTTGCACATGGAGCGCAGAGGCAAATCAATAGGCTTTATGGTGCCTGGCCAAAAATATGAAGTAATTGCCCTTGTATTGACTGAGGGCTCAGGCCATTTTAGAAGGTATTATGCCACCGTATGATCAGGTTAAGGAGAGAATTACACTTGCGTGAAGAGTGGAGTCTTTGTCTTGATCCCTGTGTCTGTTTCTTTCATTTGCCCCTCTCCTGCCTCCCTATCCCTCTGTAGTTTCTCTCCATTACATTTCCTCCAATCTCTACATCTGTCCATTTTGTTTCCCTCTCCCTTCTTCGCTCTGTCTCCGTCTTTCCTTGCGGCCCTCTCCTCCATCACCACAGAGAGGCCTCTCTGACCTCAGTCTGTCCGATGGGAAGTGACACGTGAAGCATATTGGCAAGCAGGCTAACATAAGCCTTATGGGAGCTTATATTGTACAACAAGAACAGGAACAAAAGAGACGGCGTGCTTGGGCTGTTGAGAGCCATCACGAATGCGCACTGCACATTTCTGCATGGCGCTCGCTACTGACACCAGAATTCTTCAGCCTGACACTGGTGATGGATTAGATGCGTTATCGAGGCGGAGAGCGGCTCCATGTTTTTTCCTGGTGCGCGGGGAAAGAAGGAGAGAGAGGGAGACACACACACACACAGGCAGCTGAATAGACATTCCACCTGAAGTAAAGAAATACAGTAGCACTCTGCGAAATTTCATGCTGAGTTTCCAGGACAGCCACACGAATAGATAAAGATAGTGAGCCTGGTCGGTACACCGTGTTCTGCCAACTGTCAAATACAACCAGTTGATTTATATTTATGTTCGTGTGTGTGTATGTGTGTGTAAAAGAGAATGCCCATTTATGTTCCGTCATGAGCTGGGCACTTTTGTGTGTTGTAGAGCTGCATGATATATCGTTTCAGCATCTACATTGCGATGTGCGCATGCGCAATAGTCGCATCGCATCTCCTGCGAGCAAATAAGCTCAAACATCAGGCTACTAGTTGTTTGCTGCTTGATAACCAAAGGAAAGCAGTTCTCATTTTCTCAGTTCTCATTTTCCATGACTAGTCCAGTGTTTCACATTAGTTACCTACAGGTAAGCCCGCCACAGTTTTATAATGAACCATATCTATACTTGCACTTCTCAACAGGTGGGGTCCGCGTCCTCCCCGGAGGATACAACTTGGTGGGTCAGAGACGGCAGGTTGTTGTGGGAGGATCCTCTCATGTGCTGGCTGTGCTTGCAGTGTCATCACCATTCATATCAATACAACCAATATGTTTAGGATTTTTCTAATATCATGCAGCCCTATATTGTATAGCATTCATGTGCCTCTATTCTCTTGTTAAACACAGGAAATGAGAAGGAATTTGTGTGCCTGGCTGGTGTCTGACTTCTGATGTGTTGGTGATGTACCCCCCCCCCCCCCCCCCCCCCCCCCCCCCGGCTTGCGTCTTTCTTTTTTTTTGGTGGCCCCCCCCCCCCCCCCCCCCCCCTCCCCAGGGTGACTCATACTTCCAGTCCACTCACCCTGATGCAGCTCCAACTCATGCCCCAAAGGGACTGACTTCATCGTGGGCTGGACATTATACATCCATCTCCAAAGGGGACTGATAATGAATCTGTCAGTACACCTCATACCCTAGTGCCTCCCGTCTTTTACGGCGCCATGTAACATGCAGTAACCACACTCGCATACTATATGTGCAGATATACTGTGACACAGTGGTGGATGTTCACTTTTCAGCAAATGACAAATTTCAATAAGTATGTCTCGGAAAATGTCTGTTTTTCCTCCTCAGAGTTGTGCTTGCAATGCAAAACGGATGTGGTGAGAGTGCCCTGCTGTCACAAAAGCTTTTCAAATCACAGATGCCTCCTGACAAGCTTCACTGGCTCTTAAAATGCTGTCAGCAATCTGTCACCTGTCATCTGGCCCAACGTACTGACCGATCTCAACATCCAATTCAAGACCATTTACTGAGGCTAAGATTGGTCCTATCAGACATATTGGATTTGATTGGATACGGTGTATCATTCTCATTGTCAGATCCCTCTGGCTTGTGTCTTTTTCAATCAGCGTGACCCCACTTCACTACAAAGCTCCCATTTCCTCAGTGGAGTTGCCTCGGTGGTAAAGGGTTGTTGTATTTAGACAGAGTGACAAAGTGTGATGGTGGTGGTGTACTTTTGCAGAATCTAATCCAGTGTGTGGGATCAACCAGAAACTTCAACATCTAAAACTGTTGAACTGGATTAGCGTAGATGCAGGAGATAGCTGCCGAGTAGCCAAATGGGAGTTGAACTTTCACCCTCCACTCTCTCCCCCTCTTTCTGTCTTTGGGTACAATGTGTTACTGAGCTTTAGCCATGAAAACATAATCTTCTTTAAATCAACTTCCAGTATACTATTTTGGTACGTGGTGTAGGTGGAGGACCTACAATTTGACTTAATCCTATCCTGGTACAAGGTGTTGGAGTGTGTTGCACACTGTGGCTTGGTGAAGGTACCCATGCGTGGGTTACAGTCTGCTCTGCCAGCTCAAAGTGTAGTAAAATAATATACACCCTCAGATGTGTCTGTCTTGCGTGTGTGTGTGTGTGTGTGTGTGTGTGTGTGTCCTGTTTCAGAAACACTAACCTCCCCCAAGGCTAAGGTAAGAAAATAGCATGTTTTGCCAAACTGAAAAGAAAGCAGCTCTCAGGTAATTGTCAGCAGCTGTGGCCATTAAGGGAGAAACATTCTTCAAAAATCGAGTGGCTAATGCTAAATAAATGCTTGGAGACAAGCTGTAAAACAGAGACCAAATCAGTATATCAGTTAATCACCCCCCACAGTTTTGCTTCTACAGTTGAATTCAAAGACTTATTTTTATATCTCAGTTGCTTCTCATACAGTAGGATTATACAGATTGGAAAGGGATCATTTTGGTATTTTTCATATGTAGCATAACAGTGTCTATAGGGAGTTTGAGCTTTTTCCCTTCCCCTCTGTCTCTGAGCAGCAGCATCCACAATGCACTGCAAATACACATTTGATGCACCTTTACCGTGGATTTATACAGCAATTTTCACTCAGCAAATTGCTTCACACAGACTCACACGGTTGGGAATCCTGTGTCTGGCACAGTGTTCAAAACCAGTGAGACCAAGGGAGAAAGGGAGAGCGAGAGAAAGAGGGAGAAGGGCAATTTGAATTGGAGTTTGGTCAATCTTCAAACGTTTTTGCAGGGTGCTTACATGGTCTGATCAAAAGCACCCCACTGGCACAGGCCCTCGTAGCCACAAGAGGAGGCCTCTGATGCCGCTGCCATGGCTTCCCTGCTGGCCAAAGCTTCCACCCGCTAATGCCTGACTAGGTGCTGCAACATTAAGTTTGTACATAGTAATACAAAAGTTCCTTTTTTTTTTTTTTTCAGGATGTGGCATCTTTGGAAAGTTGCCCCCTGTCTTGAGTTGTAAAATATTGGTATTTTATACATAATTTACTTCCTGTCACAAATATATATATATATAACAGAAAGGTCTTTAGAAATTTAGATTTCAACACCAAAACATTCAGTACTAAGTTGGTGTTAAAGAAGCCCAGTCCTGTGGCTGTAAGCTCCTGAGGTGTCTTTCCCTCTGGAGTAACCTGGTTGACGCGCTCGTTGTAGGCTATGCTAGACTATCTGTGATGTGTGTTGCATTCGATACATCATCACAGAGACGTTTGTTTAATGATATATAGCTCATTTATTCTCATTGTTGTGGAACAACGTACAAAAATCCGATTCTTTCCACCAACAGTAAATGCACCACATTAGCGTATCGCGGTCAAAACCTTTTGCCCTTCCGGGGTCAAACACCTGACAACCACAGCGATTTCAGGTCCTATATACCTGAGCCCAGGACATGAATACAGCGCCACCCAATGTACACACAAAGAAATACAGTTTTGCATATTTGCATATTCCATATTTGGCTCTAACAGTTGGTTTCAATCTGCAACCACTACTAGATGCCACCAAATCCTATAAACTGTTCTTTTAAACAATACTTGTCTGAGTTTTGAGTTATTAGAACTGTAACAAAATATAATGCTGTACACAAAAGCAAACCCATTATAGCTTGTGCCTGCAATGCTACAGAATAAAGGTGGAACTTTGGCTAAACCAAAAGAAAAAGAGAAATGCATAAATGTGAACAAATCGGTTTGGTCTCACCCACTTTGTCACAGGTATCATCTGAAAAATGGTGATTTATTCCTTACATTTGTACTACAGCTAAGACAATGAAGTCCACAGTTATGTGAAAGTGGTTTGGATTTTGAAAATTTAAAGGAAGTCCTCCTACTCAGTGACGCTTGGGGACATTTATTTCTGTCCTCAGCTCTCCAGGCCTCTTTCATAATGGCTCTGTGCGTGTCTGTCTGGTTTTGTTTGTGTAAAGGATATCATAACCCACTTGTGAATATTGTGGATATCTCACATTCAGGACGGTACATTTTTTTTCTTTTCACAAATATTAACTACACAGGCCACGGTGCCCCTGGGGTACATGTAGAATGTTTTTCAACACTCTCATTCATCTTCACCTTTTCCCCCCTTTCCTCACTTTACTCAGTTGCAGCTCCCCGACACTGGTGATAGAGACAGACCAGCTAATGGCTGTTGTGTTGAAATGGGGGACCGAGGAAGGGTCTCTGGGGCACCCAGGATTTCTTTTAGTGGATGGATTCTCCTAAAATAGAGGCACAGTGATATTGTCAGAAGGCCTTGAGGGTATGAATCCAACCTGTTAGCAGCCTCCTCACCCAGCCTGATAAATAATGCAGGCACAGGTTTAAGTACCTGAGAGAGCGGGCTAAAGACTGAAGTAAAGTGACGCTGAGGAAATGGATGTGTTGGGCCTGAGAGCTCAGGTGGTAGATTCTGTAGGCGAGTGGAATGGTAGCGTGGGAGTGAGTGAGGGAGCGTGGTAAAGAGATGGAGACAGAATTATTTTGGATTTTCCATTTACTTGCCCAAGGTTTTAATTTTCCTCTCTTTTTTTTGTGGTTGTCTCATTCGCCCACCCAGAGGTGAGCCTGCCCCTCAAGGTCCCTCACATCCAACCCACACACACATTTCTTCACTTCCTTACAATGCTGTGGGTGTGTGTTTGTATCTGCATATGTGTGTGAATGTAACAGAGTTTGCTAGATGTGTTGCTCCCATAGAAAAAAACAGCTTCTTAACGTAAAAAAGCAACTGGATGTGTGTTTGTGTGTACGAGATGGGAGAGTGTGAGGGCTTCTGGAGTGCTTGAGTATCGGTTCTGTTGATTCCATTTTCTCTGCTGGAACTATAAGCAGTTCAAGAAAATAAAAAAAAGATCCTGATAAAATGCATTTGCGGTTAAATGATAACGACTAAGTCGAAATTCCACAAAGACCCACCCTACACTGCCTCTAATTGGCTCGTACTCATTGCCTTCTTTGCAAGACTTTCTTAAGGTTATTACTATTGAAGATGAAGTGTGATGGGTGGTTGGTAGGGTTAATGAATTCAACTCAGATGAGGGTAGCAGCCTTCTTATAACGTGCTCTCATATATAACTACAATGTCCTGATTATGGCAGAAAAATGTTTTTTAAAAATGTTGCTATGCACGTTGCCTGCATGGATGGAATGAAATCACAGATCCGTTGGAGATTAACAATTTGATGAGGTATCATTATTCAACTTAATGTTAACCTTAATGTTGATATGGCACTTCATATATCAAAAAGGTTGCCGACCCCTGCTCTAGAAACAGGTGTGTGTGTGTGTGTGCGTGTGTGTGTGTGTGTGTGAGAGAGAGAGAGAGAGAGAGAGAGAGAGAGTGTGTGTGTTTCTGGCCAAATGTGAATTTAGAGGTCCCTGGACCGTTGTGAGAGACTGTGTGATAGCAATCTGATTCAGATGAACTGCAGGCGTGCAGGGGGAAGGTCGGTTTATCTTGTGATCCCTAGTGGCGGCGTGCTTGGACACATATCATAGCATTACAGACTGCTCCTACGGGTGCACACATATAAATGCACGACACCCACACAGAAACAACAGTGAACAGAGCAGCGCAGGTCTGGCCGTGCGCCGTCGACATGCTTTATGGATGAGCATATTTGCTGAGGTCTCCCTTCACACTGCAGTGTCAGTAACCAGATGAAGACTGGCAACGCCCCCACATCCTGCCTTTCTCCTCCTACATATGGTTTTCCCATATGTCTTCTTTTCCATGTTTGGTTTAGCCTGCCAAGGTCAGACGCAGGTCAGCCGTGGAAGGCTCAACCACTTTTGAGCTCTGCCCCTCAAATGTGCCGCCTGCTGTCGTGTACTGAGATAACCCTCAAGCTTTGAAGGCAAAGCTCCAGGGGCTTTGTGTGAACTTACATCACGTTTCTCCTACTTTACCATGGAGCAGTTTGACACACATACATACACAAAGGCCTGTGTGTGTGTGTGTGTGTGTGTGTGTGCACATTTGCTCACGTACCCTCCCGCCCTCCCAGTTGATCTTCTTTTGACAGACATATGACCTTGACTTTCCCCTCTGTGATATTTTATAGTGTCTAGCTGCTATTTGGTGCTGTCAGTATCTGAATAGATAGATGAATGTTTGGGTGGAGGGTAGCAGGCGGGGATGGACAGATGATAAAGCCATCAGCTTTCTTGAGTGGAGGCGGCCCTAGTGACATGTGACATCACAGAGACATATCTCACCCCCATCATCACAAAACCCACGCTGCCCCTCAAGATTTACTGGTCTGGTTATATATTTGTCCAACAAGCATCTGGTGAATAAAGAAGAAACGGGGCCCGTTTAGGTCAGGAGGGTCATGCTCCTCCAAAAAGCCATTAGAAAGCTTTTCCACTGTTTTTGAAGTTAGGTGGTCTTCGCCTCTTCAAGGCTGTACTGAGGGAATACATCACTCATCGGGAGAAAGGGGAAAGGAAAACAGAGCTCAGGTTTCACAAAGGTCTAACAATATTAGCTCATAATTCCTAACAGTTGTTGTAACCCCATCCCAAATGGAATCTCAAGGGGCTGACATTTACCTCATACCATGAAATACAAAGTTAATAAGAAAGTATTTGAATGTCAGTTAATTATATCTCTGCCATTTTTAATTATTCACACTTTCACAATCCAAACAGCCCTCATGGAGTATTTCCACCTACTCCAATCTCCAACTCGCTAAATGATAATAATAGATTGTTTTGCAAATATTATTTGACCCAACGTCTGACATCCATTTCAATCATTCTTCTTCTGTTTCCCCGCTCCTGCTGTCATGCTGGTATAAATAGCAATCATGGACCTGTTTCCGTTCTGTTTTTCTCAGATTCGTGTCGACGGGCCGCCTCACGGTGGTGTCCAGTATGAGACGATATCGGTCATCAAGGACGGCAGCCTTGTCCTGCGAGATATGGCTTTCTCCCTCGACCGCAACTACCTCTACGTCATGTCTGAGAGACAGGTAGGTGTTGGAAAAGACGCATGCATGCAAACCTCTGTTCGCTAAGTGCCCTCTTGCAGGAGAATGGAGGGTTTATGTGTGTCTCTGTGTGTGTGTGTGTGTATATATAGATATGTTTAAATGTCAGGAAAAGTGTGCGAATGTGTGTGTGCTTCAGCAGGGCCCTAAGATGGCCCACCTCTCAGCATCATGAACATCACCACCCTCTGTTAGCTATAAATAACCTGGGTGGCACAGCGGGGGACATTATGACAGCGTTTGATAATGAAGGGGAACAATGAGGGCAAGGAGAAAGAAAGAAACAAAAAGACAAGGTAGCGAGAGAGAGATGAATGGCACTTGCCGGCTGGCTCGCTGAGGCAGAGTATGAAAGGAAGAGTGATGAGGGAAAGCGGGACAGCTGCAGTAGTGTATGACTTAGAGTAAAGAGAGACACTAAGCAAAAAAAAGAGACAGAGTGCAAGGTCATCCTATCACACTTCTAATGAAGTGACACAGCATTGCGGGGCGGGTGGGAAGCAGCCGATAGCCATTAATGCAGCTGACATACTAAGTAGGCAAAAGGCGAGGGCAGGCGAGGATGGAGGGGGACACAAGGACAGAGTAGGGGCGAGGAAGGGAAGAAAAAAGGTGAACAGAGGAGGAGAAGTGATGGGAGGAGAGGAGAGGAGGAGCAGCTGCAGGGGAGCGTGGCAGCGCAGCAGCCCAAGAGACAGACGACGTGCGAGGCTGTCAGTGTGAGGTGATAGATTGCAGTCCTCTCTCCTTATCTCTGCTTTTAACACACTCAACAACTAGCTGGCTCGAGTTTACAGGTTAGGATCCGCGGTGGTCAGATGTGGTGTGAAGGAGTTATTTAGGCAATGGTGTCGATTGCTAAGAGAGGAGCAAACAGGTTCATGATAATCTACAGTTGTTTCCCCCTTAGTATCTGTGATTAACACATAGCTGTGCTGTGTGTGATTTTTTTTTTTTTTTTTTTTTCTTTTTCTTCAAACAATTTGCAAGATTTAGTCAGAAACTTTCCTGCTGTGAGAATAAAAATATAACAATGTCAAATGCAATCACATCACCAGTAATAGCTCCATACTTCAACAGGCTATCAGGCTCCGGCTGAGATCATTAGTAGGACGGATATCTGAACAAGTGGTGGTCCAAATTATTTAAAATATTAAATCTCTTGTTTCTTAACATTTATACAGTCGTCAAATCCGCTACGTCCACGCACAAACACAATACATGCACAAGTATCTTACAGCGAGATGATGACTCTGCAGCCAGGCGTCACAGATTCCACAAATAAAGACGAGTTTGTATCGAGTCTAAAGTCGGTTTCCCATATTTACTAAATCCTTTATTCCCACTTATTCCGCAGATGAAACAAGCTTTTGATGTTGAGCTCATAACTGCTAGTCATCTGACTGAGAAGTGATGTTGGCAAATATTATTAGTATTCAGCACATAGACTCCTCTGTCTTGCTCTCCGGGGGTTGGGCAGGATCGAAGCGGACACACACACACACACACACACACACACACACACACACACACAC